>NC_047660.1:2887665-3237665 GCF_011762505.2 Arvicanthis niloticus
TTGGGAAATACACATTGTTGATGGTGGGCCTGACCTAACATCTGTGAGAAACGCAAGGCTTTTAATAAGTCTCATCAGCACCGCTCCCACACAGAGGAGTTACTGGCACTTGGTATTGCTAACACTGCTGAGAAAAATACAAACCTGCTTCCCAAGAACTGCTTGTTTACTAACTATGTATGTCAGGGACTGTGAAAGAATATGTACTCTGTAGTAAGAGGATCCTTTAAAGCAAAGTTAATACAAAGTAGAGAGTAGTAATTGAAATGTGAGACGCTTAACTGGCTTATAAATTAACATACAGAGCCTACAGATTTCACAGCACTCTGGGGAGCAGGGTCTATTCTGACTGAGGTGCCCAACAGCAATGGGGGGGAAACCTCAAACTCATTTACAGCGTGACTGTGACTATGAAGTTAGACAGGCCTTATTTGTATGCTTTCTCGTTTAGTCTTTTTTTAATAAGCAGCGGAACATGAAGAAATATTCGGTGTGTTTGGTGTGCTAGACTGTCCATTAGAAAAGACTAAAAAGCAGGACAGACATTTTTATAATGTAAATGCAAAATAGACAGAACGGCTCTGGAAAGTTCTCTGGGTTCTTTGCATCTGTTCCTGTGGTACTGTGTACATCTGGCTGTAATGAGTGCCACAATAAAGCCCGAGACGACTGTCATACCTTTTTATAGGCACTGGTGGTGCAGAGTTCAGTCCCACAAATGACAGTTTTATGATGTGTGTCATAAATATGGCACAGGAGTTAAATAGGCTTGATTGCACAATATCATCTGACAGGCTAATTAAAACGATATTTTCTTTGGCTCTATAAACCATGGGCATTGAACCTGTGATGATCATTAGTCTACATTTGGGAAATGTTGTATGAAATTCTGGAAGAACTAGTAAAAAAATGAGGAAGGAGAAAGGCACATGGGGTTAGGCATGTGGCTCCAGTGATACAGAGCTTGCCTGGTATGTGTGAAACTCTGTGTTCAATCTTCCACACCATATAAAACTGGATGAGTCCAGCCTGGGATACATGAGCTATCTCAAAACAACAACAATTAAAAACAAAAAAGAGCCCCCCTGCCCCTCCCCACCTGTGGCAGGTTGGAGAGCTGGCCCTAGGTCAGGAGAGCAGGAGAGCCCCCTGCCCCTCCCCACCTGTGGCAGATAGGAGAGCTGGCCCTAGGTCAGGAGAGCAGGAGAGCCCCCTGCCCCTCCCCACCTGTGGCAGGTTGGAGAGCTGGCCCTAGGTCAGGAGAGCAGGAGGGCAAGCCCTGCCCCTCACCGGCTGCAGCATTGGGTGAGTGAGCTGGGCCAGTGTTGGAGAGGGGGTGGTATGGATGTGGGAGAGCTGGTAGGCTGACCAACTCAACTACCACCTACCTCAGCTCCAGAGCTCTGATTTGGCCCATCTACGAACTGTTGGAGCCCTTGATGGGGCCCAGCTTTGGATCTGATTTACTGATCCAAAGCTGCAGGATCTCTATGACACAGGGCAGCAACAGGATATGGAAGAAGAGTGCTGGTGAGGATCCAGTAATTAATAGTGTAGGAGAAGCCACACCAATGACTCATTGCAATGAACATTTGCAAGTAAAGACGTATGAACAAAATGGTATACTGCGGGACAGACTACTTCTTTTCTTTGACGGGGAGGTTAAGGGCAGAAGGCGGATACAGAGGGATGGGGAGACGAGTGGGATTGGGGTGCATGATGTGAAGTTCACAAAGAATCCGTTCCAGTGTTTTCCTTATTGAGTTCAAGCCGTTAACAAAGCTATCGTTGGTTGAGGCAGAAGCAGGCTCTTCAGTCCCTTTCCATGGCCCCAGGAGGCTCTAAGCTGCCTCTCTGCGTCTGCCATTGTCATCTGAGCATTCCAACTTGGGAGGCTAAAACTGACTGTCATAGCACCATGATGAGCCCGTTCTGAGGCTAAGAAGAAGATGATAATTACGATTAAGCCATAGTCAGTGTTACCTCCAAACTTCAAGAGCTCCACGGAAAGCAGGGAGCTGTGAAACTCCTGTCGGAGGCAATTGCCAGAGGAAGGAGGGAAAGACGTTGGGGAAACAGGCCTAGGGTACCATACACCATCCCTGGATAACTTCACGATGTTTAGTTGGAGTTGAAGTCATGCTGTCATGCTCCATGTCTCAGCATGGTCAGAGCTTGTTCATCAGAAAGGAACGTTAATAACAAGAGCTGAGAGCTCCGGGACTCTCCCAGTGTCAACCTTCTATCACATATGAGAGTTTTGTCTGTGTGAATGTATGTGTATCACATATATACAGCGCCCACAGAGGCCAGAAGAAAGGATCAGAGTCCCCACAGCAACAGGTACAGACCGTCGTGAGCTGCCCAGTGTGGGTGCTGAGAACCGGACCTGGGTCCTTTTCAAAAGTAGTGAGTGCTCCCAACTGCTGGGCCACCTGGGCCCCAGCTATCTACCTGTTTAGTTCCTGTATGCAAGCATGATGTGGGGAGAACACCCCTTAAGGAACTTGGTGTAGTGAGTTGTTACTATCATGGGATTAGTGCATTATAACTTCCACCACAAGCAGCCTTTGGGTTGCACATCCCACAAGAAATGCAATGGCAGCTTCTCCATAATCTCTCCTTCCTCTTTGGTCAGGATGTACTGATGGAGCTCCTGGAGCAGTGTGCAGACGGCCTTTGGAAGGCGGAGCGCTACGAGCTGATCGCTGACATCTACAAGCTCATCATCCCCATTTATGAGAAGCGGAGGGATTTCGAGGTATTTGACTATCTTCCTGCTTGACACGCCCCAGACCTCATGCAAAAGCCAGCAGCTGCCTTTGCAGTGATGCCAATGTGGACTCCCACTCTCCACGGTTACCTCAACGGTGGTCACCAGTCACTATCTATAAAGATTGTCAGACTTCACATACCCAGCCTCACCTATGTCTTGAACTGCTAGGATCTCATCCCAACACCAAACTTTGGATAAGTTTCCCCAAACAGAGTTCTAGGCTGATCAGTAAAGTGCTTGCCCTGAAAGCCATAGGACCTGGGTTCAATGCCCAGAACCCATATAAAAAGCCGGGTGTGGTGGCACATGCTTCCATGTGTTCTGTTCTGCTTTCCAGAGACTAGCCCATCTGTATGACACACTACATCGTGCATACAGCAAAGTGACGGAGGTCATGCACTCGGGCCGCAGGCTCCTGGGGACCTACTTCCGGGTGGCCTTCTTTGGACAGGTGAGCCTTTCTGCCATTCAGTAGGCTGTTCCTCACCCTCTTCCTTCTGTTAAAGTGGTATCTTGGGAATTTTCATTCTGTAAATGCTAATGTGACAAATTTGTCGTATGTACTGTGGTTCTTATCGTCCTCCGTAGTAAACTCTCTACTTTTTTTTCCCTTTCTTCCTGTCTTTCCTTTATTACTTAAGGCAGCGGTAAGTCCCTCCTCCCTAAGGAATTCTTAGCATCAATCATCTTTTGTTCTTCCTGTGTGGTTTGCAAGTTTCCTTTTCAAGTCTTGTATGTATACCGTCTAGTCATTTCAAACTCCAAAAGAAAATTAACATTTTGTTCCATTCACAGAAATCATCAGTTTCCTCACACATCAGCATTGCATGTTTTAAACCACAACTCAGACCTCCTGTGTGCCTGTGTACCTCAGTGTTTCACACACTGTCTGCGCAGGCGGTTACCATCGTAACCCTTGGGCAGCCCTGTCGGAGGGGGGTCATTCAAACTTAAGTTTTAACCTCAGGCTCTAACATTATTAAATGCAATAGATTATCATCCATTTTACTTAGGGCATGTGGTTTTTCTGTGAGCACTTTATAACCTTCCATTTCTTCTGTTATTGTCTTTTATAACTTTATAGCAATACCAGTTTACAGACAGTGAAACAGATGTGGAGGTAATTACAGTAGATGCTTCAAGTAACCTTAGTGAAGTGACTGCCTCTAAACTCCCAGTTTGATGTGGACTGTTTGTTTGTTTCATGTTGGCCTGGGTTTTTTTTAATTTTTGTTTTGGGGGGTTTTTGTTTACATATATTGCATTTTAATACCATTTTCTCTCCTGTTACTTCAAATGAGAAACTTTCTGAACATTAATTTCAAATATTAACCCCAATCTGGACATTTTAAATTTCAACCTTTTTCACTTCCCATACAGTTTTAAAGCTGTAGGCACACATGATTGGTGCTACGCCAGCAGTGGCTGGCTGTCATGAGAGCATTCTCTAATTCTGTGCTGTTGACTGTCAGTGGTCTTTTTCTCAACACTAAAGCATAATCGAATTCACTCGAACTTTATGTCCTTTCTGCCCAGTCTACTCCAGACCTGATGTGTGTCCCTGGTGTGTCACACACTGCTGGTCCTATTTCCATGTGCCCTGCCTCTTGGGAATGTGAAACAGGATTTAACTCCCATTAAACTGAGAGCATGATGTCTCGGCCCCCAGATTGTTCATTTCACCCAACACCTAGTGACTTCGTGAGTCTGCCCTTGTGTGCCCTCCTGTATCTTTGCACCTTGACTCCGAGGTAGAACCCTTCCCCCTGTATGGACAGCCTGCTTAGGTGGGTTTACTGTGGACTCATCTTCCTGTTGATTTTTTTTGTTGTTGTTCCTGTTTTTCACTGTTGTGGTCGGCAGCTGGCACACTCGGGGACGCCACTAACTGTGCTCGTCCTCACAGGGATTCTTCGAGGACGAGGACGGGAAGGAGTACATCTACAAAGAGCCCAAGCTCACGCCTCTGTCGGAGATTTCTCAGAGGCTCCTTAAACTCTACTCAGATAAATTTGGTTCCGAAAATGTCAAAATGATACAGGATTCTGGCAAGGTACGACCGCTGTCTGATAAGCTTCCTAGCAACTTTTTAATGATTATGTGATTGGCTGTCGAGCATGCGCTCACAAATGTGAGAAGAGGGGCAGTAAGGAGAGTTGCCCTTGACTGACAGGTGTGCTTGCCTCCCCTCGTGATTGCCTGACTGTTCTTTATTGCATAATTTAGCTGGGATGGGGGGAAATGCCTGTAATCCCCAGGACTCTGTAGGCTGAGGCAGGAGGATCACACCTTACAAACCAGCCTAAGCTAAGTTAGTGAGGCCTTGTCTCCAAAAAAAAAAAAAAAAACCCACAAACAAACAAACAAAAAACAGAAACAAAAGTGTCCTCTTTTACCATGTAATTGACTTACCACTGGCTCAGCCATGTTCTGTCTCAGATGGCTCCAAGGTTGTCCCTCACTGTCTGTGACTTGACTGCACCCCTGGTGGTTAAAGCTCAGACAGACCAAGCAGGTCACTCTCTAGCCAGAGTGACTGAGGAGTGAGACCTGCTTTCTTTAGAGTGGTGCTTCTCCGATGCTTGGATCTCAGGAGGACCCTTACCACACCCACACAGTTGTCCTGAGTACTCATGTATCCTACCCTGTCCAGTCAATGACCAGGAAGCTGGGTGCACCTCCGCTTCCCAACCTGAGCCAAAGGTACACCTTTGTTCTTCCCATTTTAAAACTGTTCTGGTTTTAACTAAAGGAAATGGGGTGAAGGGTTCTACTGTCAGATGCCACAGCTACCCGGACTCCCTGGACTCCCCGGACTAGAGTTCAAGGCCAGCCTGACCTATGTAGCTGGACCTTCCCTGTCTTTAAAAAAAAAAAAAAAAACAAAAACAAAATCCAGCCATGTGCTTGGTCTTTCCAACAGTAAAAAGCTCCACTTCTTTCTTAGGGAGGAGTCCATAACTCTTTATTCCCGAGTCCTCTGCTGGCTGCATTCACTCCCTGAGAGCCCTCATTTTCTCCAGTCTCATGCTCAGATAGGTATGGAGCTATGGAACAGTTGAAGAAAGCAGCAGGGGCGGCTTCAATTGGATTCTGGATGGGGCAGAGGACAGGACAGTCCCTCCTTTGTTCCTCTGCATGCTGGCTCCTTCCTGCTTGACTGAACTAGTGGACTGCTGGGATGTCCAGACCAGTTTCTCTATAGGCTGATCCTCTGTTGTAGGCAAGGGACCAGAGAAGAGAACTCATCACAGCCATGGAGACTTGGGGCTTCTTGCCCCATGCTCCTCCCACCACTGTCTTAAGGTCCTGTGTTGGTCCTCTGTGGGCTTCTCAAGGCTGTGTTGATTTCTGTGTACCTCACCTGTGGAGTCCTGGGTTAGCACACTCCAGTCCACCAAGACCAGTGACACCTCCAAAAGGCAGTCTCCAAGAGCTCACTAAAATACCTCCCCTGCTCCTGCCTTCTGAATTCCTATGGCCTAATACTCGATGTTGTGTTAAGCCAGTGGCATAAGGAGATGAAGCATCATGTTTTACTAGATGGCTCACCAGGCCTTAATCATTAAGAACCACTATCCAGGGGCCAAAGAGATGGCTCAGTAATTAAGAGCACCCCAACAGAGGACCCAGTTCAATACCAAGCACCCACACAGCAGCTCACAGCTGCCTGTAGCTCTTATTCCAGGGGATCTGATGCCCTCTTCTGACCTCCACAGTGACCAGGCACACACATAGTGAACAGAGAGACATGCAAGGCAAAATGTTCATATGATAAAAGTAAAACAAAGATAGAATTTAAAAAAAAAAAAAAAAAAAAAAAAAAAAAAAAAAACCTTCCAAAACGTTTTGCCCAATGAGGCTTCTTGTGGGAACAGTCCTGTGAAAGCAGAGAAGCAGCTTCCAGTTCAGGCCTTCATCCAGGCTCCCCAGTCTTCTCCCTCCCATTCACAATGTAAATGGGAGCCTGATGGAGCTGCCCTGTTGTAGAACCCTCCTCCCCTGTCCACCACCAGTGCTCCCTCTCTGCAGCCCATACACCACAGCAGCCGTAACACAAAGCCTAAAAAGGCACACCAAGAACCAGGCAGGCAGCCCTATTTTCTCTGCCTTTTAATTGTTTTTGCTAAAGAAAGTTGGCTTTAATCCATTCAAATGCAATTGTATGATGGTCAAGCCAGGGAGCTGCTTAGTGGGTGAAGGAGCTTGCATACAGGCCTGAGAGTTCAATCTCTGGATCCCAGGTGCCTGGAGAAAACCAGCTCCAAAAAGCTGTTCTGTACACACCGTGTGCTATGCACATATGTGCCTGCACGCACATACACGTACACAAACAGACAATAACATAAATAAAAAGTACAATTACGATGAATTTCTATGGATTTCCATAGCCTTCGGCACTGGACACTTGCATGCTGATGTTTCTGTCTTGTTCCAAGCGTGTGCAGAACAGTGAAAGCGTCTGGCTGCCCTGAGCGCTCCTCACGCCATTACTTCCATGGCTGTTCTATTGCTCTGGATTAAATACAATTAGAACATGCAAAATTGATTTGTCTCACTAATGGAAATCAATTTTTGTCTCTCTGTGGAACATGCCTGTTTAATTTCCCATCATGTGTGAGATACCAGAGGACCACCAACTCTCACAGTTGGGGCACAGAATTGTCCATGTGCTGGGTTAATCAGAAAGAAAAGTTACTGTCTAATTGTAAATTAGGTTAATCTGCACTTGTAGTAAATGAATTCATCTGCAGCTGTCGGCATCTCATTTGATCTGACAACCAGTTAATAATAATTTAGGGCCTGACATTTGATCCTTATTTTTAAAATAAACCTTTTTTTTTCTAGCCAAGTACTTGCAAGTAGTTTAAAAACAAACAAAATGGAGAAATCAAGACTAAGGCAGGGAAGGGTGGTAGACCCTGAGTAAGAAAACTACCAGGGAGGGTTTCCTCAAAGTTTTCCTCAGTGTCATGAAAAAGAAATAATGGGAATTATAGATTAATCAAGAGTAAAGAGGTAAGGCGGTGCCGTGACCTAGGAAGTGGACACAGGAGGGTCAGGGGTTCAAAGCCACACTGGGCTGCATGAGACCCTGTTGAAAGCAAGGTGGTTGGGGAGGCGGGATGGGAAAAAAAGGAAGGAAGGAAGAAGGGAGGAAGGGAAGAAGGAAGGAAGGAGACGGAGTGAGGGACAAAAACCCAGAGTCACTTAAATGTGAGGTGTTGTCATTGGCTAGACTCTGTTTGTCTAGACACTTGTGAGGGAGTTAGATGGCCAGGGTAGAATTATTGTTGTCTAGGACCATAATGCATTGTGTTCATAGAGAAAATGATTATTGCTGTCTAGGACCATAATGCATTGTGTTCATAGAGAAAAAGGTTCTCACTTTTAGGAAAAAAAGGAGGCGATATGTCGTGATGTGGAGTGTTTACTTTGATATGTGCATATGTGCATTATGCATGTATACATGTGTATGGGTGCTTTATAAAAGTCTGAAGGCAACATATATCGACACATGGATGAAGATGTTATGATGAAACCCCAGTACCTTGTTTGCTAACCTAAAAGATTAATTTAAAACTGTCTCTACACATATGTGTGCATATGTACACCAATCTTGAAACAAATACAGCAATATGGTAGCAGCATTGATCCTGGTGATAGATATATGGCGTTCTTTTTTTTACTTTTTCCAACCTTTCTAAATTTTTCTCAAAATGTTTTCTAATTAGAAGCTTAGACTAGGAAGATACCCAGGGACAACACCTGACTTGTTGCTTATTGGATTAAAGGTCAACCCGAAGGATCTGGATTCCAAGTTTGCTTACATCCAGGTGACCCATGTGACCCCGTTCTTTGATGAAAAGGAGTTACAAGAAAGGAGAACGGAGTTTGAACGATGTCACAACATCCGGCGCTTCATGTTTGAGATGCCCTTCACCCAGACTGGGAAGAGGCAGGGTGGCGTGGAGGAGCAGTGTAAGCGACGGACCATCCTGACAGGTGAGCCTTCCTCTCTCTGAGCACACAGCTCCTCCACAATAGGGATGTGTGGTTACTAAGAATAAACCAAAGGACCTGGCTCAGTGGCTGAGAGCACTTTCTGTTCTTCTACAAGGCCCAGGTCCAGTTCCCAGAGAACCCACATGGTAACTTACAAACATCTGTAACTCCAATCCCAGAAGTCTGAGGGGATTTGACACCCACCCTCTTCTGCCTTTCTCCGGCACAAAGTGCACATACATACAGGCAGACAAAAGACTCATAATGTAAAACTAAATAAATCCTAAAAAATTAAAGTAAGCAAACTCAGGATATGGGGCAGAGAAATGGCCCAGCAGTTAAGAGTGCTTTACCACTCTTCTATAAGGTTCAGTTCCCAGCACCCACAGCAGGTTGTGACAGTTCCCTGTACTGCCCTCTCCACCGGTTCTGATGTCCATGTCTGGCCTTGTCAGGTACAGATGTACTCATCCATACACACACATGTGTGCTCACAAGTGCTCAAGCTACAAAATAAAAATAAATGCAAGACAGCATCATACAGCATTTTTTTTACAGTTTCTGCAAGAGAAATAAGATGAAGGTTTTTGAACACACAGAAGTTTGCATTTATAAAGCTTCCCACTCTTCTGTGTAAGAAAATCTGTGACGCATTAGCCGATCGTCATCAGAAGGATGACCTTGTGATCCTCTCTTAGCACACATTTGGTTTCCATGCACCTGCGTGGCAGATCCTCACTGACTAAAAAAACTGTTTCTAGATGACACGTTCTTGTGATTACCAGTTTCACTGCTATCTGTACAGCGATAACAACCTCACTTTTGGTTTCTTAAATCAGCATTTCTCAGAGTTTGTTTCAGAGCCGCCAAGGTCAGCCGATCCTGGGAATTTGAACTGAAGATTCCCAGGTTCCATCCACCCCACCCCCTAAATCTGCTAAATCTGCAGAAACCAGGGATGGTACCCAAGCTCCTGGGCCTGCAAGCACTGCAGGGGATTCTGGGCACAGGCTCAGAGCTGGGAACTTCTCTGGGGGGAGGGGGGAAACAGCTCTCTGCTGAGCTGGGTATTTACTTTTATCGTGAATCTTGATTCATAACAGGGTGTTCTCCCTGGGCACACACTCTTCCGGTTACTCTCTTACGGTTCACATTTGTTACAGAGCCATTTTAGATTAGATAAAGAATGTGGGCTGAGCTCTGTCACCACAACAGAGGACAAAGAGTAACTGGCTTCAAAAAGGTGCATCAGACACAGCCACGTTGGTTCTGAGAAGAGCCACTCACCACACCTTAAGTGCCTGGTGTGGGGCTCCTACAGACCTGGGTCGCCGTCTCACTGTGTGAACTTGGAGAGATTGCCAGACCTCCCTGTGCCTTTACCTCGTTGTGTTAAATAATCCTGTAAAGTACAGATAGGAGAGGAAAGAATGTGCTCAGGGTGGCCGATCTCACCCACCATTGAACGTTTACCTTTAGGGTTGATGGTGAGCAGAAGGGAAGCACCAGAGGCAGTGTAGCCAGAGGCAGTGTAGCCAGAGGCAGTGTAGCCAGGGGCAGTGTAGCCAGAGGCAGTGTAGCCAGAGGCAGTGGTGTAATCAGAGACAGTGTAGCCAGAGGCAGTGTAGCCAGAGACAGTGTAGCCACAGACAGTGTAGCCAGAGGCTGTGTAGCCAGAGACAGTGTAGCCATAAACAATGGTGTAATCAGAGACAGTGGTGTAAACAGACAGGTGTAAGGTTTGTGCTGAAAGACCTAAAAGTATGGAAAGGATAGCTAACCAAGACAGAGTACAGAGTTAGACAAAACTTTTTTATGTAAAAGCCACTGACTACATGTACGCTCATAGCAAACCTTTAAAGAAACACACACACCTTTGGAGACTTTGAACTAGAGTTTCTCTCTAGTTACTGAGCCTCTGGTTCCTTCCACTGTATTACAGCAAACATGACCTTTGGCCTAGCAAGTTGTAGGGGAGTCCTGGCCTTCCCTGCCCTCTGCACACAGGAGGCTTACCTTTCTGCACAGTTCCCAGTTGTGATCTAATTACCTGAAAAACCTTCATAGTTGCCCCCTCCCTGGCCTCCCTGGGTGACCGTTTCTGGACCTCCCTCCTTTCTTCTGCTCCACTCAGATTGGAAACACCTTCTGTTCACCCTCATCTGCCGTGCACTTGACACACACATTCTCTTGTCTGCCTGAAGGGCCACACACCAGTGCGCGGGTCCTGTGTGTAATTACTACGCAGTGACTTCTTCCAGTCCCCACCTGACTGTCCACCTTCCAGGGCCACTTTGTTCTCCCATGTAGTCTTTGAGACAGTGAAGCACACTGCAGTGAGGTGTGTTCCCCAAGATGAGGTCTGTGCCCTTGTGCCTCACATCTCAGCCAGAGAAGACAGCAGACAGTCCACATGGGGCGTTAGGGCTGACAGATGCGGAGGAAATCAGGAACATGGGGTCTGAGGGCAGGGTACAATTTAGTGAGGTGGATCTCATTGAGAATGTGACATTTGAGAGAGGGTGGCCAGAATATCTGTCTGGGAACTCTAGGGATAAAAAGGCTGGAGCCAGGGTGTGTGAGGGAGAGGAGACAGGGTGAGGCCAGCAAGAATACCAGGGCACTGGGACCTGCTGGATCTGGGCACAGACCTGGAGTTTCTCTGAATAGTATCCTGCCTGTGACCCCCTTGAAGTTTGGTTTCCGTCTAAGATGCAGTAGTCAGGACCTAACCCTGAGTAGGGTCAGGTGAATCATGGATGCCTCACACACCAACCCTGGAGTTGGCATTCTCACATGCAAGGACAGCTGAGGTTGGATCACCGCTTCCCTAGCAGTGTGCAGTGATGCTCAGTTCTTTTTTAAAGAGAGGAAAGAAGATTCCTTTGAGCAAGGAAGATCTGTCAGCCCCGCATTTGCCACATCAAAGCTGAGGCATCCACAGGACACAAACAGAGATTCCAGAAAAGATCTCCATACTAAAAATATTTCTGAACCTAGACTGTGACCATGGAGGACGTCTTCCCAGCTCTGCCCAGCCACTGATGTCCCTCAGGATGGGCAGCTGGCCCCATTTCCCCGAGATAAGCCTGGCCTGAGTAAATGTTCCCTATCCATTTACTAAAGATTTCAAATATAACTTCTCTCATCTTTTGCTTGTTAAAAAATAAAATAAGGGGGCCAGCTATGGTGGTGCACACTTTAATCCCAGCACTCCAGAAGCAGATCTCTGTAAGTTCAAAGCCAGCCTGATCTGCAAAGTGAGTTCTAGGACAGCCAGGCCTCTGAAGTAAGAATCTGACCCACAGAAACAAAAATAAGTAAGGTCCTGGAAGATGGTTCAGTGAGTA
Source organism: Arvicanthis niloticus (assembly GCF_011762505.2). Lineage (NCBI taxonomy): Eukaryota > Metazoa > Chordata > Mammalia > Rodentia > Muridae > Arvicanthis > Arvicanthis niloticus. The sequence continues at coordinate 2,899,798 of NC_047660.1, forward strand.
GCAGAAGCCTTTGTGTCGGCTTGATGACCTCGGTTTGACCCCTGGATTCCACAAAACGTCAGGAGAGCTGACTCCCAAGAGTTGTCCCTTGCCTTCCATGTGCACTGAGGAACACACTTGCCATGTATGCACCTGCGCATGAGCACAGTTAAAAAATAAACTTTCCAGGTCATGTGTGCACATCTAGTGGCAAGCCAGAGTATTGCAGGTTTTCCTGCAACAAGACAGAAATGCTAAACCCTTGAATAAGAGCCTATTGTTAGTTTGTTTGTTTGCTTGTTTAATGTGTGTGAGTGCTTTGCCTGCATCTACATATGTGTACCATGTGCGTGCCTGGAACCTAAGGAGATCAGAAGAGTGCATGGGATCCCCTGGAACTGGATTTACAGATGGGTGTGAGCCGCCATGGAGGTGTTCTTACTCACTGAGCCTTCTCCAGCCTCCTATTATTATTATTATTATTATTATTATTATTATTAATTGTTAAGCTGCTCGGTGTTGATATGGTCAGGTGTCTTGTTAAAAATAGAAACAGTATTTATTATCTTCTAGTGGGAAAGTGTGAGAAACAGTAAATATTTTTTTCCATTTCCTACCACTAGAAGTTTTAAAACACCTTTCCACTGGAACAGTGGTTCTCGTCATTTGAGACTTACTGGTTCCTGAAATGCTTTGCTTAGAAGTTTATTCTCCTGTTTTTGTTTTTTCCATTGGTATTTTAGGTTTAGAAAAATTTGTCATGTGACTCAACTTTCTTCAGAGGAAAGTGAATTTTCTCAAAGATATCGTATGGCACTTTACTTTTACTTGGTCTGCTCAGAACTGGTTGTGTTTTAGAAGCCGCCTGATCCTTATGGCTCTCGTAGCTTCCAAAGAGGCTTAGGGCACTTACCGATAAGAAAGTAAACAAGGAGGAGAGAAAGAGATTTGTTCTCAAAGACACATTTACATGTTCAAGGGATAGCAAGTCACCAGTTCCATTTACCTTATGATAAGACCCATCATTAAACACATGAAAGGGCCAGAGAGATGGCTCAGTGGCGAGGAGCCCTGGCTGCTCTTGCAGAGGACCTCGATTTGTTTCCCAGCACCCACAGGGTGGCTCACAACACCTGTAACTCCAGTTCAGAGGATCTGGTGCCCTCTTCTGGCCTCTGTGGGCAGTGCGCACACTGTGCACAGACATTCATGAAAGCAAACCATTCGTGCATATAAAGCTAGGAGTAAATACAACCTGAAGCATACAGTGCTGAAAAGGAAGGAAGGAAGGCCCAGCTCCAGAGAGTATTAGCATATAACATTGGCAAGTCCTGAGTTTTTGTCTGTAAAACAGGCATAATAATTATGTTCCCTCAGCAGTAGGAAAGACATGTAGACTCTGGTCTAACTCTGGGCTCCCTTTCCTCTGCAGCAATACACTGCTTTCCCTACGTTAAGAAGCGAATCCCCGTCATGTACCAGCACCACACTGACCTGAACCCCATTGAGGTGGCCATCGATGAAATGAGCAAGAAGGTGGCCGAGCTCCGGCAGCTGTGCTCATCGGCTGAAGTGGACATGATCAAACTACAGCTCAAACTGCAGGGCAGTGTGAGCGTCCAGGTGAGCTGAGGAGCCCCCGAGGGCAGTGTGAGCGTCCAAATGAGCTGAGGAGCCCCTGCAGGGCAGTGTGAGCATCCAGGTGAGCTGAGGAGCCCTGCAGGGCAGTGTGAGCATCCAGGTGAGCTGAGGAGCCCTGCAGGGCAGTGTGAGCATCCAGGTGAGCTGAGGAGCCCCTGAGGGCAGTGTGAGCATCCAGGTGAGCTGAGGAGCCCCTGAGGGCAGTGTGAGCATCCAGGTGAGCTGAAGAGCCCCTGAGGGCAGTGTGAGCATCCAGGTGAGCTGAGGAGACCTGCAGGGCAGTGTGAGCATCCAGGTGAGCTGAGGAGCCCTGCAGGGCAGTGTGAGCATCCAGGTGAGCTGAGGAGACCTGCAGGGCAGTGTGAGCGGCCAGGTGAGCTGAGGAGCCCCCGAGGGCAGTGTGAGCATCCAGGTGAGCTGAGGAGCCCTGCAGGGCAGTGTGAGCATCCAGGTGAGCTGAGGAGCCCCTGAGGGCAGTGTGAGCATCCAGGTGAGCTGAGGAGCCCCTGAGGGCAGTGTGAGCATCCAGGTGAGCTGAGGAGCCCTGCAGGGCAGTGTGAGCGGCCAGGTGAGCTGAGGAGCCATTGCAGTAGAGGGGTTTCCCTTCAGCTTGTAGGCTGCAGTCTCTTCACACCAGCAAGATTTGTCCTACCTGCCTGGCACACCAGGCACTTTCCAATTTCCCTGGTGCTTTATCTTCTGTTATCAGAGTGAGCAGTAGGCTTACCTGCCCCCAATCCTGCCTACGACCTGGTAACCTTACTGTAGACTCTCTGCTAGAGACAGTACATTCCTCCTGGCACCCTGACTTTTCAGTGACTTGGAGAATGTTGATTTCTGGTTGCCAAGGTATTTGTAAAGCCTAAGATGGATAGCAGTAAGCTTTCCCATAAACCGTTGGTTTCTAGTTTCCATGAAAATTGCTTCTGAAAAAAATACCTTGAATTTTACCTTCACCGTGGTTTTTTGGTTATTAGAAGGTTTTCATTTTAATTTGGCCCAATCAAGTTAAGTGTGCTGGTAACATTTTTAAAATTCATTTCTTTTTGAGGATTTTATATATGAGGACTGTATTTACATCATCCTTCCCAGCTCCTCCCGTGACCATTCCTCCTCAGACTCAGGATCCCTCTATCACAGACACACACACAACCACACACACAACCACACACACACACACACAGCCTGCTGAAGCTATTCAGTGCCGTGCGTGCGTGCGTGCGTGCGTGCGTGCATGCATGCGTGCGTGCGTGCGTGTTTAGGTCAGGGGCTTGTCCCCAGAGAAGGCGGAATCTTCCTCTCTCAGTGCCTGTAGCTCTTCATCTGGGGTGGGGCTTCATAGGAGTCCCCATTTGTGTTGGCGTATCTGCTGGCGTGTCATTTTTCAGGTCTGATTTTAGACAATCACACTGTTAGGATTTTGACAGGGACACTACTGGTAGTTTTATTGGTCAATTGATTGATAATTGATTGTCCTTTTAGAGAAATGCATAGCACGTGTGGTGACACCTGTAATGATACATGGTTGGTTGTGAAAATTTATCTAGCTATATACTTAAATGTTCCTTTTTAAAAGTTATTTCAGATTGCTAACTAGGTAAAAGGCAGATTTTAAGTCAGCTCCCTGAAGTGACTAGCTTCATACGTACATAAGGAATTCAAGTACCTGTCTGTCCCTCCGTGGACCTCTAGAGTTCATAGTTTTGCCATCCAAGTGTAGTCTATGAAGGCTACACAGACATGTACTGTGTAAGTTTAGCATCTGGGACTCAGTTTCCAAAATCAGTTTTTGTCCCTGTTTCTTCAGATGCACATGTAAAGAACCATGAGTTTTGAGCTAGTGTTTTACCAAATGTCACTGACCACAGAAGTATCTATAGATATGTTTAGTCTCTCCCTCATATTCTACAAGCTTAAACGCCAAAGGGGATATCAACATTCAGGCAACACCGTGATTGTACAACAGGGCCAGAGGCCACATTTTCTGTAGCTAAAAACATTGCTGAAGGGCTTGACCTGGGATCATGGAGCCTCCATGCTAAGGCCAATGAAGGGGCAGGGCAAGAGAGCTTGAGCTCTCTAGGGGGTCAAGCATGCAGTCCCATTTGACAATGGCCTTCGAGGTTTTATTAAAATACCCAGTCACCTTAAAGAACAATGAAGCCCATGCTGAAATGAAGATTTGAAGTTTACACGAGTGCCCACCTGGATAATGGAGTGGAGGCCAAAGGAAGTTAGATCTCTTTCCTTTCAGTGTTTCAGCAACTCTGGCTCCCAGGGCCACTGCTCTCTCTGGCTCTTTAGCATGGCTCTCCACGATTTGACTTGATTATGTTTTGCATACTCTTGGCAGTCTTCCTCTCTGTGTCTGTTTAAAACTGACTGTCTTTTCACACATCAGATAATCTTTGGGTTGTCTTCCCGTTAGCTTGATTTCCACACGGCCTGATGCAGAGCTGCCCAAAATTCAGTCACCATGGGAAGTTAGCACTCCATCACCAAGGCCTTGCATCCGACACCGGCTTCTGCCTCCCTGTGTCCCCATAGCTGCAGTGAAGTCACCTGGCCCAGTTCTGAGAGTGCTGCACAGTCCTACACATGACACATCAGAGCTGCAAGCCAACAGCATTCCCTTCCTTGCCTTCTAAGCCTACCAGACCTTTCCAGAAGAGATTGAGCAGTTCTTCCCCGAGTTCTCTGAGGCTCCTGGAATGTTGTTCTTCGTATCCCAGGATCTAGCCTCTCTCTCCTCATTCCTGTCTTGTGTGGAATACCAACTCCAGAGAACTCTAGTTGGCTGGTTGAGATGGCAGCATCCTGCCACATTGCTGAATATTGATAATATTTCATCTCCAGCACAACTAACTAAAGTCAGCAAGACAGTTTGCCTGTGGCTGCCTGTACCATCCCATGAGATGAACAATGCCTTGGTTTTGTTTCATGGCTGTAGGAGCTGGGAATATGGCTCAGTCAATAAATTCCTTGCTGTTCAGGCTGAGTTCAGATTGCAAGCCCTGGGGAGGCAGAGTCAAGAAGGAAGGCCCCTAGCTCACTGTCTGGGAGATCTAGTCTATTCAGTAAGAGAATCTGTCTCAAAAAAAAAAATTGTGGTGACAAAGGTATGCCTGACCTCTGGTTTACACATGTACATAGACACTCATACGTGCACACACAATAACACTGCCCTATGTTTCATTTCTCACCAGGTTCACCAGGTTCACCTGTTAGTTCAGTACAATGTAGCACCAACTCCAGTGTCTAAAACCCTGTTTGAAGGAACCTTCCTTCTGGACTTGGAGACCTGGGCTCTGGTGTTACACACTGGTTTCTCAGACATGAATAAGTGCATGTGTTCCCTACACTGGCTCCCTCTTATATAAAATGAACCATCACATGACCCTGAGGATGGCTTAGGTGATGGGATCAGGCAGGGTATAATGAATGATATAACTGAGTTTATGGTTTGTTTTTCTTAGCCTTCATGTAACATGAAGGTGATCCTGACTGAATCACTTAAACAGCCTTTGGACTCCGTGGCAACAAACACAAATAAATAACAGCAGCTGGCTTTCTTCTAACACTGTATCAAGCCTTTGCTCTTTTCCCAGGTCAATGCTGGCCCGCTAGCATACGCCCGAGCCTTCCTTGATGACACCAACACAAAAAGATACCCTGACAATAAGGTGAAGCTGCTGAAGGAAGTTTTCAGGTAAAACACACCGAAAGATTCTCTTTAAGAAATTTATCCATCTCTCTGTGCTTGTCAGCTGAACGTTACTATTACAAACAGCTGAGGCAATCTGCTTATAAAGAGGAAAGGTTGTCTGGGCCTGTGGCGAGGATCATGTAGCAAAAGTCGCTCGTGTACCAGCCAGGAAGCAAAGGAGAATGGGGAAGGGTCTTGAGTCCTACAGTCCCCTTCACTGGCGTGTCACCAGCACCCTTCAGACTTCCCACTAGGTCCCACCTCCAAAACCCCATCACCTGCCAATAGCACCACACTGGGGACCACACTTAACAAAGGATGTCTGAGGGTATCACAGAGTAAAACCATAGCAGAGTTCTGGTTCAAGAGAGATGCTTCCAGCCGGACCAACGTCCCCTTCTTCTTGCCTTCCTCCTCTCTCACCTCACCCAGACAATTTGTGGAAGCTTGTGGTCAAGCCTTGGCAGTGAACGAGCGTCTGATTAAAGAGGACCAGCTGGAGTACCAGGAAGAGATGAAGGCCAACTACAGGGAGATGGCCAAGGAGCTCTCTGACATCATGCGTGAGCAAGTAAGTACCACGCCGGCCTGGGCAGCATGTGGGGAATGTTGGGGTCTGAAATACTTCTGATAGTAAGTTAAGCCTTCCAATATTCTAGAGTTATCATTTCTGGGAAAAAAAAAAAGTGTAAGATACCATACCTGCTGTACTAACCCAGATTATTCAGAGAAATAACCAGCTAGTGCCCTTAGGCCACCTTAAGCAGTTAAGGGAGGAGGGTAGCGTCTTTCTCTGTATCTCCTAAGCTTCACCTTTGCCTACCAAGCAAGGCAAAGAAATCACATCCATGCTGTGCTTACAGCTTCCTTTGATAGAACAGGGCTGATCGGCCTGGTTTGTTATCTGTTGCAGTAGGTATCTTTTGTCATTTAAAAAAAAAAAGTGGGACTGTTCCAGGTGAACAGTTGTCATCCCAGGAGAACACACAGGGCTCCTCACTCCGTGATTCTCTCTTCAAGGGCATCCTTCCCAGATCTCTTGTGCTTTCTGTCCTTCCTATGTGAATCCCCATGTGGTCCCAGCAGGCATCAGAGGACACCTCTGGCCAGGGTGTCAAGCAGACATCCAAGAGCAGCAAGCACATCAAGCCGAGTCACTGCACCTATCACATTGGCTCCTGGATCTCACACACACCCTGACTGTGCCTGCGTCACTGTCTCTGGTCTTTCAGAATGGAGGCTGGGACTTTTTGTCAGCCTGCCTTGTCACATGATAACTGGGCATTCCTCCTCCTCCTCCTCCTCCTCCTCCTCCTCCTCCTCCTCCTCCTCCTCCTCCTCCTCCTCTTCCTCCTCCTCCTCCTCCTCCTCCTCTTCCTCCTCCTCCTCCTTCTTGAGAATTTCATGTTATGGACACTATAGTTATACCTACCTCCTCGATGCTCCCCCCCAGCCTCTCTATCTATCTGTCTGTCTGTCTATCTATATCTGTCTCTCCCTCACTCCCTTTCTCTCTCTCTCTCTCTCACACACACACACACACACACACACACACACATTGCATGCATGTGCGTACACGCACACGCGTACATACACCTTCTCAAACTCATGGTTCCTTATTCTTTACTTACGACTGTTACATAAGTTTGTAACATAAATTTGTAAATCCAACCTGCTGAGTCCCTTTGGTGTTGTTCCTATGTGTGGTGTTTGGAGGTGACAGCTGGGTTAGAGAACCTGTCAGGGGCTCATCAGGAGAAAACAGATTCTCTCCTTCTCAGCAGTCATTAACTGTCTCTAGCTCTTCATCTAAGGATGGTCTTGTGAGATTCTCCCATCCGTGTTAGGACGTCAGTCAGTGTTGTTGTCTCTCGGATATTGTTTAGGCAGCCATGTTGTTATGATACCATGGGGCCGCTTCCCTGTCTTACATAGAAGACCCCGTCCTGCAGCAGAAACCCTCACCTTCTGGTTCTTACAATATCCCCCACCCCCGCCGTGTGTGTTTGAGCCCCAGGTGTAGAGACTGTGTGGGAGGTGCATCAGTTGGGACTGTGCAGAACTAAGCTGATTATCTGATCTTTAACATCCTTGCTTTTTCTTTCCCTCCTCCATGCTGCATGTGCTCAGATGGGATGGTAATGCCATTTATTTTATTTTTCTGATAAACTGTCTCCCCTAACCCAAATCCCTATGGTTCTGACCACGTTTGAGCGATTGTGGGTTTGTGCCTGTGTAGTAGAAAGCCTCTCTCCTGAACATTTCTAAAAGTAGAGAAATTGGAAATGATTAAATCATTGATGCGTGAATAATTAAGCACAAAGGAGAGGAGGCTCGTGGGAACAAACTGCTGGAGAAAGCTTGAGATCTTTTCCACGGCACCTCTAGATTCCTGTAGAACAGAGCACCTCATCAGTGGGCACCAGCAGTCAGTATCAAGAAAGATACAAGTAGAGAGAGCGGTGGGCTGGATCTGTTAAACTCCAAGACTGAGCGGATAGTAACTGCAGTGGTCTCTCAATTTCCGTTGTTGCAGCCTCTGAAGAGTAAACCCTTTGGAGCCCATGCACAGAAAGAAATGTGGCCTGGCTTAGTGGCTTTGATCTTTCCAGAGCTGCATGGGTCTGTTCCTCTGAGCCTCCATGTGGCTAGAGATCAAATCCCACCCAGTCCTTTCCTCTAGAGATCAAATCCCACCCAGTCCTTTCCTGGTCTGGTTTGTTTCTCAGAGGCCCTTAAGTCTGTAAGACCTGAGAAAAGGTGATAGGAGAGAAAGACAGATAATTCAAATTCACTTCCAAACAGTTTGTTTTCAGAAGGAGATAAGACTAGTTTGTGTCTCAGTGGAGGTGAGAGACCTCAGATCCAGGAAGTCTAGAAGGCTCCCCAGTCATTAAGTTGAGAAGGAAACAAAGCGAGTTCTTTTAGATGTCCTTATGATCTGACTGGAAGGTGGGCATCTGTAGATAAGCTAAACCACGTAGGCAAACTGCCGAAAGCCAAGCATAGCTGTGCACACCTTTCTGCAGAGCGATGGCTGGATGGGGAGATGTGATGTCACCTGAGGTGGCTGGCTGGCATTGCACGTTGATAACACTGTCTTTCTGTACCTCGAGATTTGCCCCCTGGAGGAGAAGACAAGCGTGCTACCAAATTCCCTGCACATATTCAACGCCATCAGCGGAACACCAACGAGCACAGTGGTTCAAGGGCTGACCAGCTCGTCCTCAGTTGTGTGACTTTTACCTCATGAACCACGTGTGGGGACATGCTTTGTCATGTGCAAACTCAGGATGACTTCCAGAGCTAATCACTGGTGTGGCCAAGCACAGGAAGAAGCCATGGGGAATGGGAATAAGAAAGAGCCTGGACTGTGATATTTAAAAGCAGATTTTATAGGAGTCGGGGAAGGTGCACATATTTTTTTAAATCTCACTGGCAATATTTAGTTTCCTCATGTCTTAACAGGTGTATGTGGATATTCTTGAGCTGCAGTTCAATTTTATTCTTCTTACAGTATAGTATTAAAATAAATGATCTAAAGGAAAAGAGGGAAAGTGTATTGGGATACCTGTAGCAGGTGTGCTGGGACACCTGTAGCAGGTGTGCTGGGACACCTGTAGCAGGTGTGCTGGGACACCTGTAGCAGGTGTGCTGGGACACCTGTAGCAGATGAAGCAGCACTGAACCTGGGGCTGGGGACTAAGCTGGAAAAATCTTGAAAATATTTTTCCCCCTGTGGCACATTCGGGTTGAGTACAAGAACTATTTTTGTGTCTAGTTTTGATGACTGAAGGGAATTGACTATTGTAATTTTTTACTAGCGAATGAGGAGACTTAGAGCCTTTATATTCATGCCTTGTGTTGACAACATGAGCACTTCAGAAGCTGAGTGTGAGCCTAAGCCTAGTCAACAGCATAGAACCAAAGGCCTGTACTAGCAAACACACCTATGCTAACCTAGAACCCTTGTACATATGGATTGTTACTACAGCCTCCTCGCTATGTCCACACACTTACTGCATTTCTACACTTTTACTATGTCAGCGTCCGTGTTGAGTTGATCATTTGTGGCCCATTTGTGCTGTTCTCGGTATATGCAAATACATTGGACTTCATTGTTTATTCTTGTACATAAGAAGTGCAATATGGAGATGTATACAGTCTTTGCTATATTAGGTTTGTAAACTGTTTTAAACAAAATTCATCCTTTTGCCAAAATGGTGGAGTATGTGACCGGTAAGCCCTAAACCCTGTGGTAAGTGGAGGGATAATTTAAAGTTTTCACCATGTTATATTTTCTTTTAAGACTTTAATTTAGTAATTTTATATTTGGGAAAAAATAAAGGTTTTTAATTTAACTGGAATCACTGCCCTGCTGTAATTAAATATCCTGTACCCCAACTGTATTAAAAATAACACTGCTGGTTTTCTGGTAATAAACACTGGATGTTTCTTGTTTGACAATCCTAAGAAAAGACAGGGTACCTAGTGGTGAAGTAACATTACATAATTTTCTCTAAAATAAAGAAGAGTGTGGATGGATACAGTAAGTTGGTGTTGTTGAAGCTGTAGTTGAGTGGATGGAAATCCAAACACCAGTTCTCTGCTTTTCTGGAAGTTTCCATGATACAGATTTCAAAAGGCGGGGTGGGCGTTTATGCTCTCGGAAGACTTGGGTGACTGTATAGCTGACTGAGATGTGGAAGTGACTGCCTGGGAACAGGAGACATCAGTCTGGTTTCCCTCTTTTCAGCCGGTCAGAGCTCACGCCTCTGTCTTCTCCCTGACTTGCTTCTGAGAGGAGCACTCTAGGATACAGTGGTTAGTTGTCTCCCCCAGAGATCCTTAGACAGTCATGATGGTACACCCCACCTCATGGAAGACCACTGTGATGTGGCGACTCTAAGGACTATGTTGGGTCTGAAACATTCTCTGTCAGAGCTGAGGTGAAGCTGGACAGTAAAGGGTGCACTGATGCTCCAGAGTATCTGGACTCAGAGCTTCAGGAAAAACTTAGTTTAGGTTTGCCTGAGTCTCTGACACCCAAGCCCTGTGGTGGCGTATGCCTTTAATCCCAGCACTTGGGAGGCAGAGGCAGGCGGATTTCTGAGTTCGAGGTCAGCCTGGTCTACAGAATGAGTTCCAGGACAGCCAGGGCTACACAGAGAAACCCTGTCTCAAAAAACAAAACAAAACAAAACAAAAAAACCAAACAAACAAAAAAACCAAACACCATCACAAGTAGGTTGGAGAACCCTGTCATCAAACTGGATTTACTAGTCATAAACACCTCATTTCGGAGTCATAAAATTCAAGTCATGAAAGATAAATAAAAGCCTAGAAAGAGTCCCTGGAAGATAAGATTGTTTGGAAGGCAGCCAACCCTCACTATGAGAGTAGAGAAAGGTGCCCACTGTGTGATGGCCATGATGGAGATGGACCCCTAATATAGTGGAGGAAAAGCCAGAGGCATTCAGGTACAGAAAGGGAGTCAACTTTGGTCACTACAGCACAGAGGCAAGAGACAGTGGGGAAGGATAAGGAAGTTTCCTTGGCTGATGAAACATTTCATAGAGTTCATATAAAATAGTTTAATTTTCAAGTAAGAGGACACATCGGGGTGGGGGGATGCTCATGGTATTTACGCTGTAAGTCTGACAGTCTGGTCAGACTGGTTTCTTAGGGAAAACTGATGTTAATGACTAGTAAATGTTAGGGCATTTACAGAGACTGTACTTCTTTTTAATTGATGGCGAAGTATCCATGACAAAATTTGCCCTTGGCCATTCACATGCAGTCAGTGGTGGGACGTTGATGTTATGCAGCCTCCACCACAGCCATCTCCACATCTGTCTCGTCTTCCCAAACAGAAACCGTGTTATCCCAGGAAGAATAACTTCTTAGTTCCCCTTTGAGAAGATTGTTTTTTAAGTAACGTGTAGGATTAAAACTCTAGTTATCTCCTTGTTAGGGACACTTGCTGCCTGGGAATTAAGTAGTATGCATAGATTTCAACATGGAAGCAGTGGCTGAGTATAGCCAGCCCAGACTGAAGAAAAGCTTACGAGAAACAAACAAACAAACAAACAAACAAACAAACCAAGGGTAATGGTTTACTTGTGGGGAAGGTCCTAAGTGGAGAAGCATTAACTTCTGCCAGAGAGGCCAGCTCATGCCTATGGTCTCAGTGCTTAAGAGGCAGACTCAGGAACATAGTGAGTGTAAGGCTAGCCTGGGCTACACACACTTGGTTGCCTTAATGGGGGTCATTTATGTAAATGAGACATGTCAACACAGAAAGTTGTATAGCTTTAAAAATTACTAATCACAGAGTGGTCTAGACAACTTGTATATCAAAAGTTTATATACATTTAGTATATATATGTAGATATATACATATGTGTGTGTGTGTGTGTGTATATATATATATATATATATATATATATATATATATATATATATATTCTGAATCAGATGTGAATAAATACATCCAAGGCTTCCTTTTTTTTTTTTTTTTTTTTTTTTTTTTTTTTTTTTGGTGCTGGAGATGGATATGTCTGGCACACACTAGGCAAGTCTGTCACTAAGCTGTGACCTCAACCTACTTTTGCTTTTATTTTCAGGGTAAGAATACTAAATTTTAAGAGCACACCATCATGTTAGAAATGCCACAGGGAATGGGGCTGTAGGACAGACTTGTTCACTGCGGCATTTTTATAGTTTGATTTCAGAACCAACCTTCCATACCTGTGATTTTTTTTCATCCACTAATCCAACCAAAAATATTTAAGAAAATCACTTCTATATTAAAAATGTGTGAGCTCATTTCTAATCAATGCACATGTGATGGTTGATCTTGATTGAAATCTTGATTGGATTGAGAGTCACCTAGGCGATCAGTGAGGCACAGCCACCGAGGGGGAAAGACCCACCGTGAATGTGGGTGGCACGTGCAATCCACAGGGCCCAGCTGGAACAAATACAGAGACTAGGAAGGATCCCACTGTGCAAAGAAGCCCTCCCTCTGCTCCAAGCTCTTTCACCACAGTCTGTCTCACCACAGACTGTGGAGCCATCCAACTATGGCTGACAACCTTGGAAAGTGTGAGCCAAATCCTTTCCCCCGTGTTCCATTATGTTCATAGCAACTTTATTCATAATAGCCAGAAACTGGAAACAACCTAGATGTCCCTCATCTGAGGAATGGCTATAGAACGTGTGGTATTCTACACAGTGGAATACTACTCAGCCATTAAAAACAAGGGCATCATGAGTTTCAAAGGCAAATTGATAGATCTTGAAAATATCATTCTGAGTGAGGTAACCTAGACCCAAAAGGACATGCATGGCATATACTCACTTATAGCCGTAAAGTACAGGGTAACCATGCTATAATCAATACACCCAAAGAAGCCAAATAACAAGGAGGATACAAGGAAGGATGGTGGAATCTTTCTCAGAAGGGAAAACAAAATATATATCAGAGGTTGATGGAGGGAACAAGGTGGAAGAGGGGAGGGGGAGGGGCGCTGATATCTAGGGAGAGCAGGGGAGAAAGAAGGGAGATCAGCTGGGGATGGGGGCAGTCTCTAGGATATGCCAAAGACCTGGGGTGGGGAGAGGCTCTAGAGGGTCTAAGGGGGTGACTCTAGCTGAGATTCCTAGGAGTGAGAGATATGCATTCTGAGGTGACCACTCCTTATAGCCAGGCAGGAGTTTGCCTTGAGTCTCCAAGGAGATTTCTACCCAGACTTTTGAGCAGCACTGAAGCTGCCGAGACTTTGAGGAAGGAGTTAGCACATTCCAGTTGTGTACAGCAGTGTCATATTAGGACTGTGCTCAGTCAGGCCTTCATTGGAGAGTAAATATGACTTTAAGTATTCTCGAGTGTCAAGATGACAAGGGGCGGTTTTGAGATGACCGCTCTTAATTTCCTCCTTGGTTGGATTGAGATACACACTCTGGGTGGGCCTGTGGGGAGCTCTCAGAGACAGTCGCATGCGGAATACCTACTGAGCAAAAGTCACCCAGGGAGTGACTAGCACCGTCCAAAAGGCTGGAGTCCAGATGGAGCACAGCCAAGGCCCTCAGTGCAGATGTGCGCTCTCTGCTTCCCGGTGGGCATGAAGTGAGTAACGTGATCTACTGTGCCTTCCACCATAATGCCCTGCCTCCCAGCAGGCTGAGAACCAATGGAGCCAGCTGACCATGGCCTGAGCTTCAGACACTGTGAGCCTAATAAAAGTTCTTATTACTTAAGCTTGTTGACAGTCTCGTTCCTGTGTGTTACACACGCCAGTTGCTCTCACACACCACCCTCTCTAACCTGCCTCCCCGCCCTGCCCTGTCTGTCCCCTTCCCACCCACTTCCCTACATATTTTTTCTCACATTTCTGTTTGTTTTATGACCCACTGAGTTTAACAAGCCTGGGTTTGGAGCTACCCATGGGAGCCGGATGAGCTCAGAAGAGAGTATACAAGACAGTGACTGTTCCTCTCCTAGAACCTATCACTAGCTAACAGTTCAGCAGCAAGGGTAGGGTCCTGTTAGCTACCCCCCATCTGTGATTAATTGCTGATAGGGCCAGCCTTGTGCAGGCCCTGTACAAGTGACAGCAGCTGCCATGAGTTCATGGTTGTGGGGATTGTACATTCTTAGAAAATAGTGTTTGCAGCCCTTCGCCATATCTTTTAGGTTCTCGTTTTTCTGACTTCCTCATCTGCCATATTCCTGAGCCTTAGACGGGGTGGTATAAATGTCTTATTTAAGGCTTAACTCCAGTGCGTGTATGTCACTTCTTCTCAGCATGCTTGAGTGGCCATGAGTCTACATTCACCACCGTTCACTGCAAAGAGAGACTTCTCTAAGACTGAAGGTGGCTTTTGTCTGTGACTGAGGCTCCCAACTTGAGGGTTGCAACCCCTTTGGGAGTCAAATGACTTTTTCACAGGGTCATATCAGATATCCTGCATATATCAGATATTTATGTTACAATTCATAACAATAGGTAAATCATGAAGGAATGAAATCATTTTATGTCTGGAGGCCACCACACCATGAAGAACTCTACTGAAGGGTCACAGTATCAGGAAGTTTGAGAACCATTGGTCTATAGGTGTAAACATAAATTATTTAGAGGGCAGTTTGATTCTATGTTACTTTAGCAACATTAGTAGTAAGTTCCCCCACTTGACTGTGACATCCCCATGCCATAAGGTTTATGTTACAGTTGTGGTCATTGTATTTACTTTACAATTATAATTAATAACAACATATAGATGCTCCCTCAGTTTATGAAGGGAGTGTGTCCCAGTAAATCCATCATACATTGAAAACAGATCTGGCCCCGGAGGGATGGAGGAACAGCCACTGAGTATTTCCCCTCTGGAGTTGCCAAGATGGAGAGATGCCTGTAAATGGGACTGCCAGTGCAGTCTCTGTTTCCTGGTACACTGAGATCTGAGCAAGCAGGTAACGAAAGCTCCAGCTACTGTAGTTCAGCTGCTCACCATGCCTCCCCTGCCAAGATAGACCGCCCCTCAGAAGGAACATCACCTCATTAAGTTGCTTCTTTTAAAAAATATATTTAGAATGTTATATTAAAAATATTTAAATACAGTCTAAACATTTTTAAATTGTATATACATCTGGGGGGGGGGGGGCATGTACATGTGACTGCAGGTGCCCTCAGAAACCAGAAGGTATTGTTGAGTTCCCTGGAGCTGAGTTACATACAGATAGTTGAGAGTCACACGGTGTAGGTGCTGGGTGCTAAGCTCAGGTCCTCTACAAGAGCAATGCATGTTCTTAACTGCTGAGCCATCTTTCCAGCCCCCTTAAATTACTTCTTCACAAGTATCGGGTCACAGCAACAGGTTAAGTAACTCATTTGAGGTAGCTTCTGGAGTGAGTGTGGACAGAGAAGGGGTCAGGAACTAAGCCTTGAGCCGCTCCAGTATAAAGAGGAACCAACAAATGATCAAGACAGAGAAAGTAGTAACGTCCAGGGACCAAGAGAGAATAGCATTTCCCAGGACAATAAAAAGCAAGGCGATCCTCTAACAGAAAGGAGAGAGGGGTACTGCAGGTCACAGAGATGTGCATGCGCAGAAATACCCTTTGCATCTTTTTTAAAAAGACAATGTCAGTTGGCTGGCTGAACCTGGCTGACCTGGAACTCACTATGTAGACCAACTAGGCAGGCCTCAAACGCACAAGAGATTCATATTCCTCTACTTTCAAAGTTCATATCCCTTTGTCTCAAAAGAAGAAGTCCTTAGGAATGTAATTAATTTCTGAGTCAATGAGAATACACATTTTTGACCAACATCACCACTGGAGGAGGCTTATAGATGGGCCCAGTCTTGGTGACAGTCTGAGCTTGTGAAGCATAAACATTGAGTAAAAGGCTCAGCATGAGGACCTTGGGTGTGCAGCCATGTCTCATGTGGACTTAAGCCAACTCTCTCACAAGTCAATGGGAGCCCACACTGGTCCTCCCTCATGGGACCCCAATCCTTGGAACAACTGAGGCTGAGGGAGGGTGCCCTTATTGTGTGGAAAGGACAAGAACAATGGCTCCTTCAGGTCTGTGTCAACTAGAATTTAGAATGTGGCCCCACTGGTTGAGGTGGCAGGGTGGCACTTCCAGATGTGCTGGTGGTAGCTACCTGAGAACTTCCTGTGCCTTGTTGAGGAAGCCGGGACAGAGGAGCGATACTAAACTGCTAGGCTTTACAAGTTGAGCAGCATCACCCAGGTCCAGGTCCAGGTCCAGACCTGAGAGATTTTGCAACCAATGACATGGACGTAAATTAAACTGATCTTCCTTAGATGCTATGTCACGTGGAGGAGGCCCAAAGCTGGTCCTGAGCAAAACTGAGGGTGACAGACCCAGCAGCTCTGAAGTGGAGCAGGCTTAGGACAACCACCTTTCAAAGGTCAGCCTATCTTTGGTCAGATGGGACATGTTCTCAAAGGAATCAAATCCAGAAAAATGAAGAAAACTGCCCAGGATGTTCAGAGTGGGACAGCTGGGGTTGTTTGGGGTTTGGGTGACCTGATTAGCTGCTGTCATGCCTAGCAATGGGGACCCTGTGGGGCTGTAGCCTTCCATCTCCCAGGTTTGGACATATCGCCCAAAATTTTCTAGTTGAAGTCCAAAACCTCAATATTTCAGAGTTTGACTGGATTTGGAATGAGAATGAAGATCTGCAGCACAATTCCTTAAGATTATTAGGGTGGCCCTAATCCAAGTTTATTGGAACTCTGATAAAGGGGGGGAAAAAGAGGGAGGAAGAGATTTAGGCACAAACACCACAGAAAGAACACCTTGTGAAGACACAGAGGGACCGCTATTTACAAGCTAATGTGACCTAGAGCAAATTCTTCTCTCAGAACCCTCAGAAGGAACCAACCCAGCCAGATCTCCTTCTTGGACTTCCAACCACCAGAGCCATCGATCCCTAAGTCTAGAGTTGCCTGTTTGACACTTTGAGAGGGCAACTGAGCACAGGACTGAAACAAGATCCCTAGCCATGAACATGATGGGTGAAGCTTCCTTTCCCCTGGGGACACATGGAGAGAGGCTCAAAGCCCCCAGGAGGGTTTGGGCAGAAAACATAGCCAATCCACAGCTGAAATAAAAACAGCAAGTCTTTGGAGAATTAACTCTGATCTGAAACTAATATTGGAAAGCAGCCATTGTTACCAGTGAGTTTGATGGATTTATTTGACAGACTCAAGAAAAGTCTTCCAGGGAGTGGAGGAACAGAAGTGGGCCATGTTGCCTGGTAAGCTACTCTCCACCTTTTCCTGGTCAAGGAGTTTCAGAAGATAATAAGGCTCTTCCTGTCACCACCCTAGACAAGCTGTCACAGAACCATCCTGGCCCACTGCTTAGCTTGGCATGGTAAAAGTAACCCAGATGAGGAGGCCAGTAGCCGGATTCTCCTGTGCACCAAGCATGGAATCACATCACCATCTATCAGTTTTGACATTGACTTCACATACATATTTCTTCCAAATGAGGTGATTTGTTACTGTGTCTCTTATACCAAAGGGACTTTAGGGAGCTTATGTCACAAATCATATTAAATGATCTAAGCAAATGTAGAGAAACAGCAGTAAAGGAAGAAGGAGATAGTTATGCATTTGAATAAACAACGTGAATTAAGCCCCAAATTTTGTTCCGAGCGTTCTGGCAACCTAAGAAGAACAAAGTAAAACACAAGAGTTGAGAGCAAGAAGTGTTAGTGGAACACTGTGATCTTTTAAAGTAAACCATCACACAACATTTACATTTTTATTTCAATGTGTGCATCCCAAACATGTTCTACACTCAAATTTCTCGTGTTTGTAGATGTTTCAGATTTCCCACATAAGCCCAGCTTCAAACCGATGACGATACATGTAGTCCCTGCCTGATCCCAATCCCATGTCCTAGGCAAACCCAGAGCTGTTTTCTCCTTTCTCCCTTTAAAAAAGGAAATACTCTCTGTATCTTTTCTGATAGTAAAGCCAGCATTTGTTCCTGTCATACAGTGCATAAGATGTTGAGTAATATTTTTAGAATAAAAATACCCATCATCCTCCCTACCAGATGAAAGGCAAAACATTTCACCTGAGTGCATTCCGGCATTTCTCTGTCCTTTGAGTCTCCCATTGTTTCGTGGCCCACATATTTTTCAACTTGTCTTAACTGAAGGGTATTTTGTTCCAGGAAAATACCATGTCAAAGCATCTTGAATTACCAGCTCTTCCACCTCTCCAAAGCTTGGAACTCATTTCCCTTAAGATACAAGTTAAGCAACCAAACCTTGGCTGCCACCTTCGCCCTGTCTGTGTGGGTGAGCCTTCCCAGAGACAAAGCCCTGCTCAGCACACCCATGGGAGCCACTTCTGCTTGTTCCCTGAGCAAACTGTTGGAGACCTCAATCCAAGCCCCTGCCTGAGACTTCTTCCCACTGAGATCTGACTTTCTCAGTGTCCCTAGAAGTTGAGTGGATTGGAAAGTGTTGCTGAACACAACCACTGTCAAAAAAAAAAAAAAAGAAAGAAAAAAGAAAGAAAGAAAAGAAAAAGATGACTGGATTTATTTGAATTTCCTTGACCTGTGCTGTTTTTCCCATTTGAAATTGTATCTTATAGGATATTCATAAAAATGAACATTTTAATCCCACCTCAAGATAATGAGACCAGAGGAACTCTGTGGATTTGTCCATCCGTTCTTATCCTACACATTAGCTGTGTGGCAGGGAGACAGTTGAGAGAAAAGGGCATTGTAAAGAGAGAGGACTCACACATGAGGACTGAGGGCAGGAAGAGCGCCCTCTATGGGATTCTGCCAGGAAAGCTTGTGTCACCCCGAGAACACAGCCTGGTGGGAGATGCCAAACATGCCCACTTCACCTTGTTTCCTGGGGAGACCTCCTTTGTTCTACTATTTCTGAGGGCCACCATCTTTTGCTTCATGCTGGATAGAGAAGCCTGGTCTTCCAGTCCTGCTTCCTTGTCCTTGAGGCAATTGTTCTTCCTGGACCACCGTGCACATCCCTGAAGCCACTGCCTAGATTCATTGCCATTGCTGTCCTGAGAGGAAGTATCTCTGGACAGAGTGGCTGTGATGTAAGACACAGACCTCTTTATTCCCTATGGCCCAACAACCATCGTGCTCCTGATGCGAGACTCTCCAGGATGAGGATTATGGTAGGTGATAACCCTCAGTCCCAGGAGGGCAAGGAGCTCTATAGCCATTTTTCCCAGAGCCTCTCAGCACTGACTAAGCTCTGTGACCACCGATGGAAAGTGAATCTTCCACAGAGCTCTACAGAGGTGCTCTAGTGTGCATGCCACTCTGCCTACTTGGAGCTACCTTGATGCAGGGTGAAGATGACTACCTGCAACCCTGCTCTTGCTCATACCTTTGCTGACCCCCACCAGCAGTGGGTCCAACCACACTCTCACCATCAACAGCCTTCAGGAGAGCCTTTGCTTTGTCCTCCTACACCACTGGTTCCTCCTGCATAAGCACCCGACTACCACCCAGTGTCTGTGTCCAAGTGCCTGGAGCTCAGCACTCTTGCTGCTGGTCCAGGCTTAGGCCCTATTGGTACCTCCTGAAGCCATCTTGTATACAAGCCATACGGCAATGCCCATTGTCCCCTGCCAACCCATATGACAGCTTCCTTCATCTCTGCACTATAATGATATCTACCCATATCCAGCTTTCCAGTCCAGACTTCTACAGATTTCCAGCTGGGCCTGATTACCTGAAAAATAGGCTTAGACCTGAATATCGCCACAAGTGCCAGTCAACATGTTTACTCCCCAAAGCATTCTGGGACCAGTTAATGCCATCACCATGTAAGGTGAGGTGTAAGTATGGAAATGAGATTTTACACACATGGCTATATTGCAGCCACCTCAAGGCTGGGGAAGGCCTAGTCCCAGCTTATCAGCTCTCAGAGGGTGTTGAAGCAGATAGGCCAGTGAATTACTGAATTACTAGCTTGGGCACATACTAGTAACATGACTTGGGAGTTACATTCTCTGGCCATACCAGCCTCATAGGGCTTGCTTACTATACATGCAGGGCCTGGCCTCTAGTAGAGCCTTAGATGTCACCGTTCTCCCATCCCTGTGCTGTCCACTTGAAACTAGTTGGAACCTTCACAAAGAGACAAAAGGCCCCTTAACTAACATGACCTGCTAAAAGCATGATGTGTTTTCTTTTGTTCCTAAGCCTTGTGCTCCCAACAGCTTCGTCATCGACACTAGATTAGGTCACAAAACTAGACTGTAATTTTGGAAGTCACACAGCTAAGCAATACATCATTAGCATCCAACCAGCTACACCACAAATAACACCTCTGATGTGTGGGTTAGCCTAGCAGTTGTCAAGGTTACTTCACAGAAGCTTAAAAGCCACTTCTGCTAAATGCATTTAACTGTCTACTCAAGCCTGCACATACCTGATGGGGTGAGATTTGACATCCATTTCTTTGTCTGTCTGACCCCCTCCTGTCTTCAACTTGGATCCAGGTTTATCTCTGCTCCACGTGGAGGCATGTTCATTTGAGAAACATTCTGTCTTGTACTTGCCAATGCCAGGTGGTCATGTGACTCTTCCACCTGACCTCTTGCTTTCTCCGAATCTCAGGCACTCAAGGCCATCAACCAAGGCTTATCACAAGGCCAAGTTCATACAGGATGACAGCAGCAGCAAGAGTGCCCACTAATTACAGGCTGACACACCCAGAGCACTGAAAAGTCTTTAACTGGACAACAAGAGGCTCAATAGCTTCTGCTTTAAGTCTGCAGTCATCAGCCCACCAGAGATAAGGGCGGGCTATTTATCTTTTAAAAGCAAGCTCATTATGAATGGACAACAGCTAAAATTTAGCCTCCCCCTTGCCCCCCCCCAAAAAAAACTATAAAAACCTGTTGTTACCATCACTAAGCAAGCTGACTGGTCACTGCTTTCTCTCTTTGGCCCAAGTCAGCTGGAATTGATATTCTAATAATGAAGACTTACCTGTCTCGGGTTGGTCTCCTTTCTACTATCCCCATACTAAGATGTACTGGGGCAGCTTCAGAAACATCAGGAAAACCAAGACATTTCTGACCCAGTGAACACATAATGTTGGTTCTGCCAACATGTATCTCATGGGGTTCTGTACCTCTGTACATAGAATGGCATTGGCTTGGGGCCTGACCCTCGCCTCACCACAGCCTTCTGTGGAAGGTAACATTTCATTTCCATCATGAGGACCCTGTGACCTGCCAGCATGAGCTAGGACCCTGACCAGACTTCCACCCTGGTGCTCCTTGGAGACTCCAGCAGGAAGCTCAAAGCAGAACTCTCCTCCTGTGCTGGCAAAGTTCCTGGACCAGTACTCTGTGTCTATCTTCCACCTCTGTACCTCCCAGGAATCGATCCTTAGAGAGAGGAGGGACCTGGCAGTCAGAATCACGCTGTGTCCTCTAAGCCAGATGCTCTGCAGAGCTGCTACAGGGAACATAAGGGGAACAAACCTCTCCTTACTAATATTTTAACTGGCTTATTTGTATTTCTTGTCTTCCTATAAAGTATGTCAGGAAGATTGTAATGTGTGAAAAAGAAGGCAGAGATCAAAACCAGGTAAGGGGCAGAAAACAGGCTTGGGGCTAAAAAGACAGGCTGAGGAACTGAAGAGTTATCATGGGTGATGGGAGAGGACAGTTGGGATGTCCTCCTAGTCTTCAGCTTAGTATACCGCTTATGAAGGTGTACATACAGCCAAATATTGACTAGTCCTTTTCATGCCGCAGAGAGCACACTGAGGCAGCCATCTAGACAAGGAACTCTAGGAGAGGCAACGTGGTCTAGGAGACAAGTTCAGAAGTTATTGTGATCTCCCAAGATGGTGATGGTGAGCTTATCAACAAAGGTGGCACCAAGGGAGAGGGGAGGAGGAGGAGAAAGAAGAGGAGGAAGAGGAGGAGGAAGAACTAACACAGCACACAACCTTCACCTTAGGGACTAAGGAATGACCATCTCAATGAGAAGCTTTCCCCTTTGCCCCTTAGGAGGCAGCATGTTCACAGACAGTCCAATGAAAGCAGCACCTCCAGGGCATTGCAACACAGCCCTGGCACCAGGTACCCAGCTCTGCTGCATTCCAGGGAAGACCTGAATTGCCATTTGGAGTCCTGACCCAACTATCAGGACCAACAGTCATGGCCCAGTTTCAACGTGACTATCACTGGCTGACACTCAACTGCTGTTACCCAAGATTCTGAATCTGGCCTCACAGCATCAGGTCTTCCTTGGCCTCTCCATCTTCCAGGCTCCAGTGTCTGCCCATCCCGCCCCCCAAGCCCCTCTAGAAGGAAAAGCATTTATCAGTGAGATATTGTATAGCACCGTGATGACACCTTTGCTCTTGGCAGCCAGGGGTCTGGACTTGACTTCTATCTGTCTTCTTACACAGTATGTGACTTGGACCATGGTCCAAATTGTGTCCACCTTAGCGAATATAGGCAAATGACAGTGTCCACCTGCCACCCTGTTCTCCCATCGGGAGGAAATGGAAGAATGGAGTTGAGCATCAGTGGTTTCCTGAGTTCCTGCTGTGTGGCGGACAGACTTCTGGGACATCAGAGCAACCGTTGTGAAAACAAGACTTAGCAAGATATCGTCACCTTCCTTCTAGACTGTTCCACCTGAGCCTCCCTCTAGACAGACAGCAGCTGTGAGCCACTGAAGCCCACACTCACTCTCTTGGTTCATCCAGATGGCTCTAACCCAACTCTCTCCTCCTTCTTCCTCCTCCTCTTCTTCCCCCTCCTTCTCCTCTCTCCCTTGGTGCCACCTTTGTTGATAAGCTCACCATCACCATCTTGGGAGATCACAATAACTTCTGAACTTGTCTCCTAGACCACGTTGCTTCTCCTAGAGTTCCTTGTCTAGATGGCTGCCTCAGTGTGCTCTCTGCGGCATGAAAAGGACTAGCCATTATTTGGCTGTATGTACACCTTCAGTTGTGCTGATGTCTTCATGCAAGTTCCTAATGGCCTTAGCTTCTCCCAACTAGAGGGAAACTGGACACCTTGGGCCCTGTCCTCCCTCTAACTCCACCTCCCAGTCCATCTGTCCCAAAGCCTTCCTCTCCACTCCCTGGATGTAGATGCTCCCTGTGACTCTTCAACTGTTCCCACCTGTGAGCAGTCTTCAACTCCACAGTATAAGCCACATACTCCTGTTGGAAAATCCAGCATGTGGCCAACATGACATGTACTGTGTGCTGCCTTCCTTCTATTTGTCTTGGATGAAGAATATGTAGCTCAGTAAAAACCTGCAGGGAATTCTGGGTTCTCATATTCAACAGCCTTGTGACTTCAGCTTCTTCATTTGATGTTAAGGTCTTCCCTTTGAGCAGAACAGTTGCCTTGTGGCTGTAAAATGCACCTGTTGTTTGGGACGCTGCCACCATTTTCAGCACCTGAGTTCACCTTACCAGTCGTTTGAGAAGAAAAAAGTTTTACTTAAGACCACACAAGCCACTCTTAAAATCAGTCCATTCTGTAACTGCACTTTTTGGCTAATGCACCTGTTGTTTGGGACGCTGCCACCATTTTCAGCACCTGAGTTCACCTTACCAGTCGTTTGAGAAGAAAAAAGTTTTACTTAAGACCACACAAGCCACTCTTAAAATCAGTCCATTCTGTAACTGCACTTTTTGGCTACTGTATTGGGCTCTTACACCCACCATCCCTCTCCACCTTGATCCCTTCCAACCCTTCAACACTAGGTAGGAGAGAAAGGTTAGAGGAAACGGGGGCGCAGAAGACTATTTCCTGATGATTAGGAACATCAGGTTGCTTAGGGAAAGTCCCGTCTTTGTCATCAGGATATCGACAATCAGCAATCCAACAAACAGCAACAGCAGCAAGAACAGCAGCTGCTGCAGCCTCTCAGGGCTCTCAAATCTATGCACTCTCAAGAATCCCCAGAATTCCAAATGTGAAGTATCTTCAGCTGGCAGAATCACTCCTCTACCAGAGCCTGGGACAAATCATACTCAGCTGCTGTGAACAGTCTGAAGCAGCCCCATATCCTGGGTTATGGTTAAAACAAAAACATATTCACATAACATAACTAGATTTCTAAGAAAAAGAAACCAAAATTCTCACTACACCATTCTATCCAGCTGTTTTTCCTGCTCAAAGCAAACAAGGAAAACAGGACAGGAAAACAACCTGGTTCACTGGAAAACTGAGCCACCCACCCATGGTGACAAGTCGATCAGCAATTTTGCAAGTCTTTCTCCAGCTTACACTAATATATGTCATGTCCTGTGTCATCTCAAGTGGCAGTTGAGGGAGGGACACCCTAATAACCAATGTCATTAATCTGTGAACCAACAAAACTTACACAGAGCATCAGGGTGAGTCAAGCCAACCCAAGCCAGGTACTATAACAGAGAGAAGGGTGTTTCTAGCAGGGGCTTTACCTTCATCATATTTCTAAGACCTAAAAGATGTGTTTGTGGGGGATGTTATACACAAGGCCTGAAATGACGAGACCTGAACTGGAACCGAAGCAGGCAGTGGAGTGTGAAAGACATGACAGGCTGTGTTCTGATTAGGGTTTATCCTGTGGTCAATTAGAATCAATAGCTGATTTTGTCGTTGGGGGAGAGGGTGGTGGTGGTGATAGAACGATCAGGTGACATGACTACTTCCAAGTTCTGACAAATGACCTGCTTGCAGAACAAAGCAGAGATGGGACCACGGGGTGGCTGGGACAGTATCTACCGTCTTCCTCAAGTCTGCTCACCAGAGTCCTCTCAAAGAATGACTCAACTGCTCCCCTCTAGTGGACCGGAAGGCATGGTAGAGAGGAGAGGAGAAGGAGCAGAAAGAGGAGGGATAAGAAAGAGGGAGGAGGGAGGGGAGAGGGAAGGAGGAGGAAGATAGGAGGGGAGGAGGGAGAGGAGAAGGAAAAGGAATTATTTGACAAGAAGGAGCAGGGGGAAAGAAGTCAAGACTGAGAAGAGGAAGAGGAGGGAGGTCAATACTATGGTTAGTCAAAATGTCAGATGCAACTGTTGTAGGGCACTTCCTGTTTTCATACTAACTGATCCCTCGGATGCTCTTCGGCATTCTAGACATTTCATTAAGGTATCGGGTAAATAAGCCTGGTTTTTGTTTTATTTTGTTTGTTTATCAAAATTGGAGCTTCCCACTTGCATTTTAATAGAATATCTATTCTTTGACAATGTTGTCATACATGTAATGTGTCTTGATCTATGTACCACTAACTTCCTCTCTTCTTTTCCCCATATTACCTCCCATCCCCACTTATTCGCATTCTCTCCTCACACTGTGTGTGTGTGTGTGTGTGTGTGTGTGTGTGTGTGTGTGTGTGTGTAAAACCCACTGAATCCAGCTAGTGCTGCCTGTTGAAATATTGACCAATCTTGCTGGCTTGGTTTCATGTAAGTATTCATAGCTGCAGTGAGTTCATAACCCACTTGGCATTACTTTCATTACTTAAAAATGCTATCAGGGCATCTTGAAATGGACAACCAAACTATGACTTTAAGAGAAATGTAACAAGCATAACAGTTCAGAAATCCATGACCCCAGGATGCAGACACCACAGTGTGTTAACTTAGCTCAGGCTCAGTAGATGCTGGACTCACTTTCACAAGATCCCAGTTCAACTATCTGAGCAAACGCCGGGGCATGTGTGGTGACCTCAAGGGATCTCTATGTTTTGAGGGTTTCATCTGGAGTCATAACCCTCACAAGTTGAAGATGGGACAGGGAACGGATGTCCAGGCTTCCTGGAAATGCCAAGATTGGTGTGTCTGTGTGTGTGCGTATGCATGTGTGTGTAAGTGTGTGTGTGTGTGTGAGAGTGTGTGTGTATGTATGTGTCTGTCTGTGTGTGTGTGTATGTATGTGTACATGTGTGTCTGTGTGTGTATGTGCATATGTGTATGTATGTGTGTGTATGTGCATGTGTGTGTATGTATATATGTGTTTGTGTGTGTGTGTGTGTGTGTGTGTATATGTGTGTGTGCATGTGTATTGGTGTATGTATGTATGTGTGTGTGCATGTGTATGTGTGTGTATGTATGTATGTGTTATGTATCTATGCATATGTGTATGTGTGCATGTATGTGTGTAAGAGTGTGTGTATGCTTGTGTCTGTGTGTGTGCATGTGTGTGCATGTATGTCTGTATGTATGCATATGTGCATTGTATGTGTGTATGTATGTATGTGTGCATGTATGTGTCTGTGTGTGTCTGTGTGTGCACATGTGTGTATATGTATGTATGTATATGTGTGTGTGTGTGTGTGTGTGTGTGTGTGTGTGTGTGTGTGTGTGTGTGATGTAGTGTTTATGGCTGTGGCATGGCTATTTTGGAAGCCCAGACCAATCATTATATCTCTCTGTAATATCACCTCAGTAAAGCCAGTTGGATATGAGTGCTTAGTAAGTTCCATCTTTGTGCTCATCCATAGGAAGGAGATTACTATGGGCCCGTGGGCAATTTGCGTGACAGTGTCAATGCAGCTGTTGTCATGACACCTGACCAATGCATTGATGATCTCTGTCTGTGGAGCAGAGACTTGAAGATGTTTCTCCTCTGGGAAAATGTTCAAGCCTGTTGAGACCAGTACACATTAATAAGTGAGGCTTCTCTGCCTGAGTCAGGCCATGTTTTTTCACACTTGTGTCTGGTGCCACATCTTATGACCTCGTCTCTAGGTCATTGCATAAGCTGTCTGGTGGCCACTTCCTCCCTGGCTTTCCCAGCCCCTTTTCACAGCAAAACATGAGGGTCACTTCATTCCTATGGACTCTGCTGTTCCCACTGTGCCTGGGAAACTCCTGGGTGCAGATGGCATTTGACCCTCTTCTGGAGCGTCACTTACATTCCTAGAGTGATCCAAGACGAGGACAGCAGTCCCTGAGCACCTGAGGCCTGACCAGACAAAGCAGGAATGTCCTACAGGATATGGGCATCGTAAGTAAGTGTCAAGGAGGTTTTCATTCCAAAGAAGCCACTGGAAGACTGTCTTCCTGTGTGAGGAGAGCTCTCAGAAGCATGCTGTGCTAGATGGTTTGTTTGATTACAGATTGATACAAGTTGGTCATCTGAGAGGAGAAAACCTCAATTGAGAGAATTTGTCCATAAAATCGGGCTGTAGGCAAATCTGTAGGGCATTTTCTTCATTAGTGATTGATGGGGAGGGCCCAGCCCACTGTGGGTGGAGCCATCCCTGAGCTGGTGGTCCTGGGTTCTATAAGAAGGCAGGCAGAGCAAGCTGGTAAGCTGCACCTCTTCATGGCCTCTGCATCTGTTCCTGTCTCCAGGTCCTGCCCCGTGTGAGTTCCTGTCCTGACTTCCTTCATAGACTACAATGTAGACATTGAAGCCAAATAAACCCTTTCCTCCCCAGGCTGCACTGGTCATGGTGTTTCATCACTGCATTAGAAACCCTAACTACGACACCACCCAAGCAGGCGTGCTGCAAGTGGGACTCTGTCTGTCTGTCTGTCTGGTCATCTTGCTTGTCTTTTATCTTCCATGTAAAGTAAATGACTGTAATCCTGCCCCTTTTTTTTGAAACATGAGGCTCACGAGTTTTAAGTTTCTGATATTCAACCTTGCGAGGTTTATAGTTTATTTTGATGATTTTAAATGACCTGGTGGGGGTGGGGGAGTATATGCACGTGAGGACAGTGACATGGTCACTAAAGTCACCACAGCTGCTATTTCTGTCTCTCTGGGTTTCCCTCTTCTGGACACTTACATGCAGTCACGTAGTGTGTAGCTGTCTGTGTCTGGGTTCATCCATGTTGCAGCATGTAGCAGTTTTTATTCTTCTGGGTTGAATCACACTCCACCGCACAGAGTATACTTTGTTTCTCAGTTGACAGGTGTGTGTTGGGGGAGGTTCACTTCCGCTTCTATAAGTAATTCCTGTGGCGATTCCTGTTCCTGCTGTGTGGTTTTGCTTCCTTTGTGGCACAGCTAGTGGTGGAACTGTTAGGTAGGATATTAAATAGTAATGGCAGGAACAGACATCCTTGTCCTGTTCTGATCTGAGGCAGGAAGCAGCCGGCATCTGATGGAGAACTTCTTTGTTCCTAATTTGTTTATACCAGGAAAATACATTGTAGTTTGTCAGTGTTTCCTCTTCTTAAATTATAGTGTGATTTTTAAAATTTATTTTATTGGTTATCTTATTTATTTACATTCCAAATGTTATCCCCCTTGCCAATTAAATCCCCTATCCCCTTTCCTAGCTTCTATGAGGGTGCTCTCCCACCTACCCACTCCCTTCCTTCTCAGTGCCCTAGCATTCCCCTACCTTGGGTCATTGAACCTCCGCCAAGAGAGACCAAGGGCCTCTCCTCCCGTTGATGCTTCATAAGGCCACACTCTGCTCCATATGCAGCTGGAGCCATGGGTCCCTCCATGTGTACTCTTTGGTTGGTGGTTTAGTTCCTAGAGGCTTTGAGGGGTCTGGTTGGTTGATGGTGTTGCAAACCCCTTCAGCTCCTTCAGTCCTTTCTCTAACTCCTCCATTGGGGTCCTGGTGCTCAGTCCAATGATTGGCTGCAAGCATCCACCTCTGTATTGGTCAGGCTCTGGCAGAGCCTCTCAGGGAACAACCATACCAGGCTCCTGTCAGCAGGCACTTCTTGGCATCAGCGTGTAGTGTGATTTTTTTTGTCCTTTATTAATACAGTATATAACATTGATTCTTATATGGTAAAACTAACATTCTTAGAATAAATACCATTTCATTATGCAATGTCTTCTTTTTTATATGTAGCTAAAGCCATAATTTTATTAAGGAATTTTCTATATTCATAATGAATGATGGCCTGCAATTCTTTTTGTGATATCTTCACTTGGCTTTAATACTGGGGGACATATTGATTCATAGGATGAATTGGAAAGGGTTTGTTGTTGTCCTGCCTCCAGCCCCAATAATCCTTTAAATGCTGGGAAGAATTAACCTATGAGGCCGTCTAAGCCTAAATCTTTTTCTGTTGTCAGGCAAGTATTTGGCGACTAATTCAATTTCTGTATCGCTATAATTCTCCTTACATGTTTTTATTTCTCTATGAGCCAATTTGTATCTTTCTCAGGATTTAGCCTTTTGTTTAGATTATCTAATTGTGAATTTGGCAGTGATGCCCTCTCATCAATTATTGCTAGTGCTTTGAGAGTTATCTCTAATCTAGCTATCTACCGATCTACGAATCTATCATTTATCTATCAATCTACCTAACATCTATCTACCTACCTATCATCTACCTACCTATTCTCTCTCTCTCTCTCTCTCTCTCTATATATATATATATATATATATATATATATACATACCTATCTACCTATCATCTATCATCTACCCATTATCTGTCTGTCTGTCTGTCTGTCTATCCATCACTTAGCTATCTATGTCTCCACTTGAGATGCCCAGTAAGCGTTCCCTGGCTTACTTGGTGATGTTGTATGGGTCTCCAAGGCCTTGTTTACATTTCTTTGATCTTTTTTTTCTGTTCTTCAGACTGGAAAATATCTACTCTACTGATCCTTTCCCAGCTTTACTGACTCCCCTGCTTCCTCACACTACTATAGGACCCATCTAGTGAGTTTTTGTGGCTATTATTATTCCCAATTATAATTTCAGTCTCATATACAGTCTCAATTCTTTATTCTTATTTAACAATTTGGTAAGTCACTATCAAAACATTTTCTTCTTATTCTCTACCTTTAATTCTTTGAATATTGTTATAACACCTTCCAAATATTTTTCTGCTAATTCCGCTTCTGGGCTGTTCAGCGTCTGTTTCTGTTACCTGTGTTCTAAGCACAGAACATCACCTTTCAGTTTTTTTTTTTTTTTTTTTTTTTTTTTTTTTTTTTTGCCTGTCTTAAACTCACTGTTTAAAAATGAGACATTTTAAATAATATTTTTAAGCAATCTTAAATATGACTTGATCCCCTGCTGCTCTTGATGGTGGATTTTAGCAACTTGCCTGGACTTTATTAGTACCAATATTGGTTTGTCAGTTGTAATAGTACATCGAATTGATACATGATGTCAATAATGGGAAATTGAGTGCAAGGTTTATGGGATTTTTCTGTCTTATCTGTGCCATTTTTCTGTAAGTCTAAAACAATTTCTCATTTGTTTTTAAAGATACCTACAAAACATGTGTTGGGAAGTTTAAAGTCCATTCCTACATGACTAATGGATTGAAAGAGAAATCCTAATGGGATCAGATAGTCTTTAGAACTGATGATAATAACACTAGCGGACATTAAAACCTTTGAGATATGAACTAAAACACCAGGAGAGGCCTAATGGATAGAACACTTTCCACACAAGCTCGAGAACCCAAACTGGATCCCCAGAACCTGTGTAAAAGCCAGGCATGCACCTTTAACCCCAGCAGTGGGTGGTAGGGACAGGAGGATCCTGGAGCTCGCTGGCCAGCCAGCCTAGCTGAAATAGCACATCTCCAGTTTAGTAAAAGACTCTGTCTCCAAACAATAAGGTGGAGAAACCACTGAGGAAAATCATCCTCTGGCCTACACACACACACACACACACACACACACACACACACACACACACACGAGCACGAGTCAGGCTGTTAAGGCCAAAATGGTCTAACACACACACACACACACACACACACACACGAACACGAGTCAGGCTATCTGACCTCCACTCACTGGCCCATCTCTGACCACACAGCCCCATTATAGTCAAGTCATTGGAAGGGTGCCCTGTGTTTACGCCGCTCACCTGTTGGTGAGTGAACCACCACCTGCCCTTTCACACTTCCTGTTCTCTTGCCCTTGGCTAAACACTCAGAGCCCTTCTGATGGGCTCTGCCCTGTCTTCTTCCTGGGCAGCATCATAGAAAGTCCCAAGTCTGCAGCACCCGTGACAACCCAAATAATCCCTCACTAACTCCAAAACCTGCTTTTCACTGAAGCATCTCCAAAGTCAGGATGCCCCATCTAGTTGGTTACAAAGACATCCTTGAGTTGTGTGCTTTCCTTCTTGTGACCTCCTGCCTTCCCAGCATTGGCTGCTCAGAGTTCACAAGGCATAGGAAAGGAAGCTCCCTCCTCACAAAGGCTCAAGTTAGTGTAGATTCTGCTGCTGGGTTTGGGGCCAAGCCAGAGCCACTCAGCCATTAACAATGCCTATTTAAAAATAGCAACACTGGGACTGGAGAGATGCCTCAGCAGTTAAGAACACTTGTTGTCCTTGCAAAAGACCTAGGTTCAGTTCCCAGCACCCACACAGTGGCTCACAACCATCCACAACTCTAGTTCTAGGGGATTTGATGCTGCCTCTGACCTCCACAGACACCAGGCACACACATGATGTACATACATGCATGCAGTCAAACACTCACTCATACACATCAAATAATAAATCTTAAAAAAAATAAAATAAAACATAAAACTACCATCTCTATGGCCCTGGCTCTGCACACGGGGGTCGAGTGGAGCTGTGCATGCGGCTCTGCACACGGGGGTCGAGTGGAGCTGTGCATACTGTGCCTTTTGCTGAGGTGGGAGCAGGTGCTCACCACAGAAAGAGATGTCGGGATAAGAAAGCATAACAGGAGAGGAAGGCAGATGACAGCACTGCTTCTCAGATGGGATGCCAACCCAGCAGTGTATGGTGAGCCACTGGCCAAGCCACTTGCCTACACGTGTCCCAGGCAGCCCCTCAGCAGGCGTCCTCACCGACTTGGAAGTACGACATTAACTCTCTCCTGTGAACGTTTCCATGCTCAGTACATTTGGCTCTTTTCAGACACTTTAGAGCTGAGCAGACATCCCTGGAAGGCAGGTTGCCGAAGAGTGAAAAGAACCCTTTGACCAATTCCAATTTCTAGGAATTTATACAAAGAACTCACTAGAGAGACATAAACATTTATGAATCTAAACTTTATTACAGTGTTAAGTACTCCCAAACCAGAAACCAACGGAAAGGGCCAAAGAGAAAGGAATCTGTGCAGTATGCTATCCATTGTAAAAGTATTTTTAAGACATAGAAGAGGGAGCTGGAGAGATGGCTCAGCAGTTAAGAGCATTGACTGCTCTCCTAGAGGTCCTGAGTTCAATTCTCAGCAACCACATGGTGGCTCACAACCATCTGTAATGGGATCTGATGCCCTCTTCTGGTGTGTCTGAAGACAGCAATAGTGTACTCACATACATAAAATAAATGTCTAAAAAGAGAGAGAGAAAGAAAGAAAGAAAGAAAGAAAGAAAGGAAGGAAGGAAGGAAGGGAGAAAGAGAGAAAGAAAAGAAAGAAAAGAAAGACAGAAGAGTTCCTGTCATGTAAGGTTGGGTAAAGCACAACAAAAGGCATGTGCTGAGATCTGTGCTGCTGAGCTCATGGGCATATGGTAAAAAAAACAACAAACAGTTTCAAAGTACAGCAAACTGTTGCTACTGGGATCTCTAGGGCTTTGGGTTCTTTTCTATTTTTGCTGGGGATGAAATGGAAGGTCGCCCACTGAGCAGTACTTCCAGCCCTGAAGAATTTTCCCTTTACACTCTTCAGAAACTTCTCTAAAACCTTAACATGAAAATATATTACTTTTACATTCAGAGGGAGGAAAATTTTCTGGTTTCGTTTGGTTCTGCTCTGTTTTATTGTCCACTGATGATGCTGATAACATGGAAATAAATCTGCCTCTTATCTTCAGGAAGGATGCAAGCTTTTCTATCACTGGGCTTAGAGAACCCATTTCCACAGCTAAGAGATAATTTCCCAACACATTTCCTCTGAAGAGCAAACACTGTGAGTGAGAGCTTTTCACCAAAGGAAACCTGAGAAGTCACGGCCGAAGGACAGACAGCAAGCACAGGGTTACTGTTGCTATCATTAAACACCCTGACCAAAGGCAGGCTGGGGAGGTAGGGGTCATTCCACTCATAATTTCATACACCAGTTCATTATTAAAACCACCGAGGGTAAGAACCTGGAGGCAGGAGCTGATGCAGTGGCCATGGAGGAGTGCTGCCGACTGGCTTGCTTTCCAAGGCTTGCTCTATAAATTCTGTAGTTCTCTAAGCCTGTTTCTTATAGAACCCAGGGCCACCAGCCCTCAGACAGCCCCACTCACAACAGTCGGGCCCTCCCCCATCAACCACTGACTAAGAAAATGTTTTGCAGGCTTGCCTACAGCTGGCCTTTATGGAGGCATTTTCTCAATTGGGAATCTTTCCTCTCAGGTGACTGTAGCCTGTATCAAGTTGACACAAACTAGCTGGCACAAATGGAATGTATTTAAAATTTGATCATCAACAACTGAGAAGTGGCAGGTCCTTGGGTGAACATTTGTGTCTTCTTGAGATGCTGGAAATGACACAATGGCCAGGATCCTTAGGGAAGGGGACGAAGGGGCAAGAGCGCCTAAAATAACAGGCACTAAAATAACACTTCTGGGGAGCTGGATTTGTGGTAAAGAACAAGAAGTAGATGGAGAGATACATATTAAATGTAAGCAAACACATAGTCCAGAGCACTGGGAAACACCTAACCAAAAACTGCAGCTAAGGACATCATGTGGCATTGGAACTATGAGATAGCCACCAACCCAGAAGTCTATACATCCTCTAGAAAAAAAATATAGCCTCCTCCCAATACAAAGTAAAAGTCATGGATCTGCACATGTACAGTGACTGCACACATACAGTGACTGCACACTGCACACTGCATACATACAGTGACTGAACATTGTACACATACAGTGACTGCACACTGCACACTTACAGTGACTGCACACATACAGTGACTGAACACTGCACACATACAGTGACTGCACACTGCACACTTACAGTGACTGCACACATACAGTGACTGAACACTGCACACATACAGTGACTGCACACTGCACACTTACAGTGACTGCACACATACAGTGACTGAACACTGCACACTTACAGTGACTGTACACTGCACACTGCATACATACAGTGACTGAACATTGTACACATACAGTGACTGCACACTGCACACTTACAGTGACTGTACACTGCACACTGCATACATACAGTGACTGAACATTGTACACATACAGTGACTGCACACTGCACACTTACAGTGACTGTACACTGCACACTTACAGTGACTGTACACTGCACACATACAGTGACTGCATACTTACAGTGACTGCATACAGTGACCGAACACTGCACACTTACAGTAACTGTACTCTGCACACTTACAGTGACTGCATATTACACACTTACAGTGACTGCACACTGAACATGTACAATGACTGCAAACTAGAGTGTATAAATTGTACTATGAAGGCTGTTAAGTATGCGAGAAAATAACCGCAAGTTAGACGCTGTTTTGGAACTATGAAAACAGAGTCCCCAGGTGGCAGAGCTTGAGCATTTGAAATGAGAAAGTCCTCAGTTTAAGGTCTGTTAACTTCCTAGCTTCCAATGCCAGTTCCAGTGATGGACGATCTCTGTTAAGTGATTCAGGCCTAGTAAAGTGGACAGGCTGGAGGCCAGTGAGATGTCTCAGTGGGTAAAAGTGCTTGCCACCAAGCCCGATGGCCTGTGTTTGATCCCTGGGACACATATAGTTGATGGAGAAAACCAGCTCTTGATAGCTATCCTCTGACCTACATCATGATGTGGCACATGCCCTGCCCTGCCTCCCCCATAAAGTTTTAAAATAACTGACAACCTAGTTAATAATGGTTAACATTTGCAATTGTGTTATATCTGTTGGGCTTTCTATTTGTTTTTGTTTTGGGTTTTGAGACACAGTTTCTCTGTGTAATAACCAAACCCTGTAACAGCCCTGGCTGACCTGGAACTCCCTCTGTTTACAGGGTGGCCTCAAACTCAGAGACCCACCTGCCTTTGCCTCCAACATGCTGGGATTAAAGGCGTGCACCACCATACCCAGTTATATCTGTGTTTTTAACACTTGTATTTTCGCCCCCAACCTCAGTGTATTTTGTATTGGGAAGCAAGGACAGACTGGCATTCATCTGACAGAATGATTTTCTAACTCTTTTAAAATTTCACATATATTTTCACCAATTCATCAAGAATTTCATACAATCTATTTTGCTCATATTCATCTCCACTTATCGCCCTAACATTTGTATTTTATTACAGACTATTTTCATACAAACACACACACACACACACACACACACACACACACACACACACACACACGTAACCATGGACTTTTCTACCCGGCCTCTTTGTTCTCGAAATAATGACTCTGAGACTTAATATTCCAAGAATAAATACCTAGTCAAAAGCTTTGGCTTGTCCCCTGACTAGCTCATAACTTAATTACCCATTTATTCTATTCTAAGTCCTGCCATGTGGCTGGCTTAGCTCTTCTCAGTTTCATGGGACCATCTCCTTCAGCAGTCACAGCAAATAGCCCATGCCTATTTCCCAGAATCCTTAGTTTGTCTGCTGGATGTCCCACCTTCAAATCCTGCCTCAGCTCATTGGCCATGGGCTTTTTATTGACAGTTGATGCTTCCATACATTACACAAGAGATTCTCTCTACGTATATCTCAACTGGAACCTCTGTGACTTAGTGCATTTGGCAACAACTGCTACATTTAAGGCTGGGGAATTCCGGACACGGAAAAAGGGAAGTGATTACATTCGATACTTTTCTCATTGCTGCAATCACAAACTCCTGAGCAGTTAAGAAAGGAA
Organism: Arvicanthis niloticus; assembly: GCF_011762505.2. Classification (NCBI taxonomy): domain Eukaryota; kingdom Metazoa; phylum Chordata; class Mammalia; order Rodentia; family Muridae; genus Arvicanthis; species Arvicanthis niloticus. The sequence continues at coordinate 2,935,400 of NC_047660.1, forward strand.
CGGCTTATCTCTGCTCAGGTTCAGAGAACTCAGCCCGGCGGAAGGCTGTGGCGGGATCCTCTCTTTGGAAGCTGGAGGAGGCTGGCCCAGAACTTTGCAGAACAAAGAGAGGAAGGCAGGCTGCGTGATGACTCTCCCCTTTCCCTTCTCTTTAAGTCCAGAACTCCAGGTCATCAGATAGTGCCCCCAACATTCAAGGTGAGCCTTTCTTTCTCAGTTATCCTTTCTGGAGGCACCGGCAGAGACAGATGCAGATGTGTCCCCTGAATGATTGTAAATCGAGTCAAGTGACAATCAATATCAATGGTCATTGTGACTAATACAAGTTCATGAAGCTAACATTGATTGACTCAGTCATAGGTTTAGAGCTATGTATCTCCAGCCCTGTGTTTACACTCTTCCCTGCTCATGTGAACATGCCCCTCCTGTAATAACAGCTGCAACCACCCCTAACACTGCTCCATGGGAGCCCTAGAAACAGACATTTCTAACACTGCTCCATGGAAACCTAGAAACAGACATTTGTTCCTCATTTCCTTAATCCTTGCCACCATAATGAATGAATCCTTACTTGGATCTTCACTTTTTCTCATTGGAAAAAAAGTGAAACCAAGAAAGGTTTAGGAATTTGTCCTTTTCCACATAAAAATAAACACTGAAATTGAGACTCCATTCTGTAGGCTCTGTTTTGTCCTATTGATGGTGTCCTTTGCCTTACAGAAGCTTTTCTGTTTCTTGTGGTCCCATTTATGAATTGATCTTAGAGCCCGAGCTGTCGGTGTTCTGTTCAAGAAGTTGTCTCCTGTGCTAATGCATTGACAGAACAGCAGCCCACAGAATGGGAAAGATCTTCCCAGGTCTACATCCAACAGAGGGCTAGCTAATATCCAAAATATATAAAGAATTCAGGAAATCAAACACCAAAAACTCAAAGAAAAACAGTTAAAAATGGGGTACGGAGCTAAACAGAGAATTCTCAACAGAGGAATCTCTAATGGCTGAGAAGCACTTAAAGAAATGTTCAGCATCCTTAGTCATCAGGGAAATGCAAATCAAAACAACCCTGAGATTCCACCTCACACCAGTCAGAATGACTAAGATCAAAAACTCAGGGGACAGCACTTGCTGGTGAGGATGTGGAGAAAGAGGCACACTCCTCCATTGCTGGTGAAGTGTAAACTGGTACAACCAGTCTGGAATCAATCTGATGGTTTCTCAGAAAATTGGGAATAGTTCTATCTCAAGATCCAGCTGTACCACTCCTGGGCATATACCCAAAAGATGTTCCACCATACCAAGGACACTTTCTCAACTATGTTCTTGGCAGCATTATTGTAATAGCCAAAAACTGGAAACAGATGTCTCTCATCCAAAGAATGGATAAAGAAAATGTGGTGCATTTACTACTCAGCTATTAAAAACAAGGACACCATGCAATTTTCAGGCAAATGTATGGAACTAGAAAGTATTATCTTGAGCAACGTAACCCAAACCCAGAAAGACATACATGGTATATACTCATTGATAAGTGGATATTAGCCAAAAACTACAGGATAGCCAAGCTATAATCTACAGACCCAAAGAAGCTAAGAAACAAGGAGGGCCCAAGGGAGGATGCTTGAATCTTTCTCAGAAGGGGAAATAAAATATACTTCAGAAGTGGATGGAGACAGGAACTGGGTGGGAGAGGGGGTGAGAAGGGGAAAGGGGTCAGGGATCAGAGGTAGGGAGAGCAAGGGTCCACATGAGAGGGCTGGGAGAGAGAAGGGAAATCAGGGGAAGGGAGGGACAAGCCCAAGACCTAGGATGAGGAAGGCTCCTGGGAAGATATGGGGTAATCTTAACTGAGACTCCTAGCAGTGGGGGATATGGAGCCTGAAGTGGCCACCTCCTGTAGTCAGGACTTCTAGTGGAGGGAAGGAGATACCAACCCACCCAGAAAACCTTTGATCCAAAATTTGCCCTGCCTACGTGGTATACATGGATAAAGATGGATCAGAGATTGAGAGAATGTCCACCCAATGACCAGCCCAACTAGAGACCCCTCCCATGGGAGACAGCCAACCCTGACACTATAAATGATACTCTGCTATGCTTGCAGACAGGAGCCTAGCATAATCGACCTCTGAGAGGCTTCATCCAGCAGCTGATGAAAACAGACGTAGATAACCACAGACAAACATCAGGTGGAGCTCAGGGAGACTTGTAGAAGAGTGGGGGAGGGGAGAGACTGAGGAACCTAGAGGGGTCAAGGACACCACAAAAAGACCTGCAGAGTCAACTAACCTGGCCCCGTTGGGGCTCAACAGTAACAGCCACCAAACAAAGTATACATGAACCGGGTGAAGTCTGGGGGATACTGAAGCAGGTCTGTGAGCAAAGAAGATAGGCCAGAGGCATATCCACACCACTCCTTGTTGTCCCATCAGTGAGAAGTGCTTTCAATATGCATGAGCACATAATCCCAGTTGCCTGTGATATATCGGGGGATACTGAGTCAGGACAAAGTAAGGGCCCACATGTTGTGGGGTGTCCACAGAGAAGACTGCTCAGACATGGATTTAAGTCTTTTTTTAGCCAGTCAGCAAATACACTCAGTATTTTAGGATCCCAGTGCGGTCCCAAGCCTTTCTCAGGGTGAGCTTTTAAGCACAAAAGCTATGGTCTAGGTTGACACACCTCAGTTAACAAGAACAGTTAGCCAAAGCTGAACTACTGAAGCTAAAAAGCATGGTTCGTACATTTACAGAGTTTCCCATAGTTCTGGACTTTGATGGATTAGGTCTTTGCTTTGGCTTTGGCTGGTGGCACTGGCTATGTGCTGAGTTTTACAGCCTAAATGGCTCTGTATGTTCACAATCACAAAAATTGCCTATCTGAATATTTGTTAAGGCATCTCTTTACAAAATTCTGGGTTTCACCATAATACCACTGGGCTGTAAGGGTTACTTTAGAACTCTGCCGAGTGTTGTTTTCCCTGAAACAGCACAGTCGTGGCTGAGTATTATTCATTCACTGCCTTGCTTCAGCCTAAGATTCTCTCTGTTCCCTGTTGTTTTCTCCCCTGTCTGCCAGGTGGAAGCTGAGTCACCGAGTTGGTTGGTAAGTGCTTGACACTCTTTTGAAGTCTGTCCCATTCACCCCCATTTTCTTTCTGAAGAAATGAAGCTGGAGACTGATCCAAGCAGGTCTGAGGGAAGACTGAGTAGAATGTATTTTCTCATGGAATTCAACATGAGTAGTGGATTTTTATTTTTGAAACATAAACAGGAAGGGAATAGAAAACTGTCTAATCTGGTCTTTAAAAGTCTTACTTGTTATAGCTTTTCGGCTGAGTATCCCCGCCCAACTGGTGAAAAGACCAAGACCTTGCTATAGTGTAACAGTTTCCCCCAAGATGGAAACATTCTATCCTGCAGGAAAGCTCCTTAAACAGGAAGACAAACAACTCAAAACAGCTCCAAGAAGACCCTGAGACTGGCCAGATTCACTAGGCCTCCTCCCGGACAGGGTAAGCTGTAAAAGCTGAGGGTCCTTCTCAGAGTTAAACTGTGAAGACTCTCAGAGAAGCCAAGCTGCAAAGAAGATTGAGACCAGATCAACTGCCTGGCAAAAGCAGAATCAGCCAAACTGCCAGGAGGAGGTTCAGGTCAACTTAGGCACCTGGAAAGGATTCTCTCCAACTAGTTGAGCTGCCCGCAGGCTGTGCAGTGTGCTTCAGGTTCCCAGCTTTGTGAGCGGCCACCTGTGCTGGGGTGGGCTTTGGTGATGCAGCTGTCTGAGTCATTTCTACTCGCCCATCTTCCTGTAAGTAACCCCAATAAAATTCATGGTTCACCAAGTTGGACTTGGGTGTTTTCCGTACCTTGGTCTGCCGTGGCTCAGTATCTGAGGTGAGTAGATAAGTGTGTTGCACCTCTCCAGGAAATGTTTTGTCACATAACTCCTGCCATAGCCAGAGCCGTCTTGAAAATGGAACAAAGCTGGAAGACTTCAACCACCAGATTTCCAAACTGGCTGTGAGCTCTGTTTCTCTGAAGGACAGATCCACAGGTCAGTGGAACAGAAGGCAGTGTGCAAACGCCATGTTCAGTGGTTTAATTATGTAAGTTCCAGGGCGTTCAGTAAGAGAAAAAAACAACTTTTTTTTTTTTTTTTTTTTTTTTTTTTTTTTAACAAATGGTGTTGGGATATTCAGTATGAGCAAAAAAATAAAATAAATAGCTTCCACCATTACCTTTCCCTGAAATTCATTCAAAGTAGATCGAGAAACTAAATATAAGTTGTACAATTATATTTTAATTAAAGATAAAATTAAACAAATAAATAATAATTGTATGAAGTTTTGAGCTGGGTGTAGTGCATCCTTTAGTCCTGGTAGTCAGAAGGCAGAGCCAGGCAGGTCTCTGTGAGGTCAAGGCCAACCTGGTCTACATAGTGAGTTCCTAGACAGCCACAGCTACATAGTGAGACCCCGTCTCACTAAAGCAAAACAAAATGACAAACAAAAACAATTATTTAAGTTTTCATCAGTTCTCTGATTAAATTATGACCTTATAAGACTTGCCTTGGTCATGGTGTCTGTTCACAGGAGTAAAACCCGTAGTAAGACAGTGTTGAAAAGACAAAAACAGAAACATAATTACATAAAGCTCCTAGGAAAAAAATATGTTTGCGATTTTAGAATTGGAGAAGGTTCTTATCTGTGATTCAAAGGTGTGATCTATTCAGAGAACTGATGAAAGTCAGGCCTGTGATCATAGATACCTGAAAGGGCTGATGTGTTCGTTATTGGAAAAGTGGAAGTTGAAGCCCCACCCACATAGCCCTAAATGACACTTCTTGGTCAACCTCTTCTCCAATCATGTGTTAGTAAATCTTTAACAACTAGCTCTCTGGGAGTTAGGAGATTAGTGCTGACTAGTGTTGTTGCAGATCTCTGTGGGGTCAACGTGCACCCTGTGGCTGATATAAAAGAATGCCTGACAACCTTCAGAATTAGATGAAAGCATGTATTTATTTTTTTAGGAAAAAACCCCGCAGTTATAAACAGGAAGAAAGCAGGCTAGGCAGAGGGGAATACACCCATAATTCCAGCACTCAGGAGGCTGAGGGGGGAAGAATACAAAAATCAGGCTGGGCTGCATAGCAAGACCACAATGAGGAGATGGATGGGAGGGCGGAGAAAGAGGAGATGGTGGCGGTGATGGGCAGAAGAGGATTGTATACAGCCACCTGTTTGACTGTGAAATGGAATCATTCACCTTGGGGTAACATTGGAATATAATGCTGAAACCATCTAGAAGACAATGTAATCAGATTCTATTGCTTGGTTCTATAGCTGACATTTACATGACTCAAATAAGATAATGATATGTATTGGATATTGATTTTAGAATTATCCTTTAATTCATTCACAAAATATTATGAAACCTACCATAAATACTACCAATTCTGACCAATTCTGACCATGTAGGAGTGGAGCGATTCAGACCTTGGTAGATGAAAGACTTCAGAACCCTTCCTTTGGAAAGCAAGAAAACATTGTCAAGACAAATAATTACATATATAACTTAAAGTTATCAAAGAACCCAGTTGCAGATATAAAAAGAAAACAAACAAAAAAAACCCTATTTAATTGAAAGGGGTTGTGGGGAGGAGTTATAAAAGAAAAATTTTAATTGGTCGTAATGTCATTTTCACACTGGTGAGTCATTACATATAGCTTAGAGCTAATACATCTTGATGCCGAAGTATAATTATATTATTTACAATTATAGAGGTTAATTTCTACAAGAACAAATGACAAAACAGTAATTGCTCTGAAAGCAAGCAGCCCCAGAGATCCAGGGAATGTCTAGAGCAGAGGAATCCATGGAGGCGGGAAACAGCTGGTAATTAGCTGGGGCTTGGAGAAATGGGATTATTGATGGTGGTGGCACCGTGTATAGGGTTTCTTCTGGGGTAATGAAAATGTTCTAAAGTCAACTGAGGTGACAGTTGTACAGCTCCATAAATATACTAAAGACTGTCTGGTACATAAATGAAATATTTTCATTTATTTCTTTAAGAATTTCATACAAGAACAGTATATTTATATCACCCTCTTTCCCTTATCCCCCATTCATGACCTCTTCTACAGTTATCATTACATGTGCGCACATGTGTGTGTCTGTGTGCATGTGCGGATGTGTGTGTTTGTATAACATACAACCTACTGAGTCCTGTCTCTTAACGTTTTTAGAAACCTCATATTTGAGAAGTAGATTAATAAGTTCTTGTGACATTCATTGTCTTTCCCCTTAGTTTATTTGGGACAGGAACTCTCCAGAACAAGTGTTATGACCATCTCGGCCTGTCTTGTCTAGGGCATGATCTCATGTCTTATTCTTGGGGATGTTGACCTGGGCCACTTGGTCAAGATGGTATCATTGATTTGTTTTTCCACCATAGTTGTGACTTTTCTCTTTAAAGTCAACACTTTGGGCAGATGAAGCTAAGGTAAAGAATTGTTAGTGGTCTCCCCCCAAAAAGTGAGATGATAATCATTTGATATAAAGTAATTTGATTTTTCTTGATTAGAGTCAAGACATTTGGAGACCAGATACAGTATCTTTTGGTTGCTTTTTCCAACAGCTGATAAATTTCTGAACAGTTCTTAGCTTTTCCGAGTTTGGGGACGTCAGACTATTGACTCATTCAGTATGTGATGATTTATTACAATATTAATAAGAAATACCCCCAAAACAGTTAACCTTTATTTTCCAGGTACTTAACATATATATTTATGATACTATATGAAGCTAGAAAGACAGACATCCAGAATAATTCCCAAGACTCCATCACTAACACTAAATATGTGAAACTGTATGATTAAAGTTACAGCTGGACTGCTGTGTGAGCATGTGGTATTGTATGATTAAAGTTATGTCTAATATCAGATGAAAAATGAATTACACTATTATTGACACATGAATCAACAATGTCTGGGGTATTCCACATTCTTGGTTGATGATTTAGGATGGTTTCTTAAAACAACCATTATGAATTTGACTTTATTTTCTTTCGCTTATGTGTGTGCATGCATGTGAAGGCTCAAAATTGATGTTGGGAGTCTTCCTTGATTTCCCTGGTTAGAAAATGGGAGGATGGGTACCCCACTAATGAGACATGACAAAAATCTGTATCCTCCAAAGTGCGTCCGTTAACAGCTGCCCCAACTCACTGCTGAAACTGCCTGCTTTCTGAATTCTGAAAGTATGATCTCTCTTGCTCCTGTCCCACTTCCCTCTCCCTGGTGTCTGCTGATATCTCCAGGTTGCCCAGCTTGTTTTTCTGTCAAATGCCAGTAAGAGTTGTCTTGCATTCCCTTCTAAGCCACTTTTAAGTTGTTTTTAATCAATGAAACAAACAAAAACAAACAAACAACAACAACAACAACAAAAACCCTACAGACTGGACCTTGTGCCTCCTGGTGACACCATGACCTAAATCATTTCTCCAGGTCTCCCTGACCACACTGCTACAGTGGGGAAACGGTCCCATCGTATGCTGTGATGGGGGGACATGGTGAAAGCACACAAAGCTTATCGGGTGAGCAACAGCCTTCTGACTGAGCATGGATTTTGGCAGACAAGGAGAAGGCCTCAACAGAAAGGAACAGGGGGCCCTGGAGGGAAAAGTCCTGTCCTCTCACCAACCGTGTGGCTTTTTGTTACTCTGTGCAGTCACCATGTACTTTACTCCCACCTCCATGAAACATGTATGACAGCTGACAATGTTCCCTGAGGTAAGGCTGGCAAATGCTGAAACCTATGCCAGCTGGTGCGGAAACAGAAGCTTGCGATATACTTCTCTCTTTTCTTATATTCTTGAAACTTCCCAAGCAAAGCAATGCCTTGAGGAAGGAATTATAGAGTTTAATCATAAGACTTACATATCATGCATGATAAATATGAATGACGGCCAGCATTGGAGGTAAGTGTGACCGAGAGTTATATTTAAAAGCAGAATCTGCCAAAAAGTTGTGATTTAAGTGAATTCTGTAAGTTTGGAAGGTATCAGTTAACCTGCATATGGAATGCCCAGTCATCCTGATGCGGATTTTAACATTTTTCTGTTATTTTATTCTATGCGTATGGGTGTTTTGTTTGCATGTATATCTGTGCACCATGTGCCTGCCTGGTGCTCCTGGGGTCCAGAAGAGGGTATCTGATCGCCTAGAACCAGAGTTAAGAGAGTTGTGAGCCACCCACATGGGTGCTGTGAACTAAACCCAAGTTCTCTAGAAGAGCAGCAAGATCTCTTAACTACTGAGCCCTCTCTCTGGCCCCCATCTTGGTGTGGCAAACAGGACACCAAAATTTGGTACAAACTCTGCCATCTCTTGGTTCCATAGTCTCACCGAGGGGCCTGAGCTGCTGGTTCTCCGTCTTGTTTTCCAGTAACTCTATTGGTTGGAGATATAGCTCAGGGGTGAGCTATTGTGAGTGACAGCCTGGGCCTGGTTCTTAGCAACACCTCCCCAGACATGTTTTTCTCAGACCAAATGACTTTGCTATCCTCATGCTTCCAATTCCCCTCGTTACTCAGAACAACTCGAGCGGGCGCTGTGGGACTCAATTTTATTGCTTATTCCAGAAGTCCCTTAAAGGTCAGCCTCCCCAGAGCTGATGTCCTTAGAGGAGAGAGAGGCAGAGGCTGTGTGAAGATGGAGGTGGAGTGTGGTGGCCACACAGCAGGGACCACAGGAACCATCAGAAACTGGCAGACACAAGGAAGGATCCTCTCTAGAGCCGTCAGAGGGAGCACATGGCCCTGCCTGGTTAATACTTCTGCCTCCAGAACCAGACGGCACCGTTCTAATGTTTTCAGCTGCCAAGCCTTTAGATCTGTTAGGGAAGCTCAGTGCTAAGATCTTGAAGAGTGAGGTCAGAGGGCGGGCTGAGAAGAGGCCCACACAGCGTGTGACTCTCAGTGTAGAGGACATAGACTCCCTGATCTACTGTCCTCACCCCCTGCCAAGGACCAGCCCAACCTACAGGACACAGAACCCATGCTCAGTGGACAAAGGACCATTTTGTTTCACAGTTTGTCTGGTGCACAGGCCCTAGTGCTTGACCGTGGGAGTGATAAATGAATCCTGCTCCAGTGAAGGTAAGCAGGGGAGACACAGCAGAGGCCCCCCCAAGCACTAGCTGCTGTCCAGTATCCCAGAGGTGCTGATAGTGAACCAGGACCACGCTGAAAACCCTGATTGCAAGCCACAGTGCTTCCACGGACATCCCAACAAGATGTCTAAGCTCATGACCTCAGCAACACCAAGTTCACCCTGCAGAGGAAACCAACCAAAGGAAACGGTCCCTTTGCCACCCCTCTGTCACCACTGCTGGCCAACAGGAGGTGTCTGCCCTCCCCTCCCATTGGCCAAGGCAACACCTCCCACCATCTGCAATCGCTAATCTTTCTGTGAAGTCAGCAGTTACTCTGGAAGTAGCCAAGCTCAAGGGTAGGAGCATCTTCCTCCCTGCCCATGAAAGCAGGGAAGGGCAGGTGCAGCTAGCTGCCTTTGAGAAAGGGTTCCTGTGCTACACACACACACACACACACACACACACACACACACACACACCTCCCGTCCACTGGGAGTTCCTAAGGGCAGATTATAAGGGCAGGTGATTGATAAACAAAGTGGGGCATAAGGGTACTATGGAGGACTCATCACCCTTAAAGGGTGTTCTGACCCATGCAAGAATATGGTTGAGCCTGAAGAGCACTTTGCTAACTAAAAGAAGCCAGCCACAGACGAGGGGATCTGCAGAGTCTGCTCACACAGGACACCTGGGGCTGGGGGTGGGGCTAAGGTGTCTGACTCAAGGAAGCTGGTACGGAGCTGTTTAAAGGCAATAGAGACCTTCAGGATGATGTCTGTGAATGTACTTAATGCTCAGAATGGTCACTGAATACTGGGTATGTCGCACTGACATTTTTAAGGCAATTGTGGGTTATGAGAGGAATAACTCTGAGCACTGAGGAGGAAGAAGCAGAGAAATCAAGATGGCAGATGAGCTGGGTCTGGGGAGGGAGTCTCTTTTTCAGTAAATAAATGAATGAATAAACAAACGATTGAAGCCCACTTCTATGTCCCTCCCATCTTAATGCTCCTCTGTAAACATCCAGAGCCTTAACTTCTTCAAGGCTGACCAGAAAGCAGAAAAATGGCCAGGCCAAGTATTACAGTCTTGTAATCACAGCGCCGAGGAGGAGGGATGCAGGAGGGTCAGGACACCAGGTCTCTTCCGCTGCGCAGCAAGTTCAAGGACACAGACACAAACTGCTATAGTCCGTTTTGCTTTCCCAAGCAAGGTAGAGCGGTTGTCTGAGCTGTTGTTCATAAAGCGGGGTCCCAGGAGCAGCACAAGCCCTTAAGACTGCCAAATGTGCATGTCCTGTTTTCTCTTATATGTTTGGTTGTGAGCCTAGCCTTTAATGGCTGAGCCATCTCTCCAGCCCACGTCCTGTTTTCTCAACTCAGCAAGTCCCAGCATGGTACCTGGCGACACACAGATCAATCACAGATCAACCAGATCAATCAAGCCTCCTGGTGACCACTCGCAAAGGGAGTCCTTGGCCCTAGATCCCTCTACCTCCCCCCCCCCCCTCGTTACTTGGAACAGCTGCATCTGTCCTGCCCCAGAGGGTCTGAGACCAGCGGCCTAGAGACAGGTATCCCGCAGCAGGGGTTTAAGCGATGTTAGCCTCTGTTCCTTCAAGGGTGGAGCCCGGCCGGCCCCGCCTCGCACTCCTACAATCACACAGGTAGCCAGCTGGGCAGGGCCTGGAAACAAAGTAAGGGAGGCTGAACTCCTGCTCCTCAGTCGCCGGTCCGGAGCCTCGGAGCCGCCACAATGGGTACGTGAGCGCGGGCAGCTGGGGCGGGGTCGCCGGGAGCAGGGACACTTCTGTCGCAGGGGAGATTGCAAAGCAGGTGCCAGGGATGGGGAACGACTCCGCACTGACGCACTGACGGCAGGGACTGGTTGGAGGCTGGAAGCCTGGACACAAGGTTGAAGTTTCCTTCTAGGTGGTCAGACGCCAGAGCTGAGGGAATAAACGCGCTACTCTCCACCCGCCGGAGTCTTAGGCTCTCGGGTTTTCATTCTCTCGGTGCCAAGTGGCAGTGGCCTTGGAGTTGAGCACGTTCTGCGGTGATGGCGTGAAGGGCGGTACTGGAGGCCTCAGGGCGCCCCATGGGACTTTGGTTCTGCGCTTGCCTCTAGCAAAGAGGGTGACCCTGGAATTTTCATGGGAACCCCCGGCCACAGCTTGCGTCGAGCTGCCCCTCTGTACTATTCCTGGTTCTACTGCTGTCCTCTGATTTAAAAGGCACACAAATCAAGCAGCCCGTTCTTGAGCAGGCTAGAGTAGGATTATCAGCAGATGAACGAAGAGGCAGCTTGGAGCCCGCCCCGCGTCAAAGTAAGCTGGCTCTGGGAGTGACTTAGAACCACAGACAACGCCTGGAGGCCATCGGTTCCCCTAAAGTTGGGGTAACAAGCTGCCTCCCCCAAAGTCCCGCTTTGATGGCCAGCCTCTGCTTTTCAGGCTGCATGGACACAGGCAGCAGCGTCCAACTTGGTCTCCCTGCATTGTGTTCATGTTGCCCCTTCCTACCCTGGTGTTCCTGCCTCAGTACAGAGCGCCCTTGGGGACCTCACGCCCCCACCCCCACCCCCTCCGTACCACAACGGGAGTTTCAGAAGTAGCAGCAAGGGAGTGGGTCACACCTTGGCTGTAGCAAACTGCTGATCAGAAAAAAAATTCTCATGCCATTTGAGATGAACAGCATCAGGCTACGTACGCACCCAGCTTCTAAGAGGGGCTCTGGACTCCACTCCGGAGCCCCTTACCATGCTCGTAACCTTGCTGAGTGTGAGCTGCCTGTGTGGACTCTGATGCCAGGTCCCCAAGTCACCATAAGATCCGCGATGTGTTAGATGCGTTTTGCCCTTCTAACAGATAGCTCTGGTGGGAAGAAAAGAATACAGAACAGACTTCAGAAGCATAGTGGTCCAAGGCAATGGATGTTGCCTTATTGATAAACTAACGGCTCCTCAGCTGGAGCTTTGCGTGGCTTGGGAACAGAAACCAGTGACTTGTAATCAAACCAGGGTTTGGTTTGTAGATATCTCAGCTTTTCCATATCAAGAGCAAGGAAATGGAAAAGATAATTAAAAGTTATAGTGTGACTCCCCCTCTTGAAAACAGTGGTTGGCAGTTACAGTGTGTCAGAATTGTTTCAGGTGCTGTGTGATAGGCTATGACCCTAAGAATACTCGGGGAATGGAAGGAGCAGGTCTCAGAGAAACAGGTGCCCTGAGCCCCTGACTTCCTCCTGTGTGGTTCAAACCAGTGCTCACACCAGGGACCTCACTCGCCCTGGGAATCCAGGGACGAAGTAATATGAATGGCTAGGAAGGAGAGAGACAGCCGTGACTCTCTAGCACCCACAGGCTATGCAGCTGCCTGGGATGTGGACACCCATGTGAACCTGAGCACCCGTGGTTGATAAACCTTGACTTGTTTTTAAGTAGAGCTCAGTACTGCCCTGTAGAGTAGAGCACCCCGGCTCTGTCCTTGGTGTAGAAACAGCCTCAGACACTCGGTAAACACGTGGGCGGAGCTGTCCCAATAAAACCAGTTACAGGCAGGCGTTGATGTCAACTTTTGTATGGATTCTTTTCACTTTAATTGTCTTTTGAAACAAATACCTTTTAAATTTTTATTGAATTTTATTTATTGATTGTGTATGTGTGTGCGTGCACACCTGATCCATCTTTGTTTTTGAGACAGGTCTTATTCTGTAGCTCAGTCTGGTTGAGACCTGAACAATGCAGCCCAGACTACCTCAAACTCATAGCAATCCTCCTGCTTCAACCTTACAAGTGCTGAGATTACAAGTGTGAGCTAACATACCTGGCATTTATATATTTTTCTATGTACTTGCAAAACAGCCTTCGATCTTTTCAATTATTTAAAAACAATGTGACACTCTTGGCTCCTGAGCTGCCAGGCAGCCCCGACCTTTGCCTGAAGACATGGGTGATGAAGGAGAGACTGTTTCCTCATTGGTCTCTTAGGCTGCTGCTGGAAAGAGGTCTCTGAATAACAGAAGCTCTCCCAGGCTGGGGAGAATCCTCAAGAAGGAGGGGCAGCCACAACACTTTTGGGAGACTGAGGAGACTTTTATTAAAGCTTTCTAAGGCATGATCTCTTTCCTGTTTTTACTCCTTCATATTTAAAACTTAGAGCAAAAGGCTCTACTGGGTTTGATGGGACTATAATACACATTTCAGACTCCAGCCTCAAAACCCATGGCTTCTGTTCAGTCGAGTACTTGACTCCGAGGACTGGGTACAAGAGTCAACTTCTTTGAAGGAAGTTTCCTTCCAGCTCCCAAGGCTGAGAAGTCTACTTAGTAAATCACGCTCTGCCACATGCCTTCCTCAGACCTCAGCCTCGTTTGTGTGTCTTGGGAATTCTTCCAAGTCAGCCTCTTGCTTGGGTGTGAAAAGATGAGCCAGCCTTGCAGGCACCTCCTTCCTGGCCATTTAAAAGTCCTTCCCCATTCATTCCCACCTTTGAAGAACTTGGCTCAACCAAAGTGCCCGGGAAGCTGGGAGTGAGCAGCAGGTCACTGAGTATCTACACAGGGAACCCTAGCTGGCAGCAGGAAGCGGGGCTGGGGCGGGGTGTGGAGGCTGAGACCTGCCTTGTCGGACAGTCTCTAAGTTCACTTTTACCTCCTTCTTCGTTTATTTTGAAACAACAGAATCACAATTCTAATGCTTTATATCTGAAAAATGATCTTAAACTTCTAATCTTCCTGCTTCCACTTCCCAACTGTTGGGGTTGTAGATATGTACTACCCACTTTTATGTAGTGTGCAAGATCAAATCCAAGACTTTGCCTATGCTAAGCAAGCAATCTGCCAATTCTGCTCCATCCCTAGGCTGGCTTCTATCTTGGGCACACACCCCAACATCTGGATGAACACCACCCCTTAGGGTCCTGGCTCCATGGGACTGGGGTGGGAGCCACGGACTGGCATGTTCATAGTGTCCTTGCTGCTCGTCCCAGTACCATACTCTGAGAGTGACAGCTTACGGTGAATCTAAGTGATCCTAACTGCCAACACTTTCTTCTCCTTGACCCTTACCCGTGTCTAAACGTTGCCATTGCAGTCTAGAAGTTAGACTGTGGTAATTGGTAATAATTAGTCCAGCCTGCCCCTGGGTACATATGAGTATGTGTCTGTTGTGCTGGGTAGATTTGTGGCCGTTTGAAAAATGGCCATGGAGGCCCGAGAGAATCGAAGTGATGTGCTGGCCCACTGGAGGTGGCAGAGTGGGCCTAACGTCCCTGGTTTATCCAGATATTCACTACCATGGAAGGCCTTAGAACAATCCTACATCCTTGGGGCAGAAACCAAAACTCCTAGAAACACTTCCCTCTTGGTTGTTGTTGAGATAAATGAGACCACAGGAAGTGGGACCACCTGGAGTCATCCTCCTGCTAAACTATGGCTTTGCTGTTCACACTTCCACAACGTTTCTAGGTGGGAGAGAATCTCTTCTCGCCTTCTCGGGTTTTCTGATTTTTAACTTTCCTATGGCTCTTGAAATTACTGAGGCATCCCATGAAGTGCAGAGAACACACAGATCAAGCACCAATACATTTGTCTGGTCCAGCTTCCAGGAAACTTCGCCGGCAGAAGGGTAGGCTGCCATTCTGTCCTCTCAGGAGAACCACTCTGGATGGAATGGCCGAGTGTCGTGAACCATATATGAGTAGAGGCTGAAGCTCCTCAACCCCGCTGTGTTCCAACTCTGGGCTCAGAGCTCCAGTACACAATAGCGAGTGGAGTCTATCCCCTGCAGGAGGGAAAGTGGGTAGGTGTCTCAGGTGAGCAGATAAGGAAATGAAAACAAGGGTGACTGCTGAGGGACATCCACACATTCCTCCCTGATGACAGGGTGACAAGGACTGACTCAGAGATCTTGTAATGCTGTGGTTGCAACACAAGGAACCAGAGAATCTCTGTTCTGTAACTTTGTCCTTTGGTTTACAAGCACAGCTGCCACTGGCTGGCAGGACAGAACTAAAGCACATGTCAGCAGTTAGAAAATGCTATTGCTGGGACTGGAGAGATGCTCCAGCAGTGAAGAGAGCTTGCTACTCCTCCAGGGGACCACACTGAGTGGTTTACAACCTCCTTTAATTCCAGCTCCAGGGGCTCCACCAATGTCTTCATGGCACATAAACACACATCCATGTGATGGGCACACACACACACACACACACACACACACACACAAATAAAATGAATCTTTATTTAAACAGAAGAAAAGAAAATGCACTGCCCAGGGAGAAGAGGGACAGGATCCTCCTCCACAGACTACAGAATGGGAAGGTCTCCCAGGTGTTTAGAGTGAAGCCTGCCTGCAGCCCCTACTACCGCTACGGATTACAGGAGTTCCCATTGCAGGGCAGGTTTGCCCTCCACCAGATACTATGTGGGAAGATATAACGAAGAGCTCACGTCTCACTAGGCAGTTTTGGTTCAAGAATCAGGTTCAGGACTAGAAAGGATACAAAGTATTCTTGGATAGGAAGACTCATCCCAAGTTCTCAAAACAATCCAATTAAAATGCCTCCCGTGGGCAGGGAGTGACAAGATTTTGTAACAAGCTCTTTCTTTAGGTCTCCCAACAGAGCTCTATTCACTTGTAGATCTACATTCTTGAGGGGAAGAATTCTTTTCCCTGCTCAAGCCAAGCACAAGAACTCACATCAAAAAAAAAAAAAAAAAAAAAAAAAAAAAGAACTCACATCCTGGGTGTTTTCTTATGACTCCCATAACTAAAGTGGCACTGTGTTCTAAAAATGACAAAAGCGTCTCCTCACAGATATGGAGGCTGGGAGTCCAGTCAAGTTGTTAGGAGGCTATGCTCTGACTGAAGGCTCCAAGGGGCTCTGGTCTAGACCTTTCTAGTGGTTTCCAGTGGCATTGCAGCCCTGAGCTCAGAGACATTGTCCAGTCTCTATTTCCACTGTCATGTGATCTTCTTCCTGTGTATCTGTCTCCTGTCTCTTCTCTCTTGTAAGGACATTGCTCATACTGGATTAATATGCCCTCTCCTCCTCCAGCTTAACCTCACCTACATGAATTATCCTTGCAGCAAGCCTGTTTCCAAAAAGGCCATATTGTGAGATTCTGGAAAGCTCTACCCAACCCCCATACCATACTAAGAAAATATATTATGTCACATACATGTGGGATTAAGTTGTAATATATATGCATACAAAGAAGACTCTACTGGGATCAGCAGTATCTCAGGTGCTACCTTGGATGGGCAGCAACATAGATGAGCGTTTCTGTCATAGTCCCAATCAATTCTAAACAGCCCATTTAGTAACTAAAAGTGTGTGGGAAAAAACTACCCCCATGATATAGGTAGCATCCAGTGGGTGTGGTGGCATGCAGATCTTTGTGAATTCAAGACCAGCCTGATCTACACTGTGACTTCCAGGATAGCCAGGGCCACAGAGTGAGGCCTTCTCTCAAAAATCAGGCAGAAAGATATCAGGTGAAATCAGAAACACTTAAACTGTCAAAGTAAGCACAGGCAATTTATCTCATTATTCTAAAATTCAGGGCCACACTCTGTTGATATTGTGTTAGTGGGGCTGCACTGAATGCTAGGGCAAGTCTCCCTCCAGGCAGTCTGTATTCATACCACTGAGTCACATATGCATGTATTATCTTCAAGGCAGCTGCTTCTGTCATGTCTGTTCATGGGGGGAAGTTACTTAGAACACATATTCAGAGTGTTATTAGATAATATCTATCAAAACTTAAAGTGCACACATTCTACCAACACTTATGTCTATAAAAGTTGTAGTCTGAGTTGTCTCTAAACAAACTCCTCGAAAGACTAAAGGCTGACTTCTTTTAATTTGGCAACATGTAAATGGTTTGGACCTTGTTCCCTCCTATGAAAATATGCAAGATTAAATTGAGTATCAATACAGCATGCTCAGCACATTCCTACTGCCGGTTGGCCGGTTCCTGTCCTCTGTTGGAAGTCTTCAACCTGAGCTGGAGGGGGGAGGGTTGCTTATGTGGCCCATAGCCACTCCCCATCATGTCTTCCCTCTGTCTCCTTCCAGAAGCCTCTCTGGGGAAAAGCTTCTCTTCTTTAATCAAGGAACATAGTCATCTTTTCACTCTCAACCACATGTGGTTACACTAAGCCTCAGTCTAAGTCCTGGCCCAAGGGTGTTCTTCTGCAATAAAAATGTGAGTATAGATAAAGAAACCAACTTGGGGAGCAAGGGTTATGTCAGTTGTTTTTCTATTGCCGTGACAAAACATCATGGCCAAGGGAACTTAGAAAAGAAAGCATTTTACTGGGACTCACAGGTCCATGGGGTTATAGTCCATGAGGGGAGGGTGGCAGCAGCAGGTAGGCATGGCTCTGGAGTGGCCTATGAGAGCTTATACCTTGATCCACAAGAATGAGAGAGGGAGGGAGAGAAAGGAGGAGGGGAAGGGGACACAGAGGCAGAGAAAGAGGGAGAGGAGAAAGAATGAGCAGACCTCAAAGCCCACCCCTAGTGACACACCTCCTCCCACAAAGCCATCCCTCCTAACCCTCCCTAAACGTTCCAGTAACGGAAGTCCATGCATTCAAAGATCTGAACCTGTGGGGGTCATCCTCATTCAGACTACCATACCTTACCATGCCTAAGGAAACCATCACACCTGATCCCTGTCTATATCTGGGCAGAATTTAGGACTATCACTTCCTGGGTCCTCTGTTTTGCTACATGCTAACCCTGAGGGACTCTCTGGCCTCCTGACCTTTCCCTGCCATGGAGCATTTTGGGAATGAATGATCTCTGAGCTTGTCAAAAGATATCTGGAACCTGGGGCCCACAAGATCCTTTCTGCAAATCATAGATATAATCAGAGAACAGTGTCTGGTTATAAGGTAGGACTATGTGCATGCCGGTACACACATTCATAGAGGTCTGAAGCTGTTGTCAGGTACTGTTTGGTTTTAGTTTTTAGGTTTGCTTTGTTTTGTTATGTTTGAGACAAAGTCTTACTATGTGGCTCTGCCTATCCTGGAACTCACTGTGTAGACAAGGCTGGCCTCAAACTCATAGATATCCACCTGCCTCTGCCTCCTGGGTGCTGGGATTAAAGGCATGTGCTATTTATTCCTGACAATGGCAACTGTCTTCCTTACTCTCTCTCTCTCTCCACCTTATTTTTTCAGAGTCTCTGTCTTACCAATTCATCTAGGCTGGCTAGCCAGTGAGCTTCAGAGATGTTCCTATCTCTACTTCTCCAGTGCTGAGATTTAGCTGCTGTTTGCCATGCCTGGCTTTATCTGTGAATACTGAGAATCTGAACTCGGGTCCTCATGTTTGCACAGTAGACATGAGTTTCAGTCTAACTGAGTCTAACTCAGCCTGACCAAGCCGCCTCCCTGATCCTTTAGAAACATTTTTAAAGGGTAGGAGGATGTTGCAACATAAAGTAACAGGTGCTACAAAGCAAACAGCCTTTGACCATTATGGGCTGCAATACGTATCCCCGAAGCTCAGAGGTAGAGAAGTCCAGGCCCCCAGTACCCAGAATGTATGGGGGGGGTGGGATTTTCCAATTGACTAGTTAATATCAGATCATAGTGGAGTGGGTGGGCTACAAGTTCAGAATAACTGATGTGTTTATTATAGGGACGGTTTGGGCACAGGGAGCACATGAGAGGGATGTTGTGTGGAGATAAGGACAACGGCAGACAATGCCTCTATGAACCAAAGAATACCACAGGGTGCTAGAAACCCCCAGAGAGACTCAGAACACTCTCCCTCTCAGTCACAGAAGACAACAACTCTCACAACACCTCCATCTCAGACCTCCAGCTTCCGAGACTGTGAATCAGTGGATCCAGGCTGGCTTTGGAGCCACCTGCATGAGAAACCTTGGATTCTAGCCCTTCAAAATGCATATGCTGGCAGGGAGCTGTGCCCCAGCCTGAACACTAGACGCCAAAGTGTGAAGGCAAAGACTCAGCTGTCAAGCGCACAAGAGACACAGCGTGGTCTGACTGACAGATGAGAAAGTTACAAGGGCACATTATCACTTAAGTAGATCGTACAGCCAGAGTGCCCTGGCACCTGCCCTGCAACACAGGCATATCAGGAGCTGTTATTGTCACCGTGTGTTATGAGGCACCCCACTGCTGAGGAGCTGACACTAGGCAGCAGCTAAGTAGGTTGAGGAGTGACTCAGGGGGTGCATGGGGTGTGGACTCATCACAGTTTCTCCTCCTTGTCCCGAAAGAGCCACAAGACTTCTGCCAGAACTCAGACCAGCCATGGCCAATCAAGTCTTGGGTACGGTCCCCGGCACTGGGCTGACCCCCTTGGATGGCATCATGCCCAAATCATTTCATAAACTCCGTGCTCTCTCATTAGCAATGCTCCTGACAGTACTAGCTCCACACTTTTAGCCTCTAGGTAGCTTTCCTTATTCTTGGGGTGTTTGATTTTATTTAAGATAGAGAGTCTCCCTATGTAACCCTGGCTGACCTAGAACTGGCTCTGCAGACCTGCCTGAGATATCACAGATATCTGCCTGCCTCTGCCTACAGAGTGGCTGGGACCACCGAGCCTGGCTTGACTTGCTTTGGCAATGAACAGTAAAGACAGGGCAACCCCTGATGCCTTCATCGTGACTTCTTTTCCTTATATGGTGTTTATATTCATCCACTGACCAACTCAGGATAAAGGCTGCATTTCAAAATCTGTAATGATATCAGCAAAGCCCCCCATTCCATGGAAGAAAAGACGCCTACAAATTTGCCCAGACTTTAGGGTGCAGGCATTCTTAGAAATGGCAAGGAACAGTTTTCTCTCTACCTGAAAGGAGGAGTTTGTTTCTCAGACTTCAGTACAGTGCTTTGTATCCCAAATCCAACTTTCAGAAGTGTGCTCTGCAGCCTGAGTATCGCTGAGGGAGCCCAGCCACATGACGGTGTCTGACTGTGGATGGCACACGCCTGTAAGATTACAATATACTGCAGGCCTGTGGTAGGTTTACCCTCTGGGCTTGTGTAAATACACTCCATGGTGTTTGAACACGGATGAAAATATCATCATCATCTTTGCCATCAATGAGGAAATACGTCTCTCAGAACATGTCCCCACTAAGCCACTCTCGCCGTATTGATTTTTAGGTAGCAAAACATTATGTAGAGATCCTGAGCCTACGTGACGTAATTTATTATACTCTGTATAAATCACAGGAAATTTCCACATCAAAGGAGAAATGTTAGTAAGTTGTGGGTCTCCCTGGAGTCTCATTTTTTGTCTGCTTCTCTGTCTCTCCACTGCACCTCAAAGTTAGCAATAGGAGAAATGTTTAATATATACTTATTTTTAATATATACTTATGTTTAATATATACTTATTTTTGTCTAAATTTTTTAGATAATGGAAAGTCAAAAATCCATTAAACATAATAACGGCAAAAGCCAATGTTTAGTCAGTGATTAGACACACTGGCACCGCCGAGCTCTCTAGATAAGAGAGTCTGGAGTCTCAGTGTGATCCTGGTCATACTTACATCTTCAAGTGACCTACAGGCTGTTCTGGAAACATGGGCTCACCCAACAGTTCAAACTGAGTGGTCTAAAGTAAACAGAGTCTTGTTGAAGTTAAAATCTGAGTTCAAATCAAGTC
The DNA here is from genome assembly GCF_011762505.2 of Arvicanthis niloticus. Lineage (NCBI taxonomy): Eukaryota > Metazoa > Chordata > Mammalia > Rodentia > Muridae > Arvicanthis > Arvicanthis niloticus. Next base: position 2,956,217 of record NC_047660.1, read on the forward strand.
TCTTGTGGCTCCTGGATCTACACGACCTTTCTATGATAGCGGTCCTGTTGACACAGGTATATTCAGATAAGAAGTGCTGACTTCAGTGTATGGCCAGCACATAGGTTGGGATTCTATAAAAGGAGCTTAGCAACCTCTGTCCTGGAATAATAAAGGCAGTTCTCGGGAATGCACATCTCTCAAAACACAAAATACTTCCTGCAGGATGTCTGGGTCCTGCCAACTCAGGCTTTTGCTTCAAGAACACAAGCTACCCTGCAACCAATCAGGAATTCTGTGAAGAATACCCACAGCCTGGTTTTCTCTGCTGTCCTCCCTGGAGACCAAGTCTCTTCTTTGCTGACTATAGCCAATCTCAGCTATGTTGTGGTTCTTCTTTTTTCTACCCTTTATCCCTCATCACTAGATAGGAGAGGGGAGAGGGGAGAGGGGAGAGGGGAGAGGGGAGAGGGGAGAGGGGAGAGGGGAGAGGGGAGAGGGGAGAGGGGAGAGGGGAGAGGGGAGAGGGGAGAGGGGAGGAGAGGGGAGAGGGGAGAGGGGAGAGGGGAGAGGGGAGAGGGGAGAGGGGAGAGGGAGAGGGAGAGAGAGAGAGAGAGAGGGAGAGAGAGAGAGAGAGAGAGAGCGCTGGATCCAATTTCTAGTTTCTTCTTTGCTAGAGTGAGTTTGGACTTCCTTTTCCATGATGGAATTCTAAGCCTGATAATTGGTCAGCCACGGGCTCAGCCCTCTAAACATTACCCATAACTATATATACATTTGATGTAAATCAGTGCTAGGTAATATTTAACAGGAATATATAGTCACTGCTCTGGAGATAAGGTTCCTCCCCTGTGAACCAGAACATCTAGGGACACAGGAAAGACACTGCTACAGTGAGACTCAGTCTGGCTCTGAGGACTCTGGGCTTGTAGCCCTTCCTCATGAGAACCTCTGGATCTTTGTGTTAGTCTCATTCCTTGCTTGGTTCTTCGAAGGCCTTGGGGAAACCACATTCTCCATACTTTAAGTAGATAGAGCAGTGTGCCGTTTCTTCAAGAACACAAGCTGCCCTGCGACAAATTAGGGCACTGAAGAATACCCACAGCCTGGTTTGCTCCTCTGTCCTTCTCCATGGTAACATTTAATTGTCACTCAGGACAGTGTCATTCAAGGCTGTAGATTCTAGGATGGTAGTGTCTCCAATTAACTAATGTGTGAAGTGAAGGAGAAAAGCCTTTACATAAACTGTATCAGGCAGAGGAATGCTAGTCTGGCGCCTCCTGAACTCTTACAGTACCTTACAAAGCAGATGGTGTTTCTCTTCATTCCACTGATTACCCAGGCTTTCCCAGGGTCCCAGGTGGCAGCTGGCAGAACTGATATTCAATCCCAGCTTTGACCCCATGGCTCTCATTGCACCTTGAAGCAACCCCTTCCATCAAAGAAAACAGAGTTTGGTTATGATGTGGAATCTCTGGCTCCAGCGTTAACCGCAGGAGAATGGGAACTAGCATCCTAGGAGGTCAGGATGGTGGTGTTTCCCCCCTTGGAGCAAAGACTAAAATAACATCAAATATACTCTGAAGTGGGCAAAAGACTGCAAGACCATCGCTGTAATGCCCTGTGATACCCTGGGGCCACAGTGGAGTGGGCAGGTGGAAATGGCCCCAGCTCAGCTGACAGGAGCAAGGGGGCGGTGTGCCTGTGGTGGGTGGGGGCTGGGAGCCACACAGACTGACAGTACACAGTGGAGAGTGAGAGGGGAAGAGTTGTGAATGGGGAACACAATAAGAGATTGAGGCAGGGAGCAGTGGAGGACACTAATACTTGTCCAGCTTCTGCACTTGGTTGCTGCTCTGGGTAGCTGGTCTTCCTGGTTCTCAGGACCAAAGAAGTAGTCATCTCTACATATAGAGATCTGTCAGGAAACCAGAGATCACAGCTCACACATGCTTCTCAAAGAGAGGTCCCCAGACTGCAGCATCCACATCACCAGGAGCTTATTTAAAAGCCAGATTCTTTCTAACTCTTAATGGAAGACACAGTGGCCAGTGCGGGGTCCAACAAGCCCTCTCCAGATAGTTAACACTGCTGTAGGGTGGGGCACATGGGCCAGGACTGGGGTTTAAGGGTTACTTACAATTCTTTAGTACAGCAGTTTTCAAGCATGCGACCACTGGAGACTGGTTAGAAAATGCAGTCACATGTGCCTGCCAGACCTCCGAGTCAGCAGCACTGGCCCAGACCAACAGTCTGTTCTGTAAGCCCCCTGGAGAATCTCAGGCACAGTCCAGTTTGTAACCCACTACTGCTGAGTGGTCGGTGGACTCCTAACAGAAGCAGGGTGTGTGCCTCAGGAACCCTAGCAGCAAAAAACTGTAAAATGAAGTCAGTGGGATCTGGGAAACAGGAAGAGGATGGGCATCCCCCGAAAGGGGGCACAGTGGTGACAGGTAGCCTAGAGGGGATGGCCCACCATAACAACACACCACACTGTGTAAAGGGAATGTCAACACCAGTGCCAGCGCTCAAGTGGAAAGGAACACGCTAAATGGATAGGGTACCCAGCGATAGGCTGTTGTCTCCCATGTTACAAACTTTGAGAGGACACACAACACAGTCAGTGAACAAACAGTTCATTGATACACTCACTGGATGGAGTCTGCTCAGAGAAGGGCAGGAAGGAAGGCAGGGTTAGGAACAGAATGGCTGAATCTTCACTCTGTATTAGGCACCTCAAAGTGTGTTATACCTCGATGATTTAACCCTCACAGAACCCCACTGACCTTGTGAGATCTGGAAGAACACAGCCACCGGAATGTTTGGTTTTATGCAGAGGCTGCCTTTGAAGTGTTTGAGGAGGACACGGTTTGGGCATGATCTCCTGACCACTGGCTCTCACTTTTGAATCTCACAAGCATTGCCTGAGGAGGTCAGCCCCTCACTGCAGATGAGATGCAAGTCCTATGTCAGGATCCCAGAGGACACTAAGGCTTCCTGCTGTGGGAAGCCAGAGGAGCTGAGGCCGGCTCAGCCAAAAGCTCTGTCATAACTTGACTTTAATGTTGTTTTGTTTTCCTTTTAGGGATGTCCAAGTCTCGGGTGAGTGTCCTTTGTTCTTCTCTGATGTCTTCATCCTGTAAGTTACACAACGTTTTCTTCCGCGGTGGACACAGATATGCCTTATTCAGTTGACACGCGTGCTTAGGGCATCCAGAGTTCTGCATGAGATATCCTCGGCTTAAGGAATGCTGTTATGTCCTTCTCCTGCTGGTTGATCTATCTCATTGCTGTCTCTGTGTGGGAATAACTAATGTAAAGCTAAAAAAAAAATCACAAAATTCAGAATTCTGAATGGAACTGAGGAATTGTTGCGTGTGTGTGGTGGATCTCTGTCCAGCTTCCAGTGCTGGTGTGTGAGTGTGATCTTGTGAGGCGTCTAAATATCATCTCCCTGCTTGTCAGGGTTGCTTTGGTTACCCGCTGAGTATCTTCTTCATCGTGGTCAATGAATTCTGTGAAAGATTCTCCTACTATGGGATGCGAGGTAAGTCTCCGGCTCACCTCACCGTTCTATAAGAGCGTGTGTGTTGCCTCAGCCAGCCCTAACTCTGCTTCTCTCCCCCGCCCCTCCCCCACGCCTGTGGAAAGCACTCCTGGTTCTGTACTTCAGGAACTTCCTCAACTGGGATGACGACCTCTCCACGGCCATCTACCACACGTTTGTAGCTCTCTGCTACCTGACTCCGATTCTTGGAGCTCTGATCGCAGACTCATGGCTAGGGAAGTTCAAGTGAGTGACTGGGAGCAGAGGCATAAACTGTGAGCTTTGTGATCTGGGATGGCAAACTGGGGGGGGGGGGGGGGGGAAGGTTGGGGAGTATAAGAGACTCATAGGACTTCTGCAGCTTCGTTTCTGCTTTACACTGTATTCCCAGCACTTAACAAAGTAAATTCAAGAAGGTTGAGGCTTTGTTGTTGTTTTGTTTTGTTGTTTGTTCACACACACACACACACACACACACACACACACACACACAAACTGTATTGTTTTGAAATACTGGCAGGGACCCTGACTATCACTGGTGAGAAAAAGACTCTGCCTGGTGGTCTTGCTGCTGCAGGCTCCTGTGGCTTGGTGGGTGGGAGCCATTGTGAGTACTCACCCAAACAGGGGCTATCTCATGGAAAATTATCAGGAAAAGTCTCTGGGAACTTTATAGAGAAGGAAGATGTTCTTCTAGGTCAAAGTGCTAACACAGGCAGGAGGAAGAACAGTCAGCTCTCTTTAAAAGAAGTCTGTAAACTTTATGTCTACTCCTGGCCAACCACCACTACCAGACACAAGCTGGAAACTTTTTCTTAGTTTTTTGAGAATATCATAGACATGTATATGGAGTTTTGATCAAGTTCATTCTGAATTTCCTCACATCCACTTCCTTTCTCACCCCTACCAATGCATTCCTTTCCAGTGTCTTGTTTGTTTGATCTAACCCCTGAGTACACTCAATGCTGCCAAGATTTTAAGTCTTATTGTCCAAAGCTACAAATACTGATTTCTGTGGTGGCAGAGGTGAGGGTGGAGGGAAGTTGGAGGTGGGGCTTCCCCCTTCTGGGCCCTAACCACAATTTCACTCTGTGTTCCTATGCTCTCCCGTCCTGGGAGTTCCCATTTTTACCTAATTTTGAAAAAGGGAAGTGGGGGTTTGGAGAAAAATGGGTAGATCCATGACTGGACTCTTTGCAGAAAGACTGAAGCTTTGCAGGAAGAAGAATGGAAACGAACAGCTACTGTGTCTTTAACTGGAACTCTCTTGTCCTTTCTAAACACAGGACAATTGTTTCATTATCCATCGTCTACACCATTGGACAAGCAGTCATCTCGGTGAGCTCAATTAATGACCTCACAGACCACGACCACAATGGTAGTCCTGACAGTCTTCCTGTGCACGTGTAAGTCCATGGTCACTGCTGCCCCACCCTCTTACTGCTTGCTTTGTTGGCCATCTGATGATTCATCTTGTTCCTGAAATGTCCTCCAAGAGACCGGAGAAGTCTTCCTCCCTCTTCAGTAATGTAGAGAATGTGGTTCAGTAAACTAAGAGTTGTGTCTTCAAGGTGTCCCCATCCTAATGTCTGCTCACCGTGACTAGGGTTGAGACATCCCATTCCATGTATGGTCATGTGAAGGTTTTTGTGCTCATAGTGTCTTCACTAGTGGGACATAACTTCCACAGACCCTGGCCCTCAACACCGCCAGCTTTCCCCAATATCCTAAACTAAATCCCTTTAGTTTCTCCCTGAAACCACAGTAGGTTGTTTGTAGCAATTCTGTTTAACAGACATTTGTCCCAGCCACCTGCTCTGAGCTCTTGATAGCAAGGTCTATTCTTCCTGGAGTTATTCTCCTTCCCTGAAACGTGGTTCGGTGCAATAATTACATGGCTTGCTTGTTTGCTTCCTGCTTTTTAACACAGCGCCTTACTATGTATCCCAGGCTGGTCTAGAACTTGCTGTACAGCCTAAGCGACATAGTCTCAAATTCACAATCCTCCACCTAAGCTGTCATGTGCTGGGGTCGCATGCGTGCCCTGCTCTTCTCTTAGTTAGGACTACTTTGCCACGATGAGACACCATGGCCAAAAGCAAGCTGGGGAGGAAGGGTTTGTTTGGCTCACGTTTCCACACTGTACTCCATCACTGAGGGGAGTCAGGACAGGAACTCACACAGGGCTGGAACCTGGATGCATGAACTGATGCAGAGGCCGTGGAGGGGTGCTACCTACTGGATTCCTCCCCGTCCCTTGCTTGGCCTGCTTTCTTATAGAAGCTAAGACCACCAACCCAGGGATGGCACCACCCACAATGGACTGGGCTCTCCCACGTTGATCACTAATTAAGAAAATGCCCCACAGGCTGCCTGCAGCCTGATCTTCTGGAGGCACTTTCTCAGCTAAGGCTCCCTCCTCTCCAGTGGCTCCAGCTTCAAGTTGACATAAAACCATTTAACACAATCGACCCCTTGTCAACTTGACACAAACACAACACGGTTCAGCCACAACTTTTCCTTCCTTTATTTACCTCTGAAATCACACATTAATATGAACATCATAATATAAAAATATTTCAAATTTTAGAAGTCCCACAGTCTTTACAAATGTAAATTCTTAAAATTCAGTCCCTAGCAAGCATTGAGGGTGCAATGTCTTTAATCTCAGCACTCAGCAGCAAAGGCAGCAAAGGCAGATGGATCTCTGTGAGTTCAAGGCCAGCCTGGTCTACATAATGAATTCAGGTCAGCCAGGGCTACACAGTGAGACCCTGTCTCAAAAAAAATAAAATAAAATTTTAAAAAGCCTCTTTAAAAAAATATCCAAGCTTTCTTCTCAAATCCAAAGTCTTTGAAAACTCCAAAATCTCTTTTAAAATTTAAGGTTGATTAACTTCCACTTCTTAACGTAGGAGCTAGCCATCTTGTGGGTTATTATGAGACCATTGTGACTGACATAAGGCTTGTGTTTGTTTGATTGATGTCTGTGTGAAGCCAGGGCCTATGCATATCAACCATTTACTCTACCCCTGAGCTAACATCTCATGTACTCGTTCTTTTGTTAGAAATGGTGAGGCTACCAAAAGTCCATATGCAAATTCTTGTTTAGATTTCAAGCCATTTTCAATGAAATATAAATGGTGAAACACAGTGGGCTCCAATTCCACGGCGTCCAGGTTTCATTCATCTCTCAGCCTGTGTGTGTTCTTACCTTACCTTCCCATTGAGGGTGAACCTCTACAGGGGGAGGGGCCTTCCTGAGGACCTCCCACCTTGGCCTTAAACCACCTCTTTCCCCAGAGCACTGTCCATGATCGGCCTGGTCCTGATAGCCCTTGGTACGGGAGGAATCAAGCCCTGTGTGTCTGCGTTTGGTGGCGATCAGTTTGAAGAGGGTCAGGTAAGACGGTGAACTGCAGGGAAGCCAGTGACTAACAGCAGTGTAGAAATCGAATCCCTGGAGCGTTGTGTCTGGTCTCTGTCCAAGTCTTTTCCAGGATGCTTGAAAGTAGGATACTGACCAGACTAAGTCAGAAGTGAGCCCCGTTCTGAGCCCCACCATTTCCCATGATTCCCAGCCAGGCTGTGGTAACCTAACTGTGCCCCTCTTGTGACAGGAAAAACAGAGAAACCGGTTCTTTTCCATCTTTTATTTGGCTATCAACGCTGGAAGCCTGCTGTCCACCATCATCACTCCCATACTCAGAGGTAAAGAACCATCTGTTAAGAACTTGGATTTTCTCTTTTTAATTGTGAGAAAGTCAGGTAAAAAAGCTAAATCTCCCAGACGTGGTGGTGTTCACCTTTGATCATAACACTGGGGAGGCAGAATCAGACGGATCCTTGTGAGTTGGAGGCCAGCCTGCTCTATATAGTGAGTTCCAACCCAGCCAGAGAAACTCTGTGAAACCCTGTCCCCAAACAAACAAAACAAAACAAAACAAAACAAAGGCTAGCCCTTGTCTTTTGCTTTCCTTTACTGGCCAGCTGTCACACATGCTGGGATAGTTGTCACAATCTAAACTGTAACCTTCTTCCATGCTTTCCCCTTCCAACCTTTCTTGACTTCCTGGGCAACAGGAAACTTCTCACACCATTGATTGTTTAATATGAAACCTTTACAAGGGGAAAGACACCATCAGCGATGTTTGGAAAGGACATACAACCGCCTATGGTTGACTTCTGGCCTTTTACCCTTGCTCCCCGTCGTGTTTCAGAGAGTTGGGAAGACATAAGAAACTGAGTGTGTCAAAGGTTTCTATCACTTTGTTAGTGGGGAACTGGAAGGCCGTTGCAATCTGCCGGAGCAAGGATTTGATTGGAAGTGCTCAGAGCCTGAGGGACAGGGTCTTCTCTGTCACGAGTGGGAATTGTGTGTACAGTGGTGAACAGAAATCGTTAACCCAAGCATCACTTTCCCCATGACTAAGGTTTTTTCTTTATAAGGTAGTGAAATAGCTTGTTAAAGACCAGACCAAAGTCCCTGTGGGACTCCGTCCTTTCAGAGTGTTTCTGGGGATCCCCTGTTACCTTTACAAAGCCCTAACGCTTTTCCTTATCAAGATGAAGAACTCAGGGAGCTAAGAGCACCCTCTGTCAGAGCGTGGCAAACTTTGGGCCAAGCTCTGGAGCCTGGACATAACCACCGTTTAGATTCGATTGCTTCCCCTGTGAAGGCCGAGTAGAAGAGCCAAGGCCTAAATAAGACTGTCCGCCCCGCTTAGCTCATGACGTGTAGTTACGGTGCTTACAGGATACATGCATCAGTAAATGGGAGTATGTCAGCTTTAACTTACCGAGTCCCACATGTTGGACTTAGAGTGCCCAGGTCACAGTTAGCTCCACGAGTTAGAAAATCCACAGAATAGGGGCCAGTGAGATGGCTAAGCCGGTCAAGGAGCTTGCTGCTAGTCCTGACAATTTGAGTTTGATTCCTGGACCCAGATACTGGAAAGAGAGAACTAAATCCTGCAAGTTGTCCTCTGACCTCTTAGTGCACTCCATCCATACACACAGAGAGAGAGAGAGAGAGAGACAGACAGACAGACAGACAGACAGACAGATAAAATAAATAAACAAACAAATAAATAAATAAATGCATAAAAAGAAAGTCCTTAGACTGTTTGCTCAGTTGGCCATGGCACCATTAAGATAAGCAGCTAAGTGAGTCCAGAACTCGAAGTAAAAACAGTATAATGTAATGAGTGGAGGGTGTTTACAAATGGGAGCAACACGCACATTGACAAAAACGATGCATTTTTTTTGTTATTTCTCCTCAGTTCAACAATGTGGAATCCACAGTCAACAAGCTTGTTACCCACTGGCCTTTGGGGTTCCGGCGGCTCTCATGGCTGTTGCCCTAAGTGAGTAGATCAGTTGAGCTGGCACAAGCCTGTGTCCAAGTCTGGCTCTGTATTAATTATCATGGCTAATTTGTTACAGTCAGTGTACCAAGTTGTAACAAAACGTATCGCAAAAACCTGCCAGTGGGCATTTGCCATGCTCTCCCTCTAAGAGATGAGAAACCGGGGCAGCCTTGTTATATGGGAAATGAGATCCTCAAAGGGCTTTGAAGGAGAGGCATCAGTGATTGGGCACCGGGTCCATCTGAGTGCTAGCGCGCTAAGCCTGGGATTGAAAGCATCTTGTGCTCGTCGACACTCGTCGTCTGTGGCTTGAGTAAAGAAATGCCAATCTGGTTCAATGGCCATTCTAAGTCCCATTATCCATCACCCCAAGGGTTTCTACTAGAATCCTTTCCTGCTAGGAGGAATGTATGCACATAATAGTTATATTCATTTGCACATGCGTTTTTATATCAATGGCTTTTCAGATTTCTTCATAGATTACTTTAATATGCAGAATGGCAAGTTTCATTATGACATTTTTATACATAGTTATCACTGAATCTTTTTCATGTTCGGGGTTCCACTATCTATCCCAGTCTGTCCTCATCCTTCTTTCTGTTCCCCTTCCTGCACAGAAGATGGTGTCCTCTGCTTTCAATAGATAGATAGATAGATAGATAGATAGATAGATACATACATACATACATACATACATACATACACACACACATAGGTCATAGAAGATTGATAGGTAGATAATAGATGGTAGAAGATGGATAGATGATAGATACATAAATACATGATAGGTGATTGATAGATGATAGATGATTGTAGATAGATAGATGATTGATTGATGATAGATGACTAAATAAATAGATGATAGATAGATAGATAGATAGATAGATAGATAGATAGATAGACAGACAGATGATAGAATCTAGATTCCATACATATGCATATAGTATGCTCACATATAGTTTTGAGCATTTTTTTTTTGTTTTTTTGTTGTTATTGTTGTTGTTTTAGGATATAAAAAGAGACAACCTGGGGTGTTCTAAGTTGAAAGTTACTGTGAGATGGACCCAGCCCTTGGTCCCCTCAAGTCCCCATGGCTTCTTCACACTTTCCCCAGGTTTGTTTTTTAGGTCTTGCCATAATCAAATAAAACCATTTTTTCACTTTTTTCCCCCTCATACTGAAACAACTCTGCTTTGCTTTTGCTGTTATGCAAGTGCCTCCTTCTTCCCTGCCCAATATGTCTTCATTTGTAATTCTTCAAAGATGGCCATGCTCTTCTAAGGGCTTGTGTATGCTTCTCCTCTCGGTTCTGAGTAGAGAATGGCACTTCAGGTATATTCTCATTTAGTCTGTGTTACTTGTTCTTAAGAAAAAGATTCTGCCTCCTCCTATGAAAGACTGTAGATAGCTACAACTCCTCCAGAAATTCCTGTGCTTTAGTTTGTCAAAAAGCTTAAAGGTTAAAAAGGCTGGCAAAGGCCGGGCAGTGGTGGCGCACGCCTTTAATCCCAGCACTTGGGAGGCAGAGGCAGGCGGATTTCTGAGTTTGAGGCCAGCCTGGTCTACAGAGTGAGCTCCAGGACAGCCAGGGCTAAACAGAGAAACTCTGTCTCGAAAAACCAAACAAACAAACAAAAAGGCTGGCAAAGGGAAATGCTGCCTCATCATGTTGGGACCCTTCACCACTGGTGCTTGTAAGGGCATTGCACAAGTCAGTGGGCCGTGAAGGACTCAGTGAGAGCCCTGAGAGCAATCAGCTGCCAAGGTCTCAACAGGGGAAAGCAAGTGATTCATCGATGCTCTTACATTATCAAACTGTGGTTTGGGGTGATCGAAAATCCTAGTGTAGGGTCTGATTCAACTGTTAATACCTTTCTCCTGAATATTAGGAACGGGAAGAAAATTCCTCTTGCTATTACAGCCAAAAATCTTAGCACCATAGTTATTGTCTTTGTAGAATGATGTATTCTCATGGTATGCAAAGGCATCTATGGCCTTTGTCTCCCTTTAAGTAGCTAGGACTTGTGTTTAAACAGCTGTGGCAAGTCTAGGAGCCTCCTCGTGAGGAGACTGATGGAGGTAGGTGGTAGGCTTTAGCTCAAGCTTCCTGATCCTCAGAGGTGCTGGTGGTCGCTAGAATCAGAAGCAGGTCTTCACCTGTGAGGATGGAGACAAGTCTATTAGCAATCTCATGCCTCCTGCCAAGGAGACCACACAGATAAATGAGCAGCAACTCTCAGACCACAGGGAACTCTGTAGTGACGCCTCTTCTTCTGCCCTGTGCAGTTGTATTTGTCCTTGGCAGTAGAATGTACAAGAAGTTCCAGCCCCAGGGCAACATCATGGGCAAAGTGGCCAAGTGCATTGGTGTAAGTGCTCTTCCCTCCCTCCCTATCCCCTACCCTCCCCCCTACCCTCCGCCCCCTCACTTACTCCCCCTCCTCCTCCCCCATCTTCCCCTCCCTCCTGCTCCCCCTCCTTTTCTCCCTCCCCCTCCCCATCCTCTTCTCCCTACCTCCCTACCTCCCTCTAACTGAATCATTCCAGAACTTTCCTCTACCTTCCACCTTCTTTAAATCAAAATTCAATTTTCTAAAAACCGAAAAATTCAATGAAGTTTTGATTTTTTTCCTTAAGATTACTTTTTAGGGTACTTGGGTGTTTTGTCCATATAAAACTTACCAAATAGAGCCCAGTGGTGTTGGTGACACACACCTTTAATCCCAGCAGGGGCATGAAGGATCATAAAGGAGGCAGAAACAGGCGGATCTGAGTTCAAGGCCAGCCTGGTCTACAAAGGCCAGCCTGGTCTACAGAGCAAGTTCCAGGACAGCCAGGGCTGCACAGAGAAACCCTGCTGGGGTGGGGGGGGGTGGATTTTTACATATTTTGGTTTTACTTGTTAATTTACTGCTAGAAAATATAACTGCAAGTGTGTTTGTTACATTTCTATTGAATATGCTTTTCTAGGCGGGCTGGAGGGTAAAGTCCTGAGAAGGGAACCCCAATCCAGGCAAATAGGATCCATTCGTGAAAAATGTGCCCTTCTCCCACGTTTGACCATTAAAAGGGAATTCTTCAAAATGTATTTTTCTGATGTAGTTGATTCTCTCTTAAAATTTAATTTTTTTTTTCTTTCCTTCAGTTTGCCATCAAAAACAGGTTTCGGCACCGAAGTAAGGCATTTCCCAAGAGGGAACACTGGCTCGACTGGGCTAAAGAGAAATATGATGTAAGTCATACTCCTGCGGCAGTGGCCCCGGCTACTCCAGGAAATGGGCATGGAAGGAAAGCACAGTGCAGAGGAATAAATACCTCAGCCATGTCCTCCCAGCACTTAATAGTGTGTGGAGTAAGACTACGTACAAGTGCTTTGAAAAGTCTTTAAACAGATGGCTATCATTTATGTGGGAGCAACATGACCCCCTTGTAGCTCTCACTTGGGTCATCTTCTGTTAGGCGTAGGCCGTGAGATCACATGACTTCAGTTTGAACAGAGAAGAGCTGGGTGGTGGTGACCTTGAGACTGACAGTTAGTGAGCTCTGGTGGCTGGTACCCCAAACAGCTATTCTTGCTCAATGGTCATTTGTTTAGAATGTCTGGTTTCCTAAAGAAACCTGTGCTCACGTACTTTGGACTGAGCCATCACCTCCCAGCTTGTCTCTAGATGCAAACATCCTCCTGGGCAGCAGAGCTGCTGTTGACTCCAGCCCTGGCTAATGTGTCTGCCTGCAGGAGCGGCTCATCTCACAGATTAAGATGGTCACGAAGGTGATGTTCCTGTACATCCCACTCCCCATGTTCTGGGCCTTGTTTGACCAGCAGGTAATGTCTCCTGTTTGATCAGAATGTTGTACATACTGCTATGTGCCCAGCTACACTGGGTGTTGTTCAGCTCCGAAACTGTTCTCTTCCAGTTTCTTTTTGTTATATTACTGATGTAACTGTTGCATCTTACTGAGTTTATTGATTAAAATGTATCCTGAAAGGATCCATCCATCTGTCTATTGTGAATCAGTGAAGAAAATGAGATTTGTTTCTGTAGAGTAACCCTGAGGAGATTTCCTCAGAGAGCATCTGAGACTCTTGCCAATCAGAACTGAGGGCAGAGAGAGTTTGTTCTACTGACCCAGCATGATCGAAGGTGTTGCCTTTGAAGAGATTTGCAGAATGTTCTAATTAAGAGGGGCTTGATACAAATCTCCAGCTTTAAAATGGAATACTGGAGCCAGAAGTGCCCTACAGAATTGTAAATGACTGTACACAAGTCCTCATACCTCATACTTGAAGCAGGTCCTGACCAGACAAGACCTGTTGGCCTGTACTTTCTTTTTAATTGTTAAAACATTCATACACATAAACAGCGTCTTTTATCATATATATATATATCATATATATATATATATGATAAAATATATATATATATATTTTATCATATATATGATATATATATCACATATATATATACATATATCATATATATGTTGCAGTTAATATTTTAAAAACTGCACCTGGTGGAGCTTGTTCCTATACAGCCACCATTTTCCCGAAGTCTGGCTCTGGACTGTGGCTCTGGCTATCTAGAAACACCGGCCCTGGCACCCACAAGATGCCAGCATGGCGTTTGGCTCTGCCAATCCACCACGCTGTCCACAATGTTTGGCTGAGCCCTGACTATGACTGTGGTACCCGGTAGAAATGAGACTCTTAATGCTTAAAGATTATCCAATATTTATATATTTGGAAATGCTCAATTAACAAGATGCTCACACAATTAGAACTGTTAACCCAATTAACTAACCTAGATATAAATAACTACCTGAGACTGCTAGAGACATGTGGACATGTGCAGCCATCTTCTCTCCTGCTCCTCTCTCCTTTTCTCCTTCTTCTCTCTTCCCCTTCCTCTCCTTCTCTTTTTTTACTCCTCCCACATTAGCTCCTCCCACATTAGCTCCTCCCACAATAGCTCCTCCTAAATTACCTCCTCCCACATTAGCTCCTCCCATATTAGCTCCTCTCCAATCACCGAGCTTATTGCAGACAATGTATCAGTAGCAGGAAATTATCCTGCTACAGATATACACACACCATCACCTCCTTCCAACTGCCTCAGCCCAGGTCCCTCTAAACTTCATGTTCTAGAACCTTTACTGTTGTGATTGTAACTTAAGTCCAGTTAGCACATAGATATGACACCATCTGTAGGACACACACGCACAGTCATGTTAGACTACCCCGTGCACAATACTCACTAGTCAAAGCAAGAAGATACTGTTTCTTCTAGAGACTGGGCAGGTTTGTGTCATGCAGACAGGATTATTGGAAAGCTAGGCTATCTGTGGGAAACATTTGAGCAAACACATACTCCTTGTCTGTAGTATGAAGTATGCAGCAGCCTAGAAACGGCAAAGGAGCCACCTTGTGTGTGGAAAGAGCCTAACTGGGGTCAGATTTGCACTCAGAACACAGGCATCACTGGTAGCTGGGTGACACGGGCTAAGAACTCGGAACCCTTCTGAACGTGTTTGACCTACTCACTGCCTCTGCTGTGAGGCCCAAATCAGACATTACATAAAGTCCCCAGTGACTTATGGTGAAGCATTTAAAGCCCTTCCCTGATTTTCTTTGCCAATGGTTCCTTACCATTGTAATGTTCTAGATACTGACAATGGCACCTGTAGAACACAGGGTCCTGATGAGCTCACCCTGAGAGGTGGTACCATGTAATAACACAGTTTTGTATCACCCAAAAACAGCTCTGTCTTAGGGGTCCTTCACGCATCCCAGGATGTACCGCTGGCTTTTGTCTTCCTAGTATTATGACAGAGCTAAGAGGCTTATGACTACTTCAAATCCCATAATATTTCAGTCCTGATATAGAAGGTTTGGTGGTGGGTTACCACGTTCTAAAGAGCCACGTTCCCCGTGATACAATTGATGCATTCATTTTTTTAGGGTTCCAGATGGACATTGCAAGCAACAACCATGTCTGGGAAAATTGTAAGTTTGCCTGTCCTGGTCTATCCCCTCTTGGTCGCCACTGCCCTGCTTTAGTCCCTTGGTCCTTTCTTCTTTCCTTCCCTAGTTTTTTCCTTCCAGTAAGATTTTGCCTCCTCTTTTTCAGGGAGCAATTGAAATCCAGCCGGACCAAATGCAGGTAGGAGAAAAAAGTTCAGCTCACTCTCCGAGGCCCACATGTTCCTTGTGATTGCACTGACGCCCCTCTCCACTTCCTCTGCAGACCGTGAACGCCATCTTGATTGTCATCATGGTCCCCATTGTGGATGCTGTGGTGTACCCACTCATTGCAAAATGTGGTTTCAACTTCACGTAGGTGTCTGTTTGATTTGGGTTGACTGAGATGCTGTTGGTGTGTGTTTGACATGGGTTGACTAGAGTGCTGTTGGTGGCTGTTTGGCTTGGATTGACTGGGATGCTATTGGTCCAGGGCTCGCAAATGTTCTGCTTCCAGAAGCTCCCACCAAGGTGATGGGACATTTATTTAATTTATTTTTGCAGTACTGCCAATCAAACCTAGGCGATTTCACACATGCCAGACAAATATTCTTCTATTGAGATAGAACACCAACCTCTTTTTCCTTTCTATTTTGAGACAAGGCTGGTCTTAAACTCACCCAGCAACCTAGTTAGATGTTGAACTTGCAAGCTACCCTAGGAGATGGGATTACAGACCAGGCTTGGCTGATGATGAAGTTTTCAAAGAAATAAAATTAAGAGATATTGGGAGGGACGGGAGATATCTCACTGGGTAAGAGTGCTTGCTGTGCAAGCATTAAGACCCGAGTTCAGATCCCTAGGACCCATGTAAAATGCCAGGCATAGCAATGTGCATCTGTAACTTCGGGTCCCTGGAGCTGCTAGCTGGTCCGCTTAGCCAAACATGATAAGCTACAGGTTCAATGAGAAATTCTGCCTTGTATAAATAAAATGGACAGGGACAGAAGACATCTGACATCCTATGACCTCCTCATGTGCACACATGGGCCTGTACATATCCATACACATTTGCATACAGCTGCACATCACATGCATGTGCATGCGTGCACACACACATGCACACGCACGCGCGCGCGCGCGCACACACACATACAGAGAGAAGGGGCTTTAAAAAGAAATGTCTGTATGCAGTGTCTCTGAAAATGCCCTTTAGATGTAATAAAAATGCTATTTTTATTATGCTGAAAAATCAGCTGTGATCATAGGATTTTTAGAAGTTGAAGGAGAAAATGTGAATAGGCATTCTATTAGACCCCACTAGTCTGGACATGAATAGAAAGGGACACAGAGATGGCTCAGTGGTTAGGAATGCTTGCTTCTCAAGCACATGGACCAGAGTTTCCATCCCAGCATCTACCCAGAGCAGCTCACAAACACCTGTGACTCCAGCTCCTTTGGATATGACATCATCTTCTGGCCTCTGAAAATACCCTCACACGCATGCGTGCATATACTGAGAGAGAGCACCCTCACATGCATGTGTGCATATACTGAGAGAACCCTCACATGCATGTGTGCATATACTGAGAGAGGGCACCCTCACATGCATGTGTGCATATACTGAGAGAACCCTCACATGCATGTGTGCATATACTGAGAGAACCCTCACATTCATGTAGGAATATACTCACATTGACATGCACACATAAAATCCTAAAACAATAAAAGCACCAGCAGTGGCTTCCAGTACACCTGTCTTTTCAGGGAAGGCAAAGGGATGGGAGGTGAGGAGGGTTTTCCTTTAGGGCTTATTCTTGGTTCATCTGGCTGAAGCAGGCTGGGGTTCACTTTCCTCTTGTCTGCATCAGCTCCCTGAAGAAGATGACAGTTGGGATGTTCCTGGCATCCATGGCCTTTGTGGCAGCTGCAATTGTGCAGGTGGAAATTGATGTAAGTCTTCCCCTGGGCTTCTCGGGGCTAGGAGAATTAGAGGAGACTAGGGGACTCTCCTCATATGCAGCAGTGAGCACACCAAGTACCACTGATGTGGGGAACCACTACAGACTGAACTAATGGCGGGCTTCATTATGAGAAAAGACGTGAAAGATGTGAGTGACGCCACCTGTGGTACAGTTTCTGTAACAGGAGATCAGTTCATGGACTTGTTCCCAACTCAGATTTGGTGAGAAGAAGCTTGTCACTCACAAACAGGCACTTGGGAAATTCGTAAACCACCTTCTACATAGAGGAACACATTTTGGATTCTGATATATCTACTAAGGAATAATTCCTAAGTGGATCCTAATTCCTGTTGGGTGCATTGTGCTAAACCAGCCCAGTGCTGCCTGCTGGAGATAGGACCTTAAAGTTCTTATCGTTCTTAAAGGCAGGGACTATGTGGCCCATAAAATTAGAGGAGACTCTCTCTGTCTCCTCCTCTGTCTCTGTCACCATCTTCCCCTCCTCCTCTTCCTCCTCTCTCCCTCTCTCTCTCTCTCTCTCTTTCTCTCTCTCTCTCTCTCTCTCCACACACACACATACAATTCATGGCAGTAAACAAATTATAAATGAAATTTTTCATCTTAACCATTTCTAAGCATACAGCTCAATGCAGTTCTCTCTACTGTAGAATCCTCACCACACGTACTTCCAGAACTTTCCCATCTTCCCAAACCAAACCTCTGTGTCATTCAATGCCAACTCCCTGCTCTGTCTCCCCCAAACCCTGGTGGGCCTCATTCTACCATCTGTCTCTAGGATGCTGCTCCAGGCAAAGCACATGACCACGGTCACGGAACATTTACCCTTTTATGATTGGCTTATTTTATAATGCCCTCAAGGTTCATCCTTTTTAGAGGATATAAAAAGATTCCCTTTGCTTTTAAGGTTAAAGTTCTATCGCCATGCAATGTGACCAGTAGGCCAAGCCAGGGGTTTGTCATGTGTCTCTGGATGAGCTGTAGATTGCAGAGGAAAGAGTCTCCAGAACTGAGGTATGGTGACTGTCCACGGGAGTCCTCACTGTGGATCTCTCTTTTCTTTTTCTCAGAAAACTCTTCCGGTCTTCCCTGGCGGAAATCAAGTCCAAATTAAGGTCTTGAACATTGGTAACAATGACATGACCGTGTATTTTCCTGGAAAGAATGTGACACTTGCCCAAATGTCTCAGGTAAGTAGAAGGAAACAGGACCTTGTATTTCATCTACCCACCCGACTTATAACACAGCTCTGAGGAGCTGTTCTTATTGGTCCTTGTATAAATCCCAAAGGCTGTCCAAGATTAACACATGTCAATGTCCACCTCATAATGGTTTCTAAACCTGTGGTCCTCTAACTTGAGTGTGGGTACAGATCACTCTGGCACTTTCAACAGCAGGGAAGGCCCATGGTTTCAAGCAGGGGTGCTGATCTCCCCGAGGAGATGTTATATAGTCTCTACAGACCATTCTTTGTTGTTGCAAACTAAGAGTGTGCTACTGGCACTTTATATATAGAAGTCAGAGGTGCTGGCACTCAGTCTCCGAGCCAAGAATTGTCTGTTCTCATATACACAGTGCCTCTGTGAAAACCGTCCTCCGGAAGTCATTGCCCTTGACCTCTGGTTCCCAGCCTTGGTCACATGGAGAGCCTTGAGGTCCACCCCAGTGGTGTGGATTCATATGCTCTCATTCCTGATCCACCACAGTTGGAGCAGTGGACTTAGACCTTGACAAGCTAATGACTTTGAAGAAGGAGTTAAAAGTCTGACTCCTTGTGGCCTTGTGGTCAGGACAGCCCCATATTGATTTCACCAGAACCTTTGCTTTTCCTTTGGTGACGTGTGTGTGTGTGTGTGTGTGTGTGTGTGTGTGTGTGTGTGTGTGTTGGTGTTTTGCCTACATATATGCCTGTTCACCATATATGTGCCTGGTGTCCTCAGAGGCCAGAAGAGAACATCAGGTCCCTTGGAAATGGAATTATAAGTGGTTGTGATTCATCATATGAATTATGGTAACTGAACCGAGGTCTTCCTGAAGAGCAGCTACTTAACTGTTGAGACATCTCTCCAGCCCCAGTCCCCTGGTACCATTATATACTATATAGTATATTATACTGTATATAGTGTAATATAGTATTTTATATACTATATAGTACTATAGTATATGTATATAGTACTATAATGTAATACTATATAGTATATTATACTATACATAGTATACTTATAGGATTGTAAATGATGTTCACAGCATGTATTTCCTTAGAGCAAAAAAATTACAGTATAGTTTCTGTGGCAATACACAAAGAACCGTATGACAGTGTCCGTGGGATAGGAGGCGGGGTATTAAGTCCTTACAAGGTATTTTGGATGTGTGTGACCATGAACTTTGCAATGCAGGACACCATCTACTGTGACATGATAGTGTCCAAACGCAGGGCTGACTCTGCCTCCTGCCTTCTTTCTCCCATTTCTAGTCAGACACATTCATGACTTTCGATATAGACAAGTTGACAAGCATAAACGTGTCTTCTTCTGGATCCCCAGAAGTCACCACAGTACCTCTTGAGTTTGAGCAGGGTCAGCGGCACACCCTTCTAGTGTGGGACCCCAGTCAGTATCTTGTGGTAAGTACAGCTGTCTCTTGGCTATTTGCAATATCAGAGACACAGCTTTTAAAACTTTTAGACTTTATTTTATGTGTACGAGTGTTTTATCTGCATGTACATATGTGTACTACGTGGGTACCTGGTGTCTGAGGTCAGAGAGGGCATCAGGTCCCCAGGAACTGGAGTTACAGAGAGCTGTGAACCACCATATATGTGCTGGGAACTGAACCCAGGTCCTCTGCAAGAGCAGCAAGTGCTCTTAACCACTGAGCCATGTCTCCAGCCACAGGGCACAGCTTTTTATAGGTGTGGCTTTGCTTTATCAATATTGAGCACTGGACTAAGCCATCTTCAAACTCTTGAGGAGCACAAGACATTTGACTCCCTGTAAAGGTCTAGCTGGTAGAGAGGAAGTATTACTGTGAATTATGATTTAAAAAGAAAACTAGGAACCAGCTGTGGTGGTCCAAACCTGTTTTTACAGCTCTCAGGAAGCAGATGCTGGCCTGGACTACATAGGGAGAGCCCATCTTAGCTAGGGATAGCGTCAGACACCTTAGATTCCAGCTCTCAAGAAGAAGCTATAGGAGGGTCTCTTTGAGTTTCAGGCTGTCCAGGGCTACATAGTGGGACTCTGTGAAAAACAACTTGTAAAAATATAAATGTAAATGAATAAAAATATAACTATGTTATGAGTGTGTGCCCATGGTTATGTGTTCATGTACTCTTCCATGTATACATGTAAATCACATGAATGCATATGCGTATTCTCAGACTTTGAGATAAAGTGCAGGCTCTTGGGTGGCTTGTTCTATCAGGTGTATGCAACCTGTGGCCCACAGATTGACACACCCCAGCAAAGCTGTAAATGTGGCCTAGCAAAAATACACTTATGAGATTTATTTTCCAGTGGTTTTCCTGATTCATCTGTACAGTTCTCAAAGTGAATTTCGTGTTGACAACACAGTGTTGCCATGTCCGAAGGTCAGGCAATCTAAATTGTTAGAGAGTCATACCCTTTGGAGCCACTGACTATCAAGAATCTTTAACAGGAGAAACATGTGTTAGCCTGGAGGGAAAACGAGAAGGAAGAAGTAGAACCCTTATCTCCCAGGATAAGGGCCAGTATCGTGTGCTCGAAGTCTGAAGTGCTAGTATAAATTGACTCTAATGAACTAAATACCAGGAAATTTTATTTATCTGTTTATTTATTGTACATGTGTGTGTTTACATATGCACATAATGGGCACATAAGAGAGCAGTGAACCCGTGCCACAGTGCATGTTTGAAGGTGAGAGAATAATTGTGTGGAGTCTTTCCTGCCATCTTTTCGAGATTGAACTCAGAGGGCCAGGCTTGCAGGGCAGGTGCCGTATACACTGAGCCATCACTCTGGTTCAGAAACATTTTTATATTATTTCTTCTCTCTCAGGTAAAAGATGGTCTTAACCAAAAGCCAGAAAAAGGAGAGAACGGAATCAGGTATGGAGATTTCTTTTGAGACTGGTTCTTCTCGAATCTAACAGAATTTAACACATTCCTTTTGGAGATTTCTTTTGAAACTGGTTCTTCTCGGATCTAACAGAGCTTAACACATTCCTTTAACCGAGCTCAGTTGTGACAAGGGTGTGAAAGTGTCAAGTGTGTGCCAAGAATACAAGATTGGATCAACCAGCACAATTCAGAAGAAAGTCTATATTATCAACTGGTGTAGAAAAATAATTTATAGAATTTAGCATCCATTCATGACACAAATAATGTTAGCCATTACCTGGTCACTAAGTGTCTAGTTCGTTAGTTACAGTGTCCAGAGCATCAGTGGTCCTCCCTGGGGACCACTTTTCCTCCTTGTTCTCTGGGACCTACCAGAAGCACATGCTCTGTAGTCTCTCCAGACACTGTCCTTGGAGACATCACCACTGTGCCCAGGAAACTATTTTTCCTGGATCCTGCACTGTCTTTTTATTCACCCTGGCAGGCCTGAAAATGCCCTCTCCTCCCACACATGGTTGTAAAGTCCTGGAGGTCTGGAGACTTCTCTGTTGGCTTCTGACTTGCAGGCACTCACTTAAGGGTCAGCTTCTCCACCAAGCCTCTGGTGTCTTAATCTTTGACTTTGACAGTCCCAGAGTTTCCTCTGGGGTAATTAAAATCAGTGTAATTCATCTCACCAGCAGAAAACCGTTTGGTTTTTGGTTCCTTCTCTCATTTTCTCTGCGCCTGTCTGTGCTGAGGCTCAGGACAAAGTGTCACACGGCCCGGTGGTTCAATTAAACAGAACTTCATGTTTTCCTAGTTCCTCTGGCTGAAGGTCCAAAATCAAGGTGCCCTGAAGACTGGTCTCTTCTGAGGCCTCCCTCCTTGACTGATTGTTGATAGCCATCTTCTTTCTCTTGTGTGTCTGTAATTTAATCTCTTCATGTAAGGATACCAATCAGTCATGCCAGATTAAGACCCTCCAACAGCTTCTTTTGCTTCCTTAAGGCCTTCTCTCTAAAGAAAGTCTCATTTTGAGGTGTCATGATGACACCTCTCAGTCCATAGCCCTTCCTTTGCATATTTGTAATTGCCTGTCTTGTCCTGCACAAGACATGCTCCTGTGCATGTGCATGCACACATGCACACATACACGCACACACACACACATGCATACACGCACACAGACACACACACAGGCACTCGCACAGACACACACGCATGCGCGCGCGCGCACACACACACACACACACACACACACACACACACGCACGCACGCACACGCGCACACAGCTGCCCTGTGCTTTGTATTTGACACTGAAATAAAAGCATCTCTAGGGCTTCATTTTGTTCTCAGAACAATATTTTCAATGTTTTGATTTCTTTAGAAACGTTCCCCAACACTGGAAACTTTGGACAGTGTAGATCATAGTATTTAGGCTATTTGTTTGTTTGTTTGTTTATGTGTGTATATGTATGTATTTAATGTGTGTATGTATATGTGAGTATGGAGGTCAGAAGACAGCTTCCAGGAGCTGATTTCATCTTACTGGATCACTGGGGATCGAACTCAGGACATCAGGCTTGGAGGCAGGTACCTGTACACACTGAGCCAATTTGCCTGTCAAACTTTATTATTTAGTATGTGTGTATTTGTATGTGTGTGGGCATGCATGTGCTGCTGTGCATGTGTCAGAGGGCAGCTTATAGGAGCCGGCTCTCTCCTCTCACCTGTGGGCTCCAGGGATCAAACTCAAGTCAACAGGCTTGGCAAGATCAAACTTTAACTGCTGAGATATCTCACTAGTGTTTTAAACGTGTGTGTTGTGTGTGTGTGTGTCTGTCTGTCTGTCTGTCTGTGTATGCGCGCACATGTGTGCACGTATGCATGCAGGTGCATTGTGCATGCATTTGGCTCCCAGAAATCAACTCTCACATTTTCAGAGATCCACATTGTTTCCTGAGAACGCTCACGGCATCTGGGATGGGATGTGCTGACCAGTGAGCTACCCTGTCCCCCGGGTTGTGTCTACTTCTGCCCACAAAGCTTTAAGCTTACAAGTGTGCAGAGGATTGAACTGGGGTGCTCCTGCTTTTGAGGGAGGGACTCTACTGACTGAGTTATCACTTTTCCCCTTAAAAGCTTAATTCAATTAAAAGTCTTTGTGTGTGATCTACATGGCGAGGTTGTAGATTTTAAAATATCTCTGACAGAATATTGAGGGACAGAGATGAGTGGCGTTAGCTGCTGACACATCAACCCCTCCAACCATGAGTCAGAAACCATCAGAATCGCTTTTCTATTGAGTAGCAACACCAAATCCTTGATAGAGCGAAAGGATTTTATTACTTCTGTAGTCCCTAAAGCCAACACTAAAGAGGAGGTCCTAGGAAACTAGGGGAGACTGATAAACAGACTTCAAAACCTCCACAAAATCAGACTTTCTGACTAATGTGTAAATTAAAGGAAGGAAATACAAGATTTCAAGCAAATAAAATTTTTATATTACACTATCAGTAAGGTGAATATATTTTTATCGTACACTTTCAGCAAATTGAAAGATTTAAACATAGGCAAGCCTTTAATCAAAAATAGGGTGAGGGGCTGAAGAGATGGCTCAGTCATTGTCAGGAGCACTTCCTGCTCTGGCAAAGATGCTGAGTCCAGTCCCAGAAACCACCAGGTGGGCTCCAGCCACCTGTATCTCCAGTGTCAGGTGATCAGACCTATCTGCTGCCAACATCCACACACGTGTGCCACACACAGACACATAGATAAAATAATAAAAAAGTAAGGCCAGATGATGGTGGCACACACCTTTAATCCCTTGCGCTTGGGGGGCAGAGGCAGACAGATCTCTGAGTTTGAGGCCAGCCTGGTCTACAGAGTAAGTTCCAGGACACAGCCAAGGCTACACAGAGAAACCCTGTCTCTAGGAAAAACAAAAATAAGTATCTTTCAAAAACTGGTTGATAATGTAATCCTGCTTTCTGCTGCATTTTAACACTGGGTATTGCTATTTGTAACATCTCCATAAAAACTATGCTGCTTGGCATGTTTTTAAACAGAGTAATATAAAAGTTAATTGTCCCAGGCATATATGGTTCCATAATAATGCTATAAATCATATTACATAACATGTATCAGTTTAATATCCAACTATATTTACATTTGCAGCTCCTATCCGTTTCCTTGTAAAGCTTTCCTATGCATAGACACACCATAATTTTTCTACCCATCTCTATTCAAGGAAATTTAGGTTATTCTTAGGTTTTTTTTTTTTTTTTAAATATGACCGTAGTCTGTATTTTACCTGTTTCTTTGCATGCATGTAGTTTCTCCATGGAAGTGTGGAAGTGGTCCTTAATTTTTTATAACATTTGGTAAAAATATGTTGAGTCTGCATTCACTATATATGAATATAGTTAGTACCCACGTGGCTGAAAAAGACGGCTCAAGAGTTAAAACTGGGTACCAACCCTGGCTGAAGACCTCAGTGAGGCTTCTAAAACCTAAGTCAAGCAATTCACAGCCACCTAAACTTCAGTTCCAAGGAATCTGATGCCCTCTTCTGGCCTCTGAGGGCACCTACAAACAATACACACACACAGAGCCTTCTATTTTAATATGCCTTAAACCACACAATGGCTGGGCACTTCCAAACCTCTGCATTGCTAATACCTACCCACCAATATTCTTGAATTATTACTTAATAAAAATCTATATTTCATTCATCTCCCAGCCCAGCCATTGGCCACTGGCAACTTTATTTACCAATTAGAGCCAACGGGGGCAGGGACCCTCAGTGTTTTACAGGCAGATTCCCATGTGATTTTGGGAGCCGAATTAACACAAACAGCATTAGAACCAATCCACAACACTTTGCAGCTGATAAAACTGGCCATGTGCTTTAGAGATAGAGATGTCTTTATAGTACTTAGCCGTTCGTCATTATTACTTCTTGTTCTATGTATTGGACAATCTGCTATAATCTGTCACCTGCCTATTTGGTGGACAAAACAAACAGCTGATCTCCCTTAGGGCAGCAACGTGCCCATCCCTAGAGCAGTATAAGAACTTGAGGGTCTTCTACAGCATGGAGCATCTAAGGAAACACCTGTGCCATCTGTTCCATGACGTTCTGTATGGTCCTAGGAAGGCAGGCAGCTCACTTGCTTCCTCCTGAGGTTTAAGCAAGGGGACTTGCCAAGGCTAGAAGCCTTGGGATGAGGGCCAAGGCCTTTCAGGTGACCCATGCTCCCTGCATTCATATGTATTCAACAGATGCTGGCCAGCACCACTCCAGAGCTGCTCAGCTCTTCCCATCTGAGGGCAATGACTCAGGACAATCTCTTCTTATCGGGCTAGCCAGCTTCTTTCTCTCAGATCTTGCATCCATTCCCTGCCCTAAGCTCTTGGAGGTAACCAAAATGACAGGTTCTCTCCTCCCAAGGGAAGCTTTGCTGGCAGCTGTCTTCCAGCAACTTCTATATTTTGGTCGTTCACCTGTGGAGCTCTGAAACTTTCCATCTCAGCAGCACAAAAGCATGGCTCCCATCTAGAAAGAAAAGGAGTATCTGTTTCCATGACTACCTAGTGGATTCCCCTAAATACCAGGAAACTAGGCTGAGCCCTCAGAGTGGTTCCTGACATGGATAAATATTCTTAGATAAATTCTTTTAAGGGTGTGTGATTCTGAGTGGGTGGACAGTAACAGCTGTAAGGTAGCTGACTTTCTGCCTCTAGACCCTAGGAATCTTCCCTACGTATGCATGTGTGCCCTAGAATAAATTATTCCATGGTTTGGTTACAAGACAGATGGCTTTCTGTTCCAGGTTTGTCAACACCCTTAACGAGATGATCACCATTAAAATGAGTGGGAAAGTCTACGAAAATGTCACCAGTCACAACGCCACCAACTACCAGTTCTTCCCTTCTGGCCAGTGAGTACCATTACTGGGCAACTTGCTCCCAAGTTCAAGCCCATCTTATCTTTTTCTAAAGAAAAAAAAATGGAGATTTTTAACACCAAGAACCATAACCACTGTCATTTTTTTTTTTAAATAGGAAACACTACACAATAAACACCACAGAAGTTGCACCAAACTGTCCGTCTGATTTCAAATCTTCCAACCTCGACTTTGGCAGCGCGTATACCTACGTGATTGGAAGGAGGGCGGTTAGTAACTCATCCCACCACAGCCTGACCAACCTTGGCTGGCCTGAATTCTCAGACACTCGGGCGAGCTCATGCTTACCTAGAGGAAAAAGGATCTGTAAATGGTCTCAGAACTAACCAACTCACTGCTAATTCTTTGTTTTAGTGTGTGTGTATACGCACACGCGCACATTGGGGGGAGGGGAGTCAGAGAACAACCTTCAGGGGACCGCTCTCTCTCTCTGAGTCTCAGGGATCAAACTCAGGTTGTCAGGCTTGGTGACAAGCACCTTTCCCCGCTGAGCCATCTCACCGGCTCTCAGTTATTGTTGACTTCAGCAGGCTTAGTTACGCTAGTTTAAAGTTCCTGTTGACCAGTATTTGATGCCTCCTTCTGGGTCGTATGACTTCAGGACTGAGTGATTACCAGGGTTTTAGCTGGTAGGCTTCCAGCACCGAACAGTTACATTTAAAATGGGCACTGACTAGGTAAATTGCCTGTTTAACCTTAGAAGGTCCGCTCAGTGTGTCCATATGAACGGTTGTTATTCTAAAGCGTATCTCTGCCTCTGTCTCAACGGCCTGCTTGGTGCTTTGATGGTCCAGAGTGATGGCTGTCTGGAAGTGAAGGAATTTGAAGACATTCCACCCAACACGGTGAACATGGCTCTGCAGATCCCACAGTACTTCCTTCTCACCTGCGGCGAGGTGGTCTTCTCTGTCACAGGACTGGAGTTCTCTTATTCCCAGGTTTCTTGTTTCTTATTCCTTCCTCCCTGCTGCCCTCAGAAAAAAACGTTGCCGGCCTTGATTTGAATCTGGGATATGTGTATTCTTAGAGGGTCTTTTGTTTTGATCGTTTTATAAGACACAATGTTAGTATGTAGCCCATGCTGGTCTCCAGTTCACCATCCTCCTGTCTCAGGCTTTCAAGTACTAGACTGGAGGCATGCACCACCACTTATGGCTTGTTTATAGGGTTTTTTCCTTCTAAGCATAATGGTTACTTTCACTTGTATCAGCAACTGATACAAGTGAAAGTTTACTCTGGCTCATGGTTCTAATCAGAGTCCGTCATGGCAGTAAGGATAGCAATAAGCAGGTGTGGTGGCCAGAGCAGAGGCTGGAAGCGCATGTCCTGAACCACCACAGGCACAGAGCAGAGAGAGTGAGCTGGGTGTGGCTCAAGGTTTTAAACTCTAAGAGCCCACCTCCAGGGACACGCTTCCGCCAGCAACACCAAGACCACCAATGCCCAATCTTACGTGGGACATTTCTCTTTCAAATAGCCACAGGTATCTTCCACAGAACAAGGATTATGAGATTAATAAAGTCTTTACTCAGTGGGAATATAGCATATATAGATAGATAGATAGATAGATAGATAGATAGATAGATAGATAGAGAGGTGTAGAGAGAGAGATACATACACTATCTATCTTGTATATCTCTCTATATATACATAGTATAGATAGTATATAGAGATATATAGATATCTATATAGTATAGCTAGATAGTAGATATCTATATATCTAATGAGAGAGATATAGTAGATGTATAGATATATAATCACACTAGAGTAGACATAAGACACTAGACACAAGACTAGCGTCTAAGGAAGGTACAGCACACCAGGGTCTGCTGCCAGGGTCAAAGTAGCAGATTCTGCATTTTATAACATCCCAAAAGCAGCATCTAGGTGTCTAAGTACTTGTCTATAGGTCTGTGTCCTGGTTATAGGTCCAGTAGGCATCTCTCTTTTACTCCCAGTGACATTATCTGATCAGATCTACTGCTAAGAACAAGTGTAACACCCTATTTTTAAGGCTAGAGACATAGCTCAGTTGATACAGTGCTGGTTTAGCATGCACCAGGCCATGGGTTCAATCCCCAGCGCTGTGTGAACTAGGTGTGGTGATGAACTCCTGTGACCCCTGCACTGGAGAGGTTGAGGTAGAAAAACCAGTTCAAGATCATCCTCGGCTACATAGTGAGTCTGGAGGTCAATATATATTTGATTTGTCATATATATTAGACAAATTTTATTGATGCCCCAATTAGAGCTTTAATGTCTACAATGTCTGTCAAAACTACAGCTAAAGCCATTGCATCCTGGGCATCTTCTTCTTCAGTATCTGTAGAGGTTAACATGGACTGGGTTACCTCCTTCTGTGAGGATCAAACTGGCTGACAAAGGCCATGGGTGATAGGTGGGGGAGAGCTTGAGGAAGGAATATGGGGGACATAGCAGGGATGCTACAGAGGAGTGCACACAGTTGTCTTCCTTTGGGGAGAATGTGGCTTTGCCTAGAAACTTGTGAGGCAAAGTCCGTCCACCAGTAGATCTGTCCGTGTTACTATGGCAACACTGTCAGTGTGTGGGGAGAGGCCCCTGCCTCAGGAACGTTTCCCTGTCTCATCACGAGTGTTATGTCCTTATATCAACCCGATCCTGATCTCTGCTTGCCATTGGCTCAGCCACACATGCATATTGAGAGCAGAGTCAAGCTCTGTAGCTGAGGGCATCCTCAAGCATCTCTGTGCCTCAACCTCCCAAGAGCTAGCCTATAGGAGTGAGATGCCATACCTTTCTAAACCGACCAAAGCTGACCTCTGACCTGCACTTCAGGGGTGCTTGGTGAAGTGGGTGAATGGAAGGGGTTCTCTTGGCCTGAATCGGGAACCCAGGTTGTAATACATTCTGCTCTGCTTCCACAGGCTCCTTCTAACATGAAGTCGGTGCTGCAGGCAGGCTGGCTTCTAACCGTGGCAGTTGGCAATATCATTGTGCTCATTGTAGCAGGGGCCGGCCACTTCAGCAAACAGGTATATGGGGAAAGAAACTTGGCTATGTCTTTTTTCTTCTGTATTTTTTTTTTTTTTTGAGACAGGGCCTTATGTAGCCCATGCTGCCCTCAGACTTGCTGTGCAGATCAAGACTTTGAACTTCTACTCTTTTTGATCATCACCATGATCATCCCTAGATATCTATAAATACATATCCATTTGAGTCAGTGGCTGAACATTGCCAGGCCGGTCAGCTAGAGTGTTTACCAGTGGCACTGGGCAGAGTCTCTGCAGGTTCCTGTTACCTGGAAACCGATGCCAGGTTTGCCATATTGAGTTAAAGTCCATATACCCCGATGGGGTCCACTATTGAAAAGAAATCTGCCATCAATTCTGTGAATTCAGATCAAGAGCCCTAAACTGGTTATATGGGCTAGAGGTATAACTCCAGGGAGAGTACCCACCTAGTGTGCACAGGTTCTGGGTTCTAGCCCAGCACTGGAAGGAGAAAAAGAAAAAAGAAAACCAGATTCCTTGTATATAAACTCCACAATAAGTTAAAGATGTTCTTGAGACGGTTATAACTTTCCATTTAAAAATAAAACGCAGGTTTGTCTGATGCTCAGAGCTTTTGTCCAGCCTTGCTGCACACAAGGTCTGCCTGGTAGTTTCCTGTCACCAGAACAGTTACACAGTTTCCTGTTTCAGGAATAGCCATGGGGCTTCATGCTCTTGAGGTCAGGTGTTGTCAAAAAATATGTGCATATAACTGTGTGTATATATGTGTGTGTGCGTGCACATGTATGTACATAATTATATAGAATGTAATATATATATAGTATACTATATATTATATGTTAATATATTATACTACATACTATATACTATATATTAATTATATATTATATATTATATATTATATATTATATATTATATATTAGGTCCCTGGAGCTGGAGTTGGGGGGTGTAGGTCTTTCAGGACCCCAACCAAGGACTTCTGGCAGATGCTCAGACCTGTGAAGGAATCCCTCCCACCCATGTTCAGTACACTCTGTCTTGGGAGGCTACCACTTGGTCCTTGCTGGCTCCCCATCCTTCTGGTACCAGCCTGAAGCCTTAAGAATTTCAGAAAGTTTCTCTCATCCTTCCAAAAGTCTTGTTTCCACATCCCATGTTAGTAAGAAAGCGTCACCTGCCCCTTGAGCATTTGAGAGAATCCAGACGATGTCTCTCTGTTGGGAGCCGACATCTAGTTTCACTCCAAGATGTCTTCCACCTAGAAGTAGCCAGAAGAGATGCACGCGACATTGTGTTAACGTGAACTGTGTTTGTTTGTTTGTTGTCTTGCTCCGTCTCTGATTGCTCCAGTGGGCTGAGTACATTCTGTTCGCCTCATTGCTCCTGGTTGTCTGTGTAATATTCGCCATCATGGCTCGATTCTACACCTACGTCAACCCAGCCGAGATCGAAGCACAGTTCGATGAGGATGAGAAGAAAAACGGTGTAGGGAAGGAAAACCTGTATTCTGCGTTGGAACCTGTCTCACAGACAAATATGTGAAGGTCGGAAGGCAAGTGGAGAACACACCGAGTCCAGCATGTGCCCTGACCTCTGCCCAAGGGACAGGACACCCCACCCAGAACACTTGATGAAGAAGACCTCAGAAGTGTGAGCCAAATTAATAACAAAGCAGTTTTCTAAGCTGACAGCTGTGAATCTGAAACTCTAGGGTGAGCCTTTTGGTTTTTTTAATTTTTTTTTTCCAAGACAGGGTTTCTCTGTGTAACCCTGGCTGTCCTGGAACTTACTCTATAGACCAGGCTGGCCTCAAACTCACAGAGATCTGCCTGCCTCTGCCTCCTAAGTACTGGGATTCAAGGCATGCACCCAAACTACCCAGCTAAAATATTATTTATAACAGGCACTTTGTGTTTTTTGTTTTGTTTAAACACTGGGCCATATCTTACATTTCTGCCAAAGAAATGAACTTAGCTCAGATTAACTTAATTTTGAAAATACTAACAGTACTGTTTTTTTCTAACAGTTTGTGAAAACAATGTTGAGTTTACAGAGGGCTTTTTTAAAATAGTATGTAGTGAGTATCAGCTGATTCGAGCTAATAACTTTACCTTGGGCTTTTTTGTTTTGTTTTTCTAGTCTCATTTGCTTTAACTCTTTTTAAATTATGTGTAACTCAAAAGATTATTCAAGGAAAGCTTAGTCATGAGTTGTGAAGTTTCACTGGTGTGAAGTAAATTCTTGTTCCTAAGAATGTGTGTGTGTGTGTGTGTGTGTCTATGGGTATGGTAAGAAGCTTTTCTACGCCATCTGGTTATATTACTGAAACATGCTTATTGGTTGTATTATTGATACATGCTCGTTAAGATGTTTTCAGAAACCAGCAAAGCATAAAGATAGGCAATACCCACATAGGGTAAACCTCAGGGGCACGAAACACCAATGTTTATTTCTTCTTGGTCCTATTTTTTCCTGGGGGAGGGGTCTCCTTTAGTGCTGGCATGTTTCTGTGTGCACATGCTTGTACATCCCATCGTGTTTTCTTGAATTGATGACTACCTCTCTACTTAAAGGAGAGTCCTTCTCAACTATTATAAACATTACCTAATTCATCCTATAGAGATTTGATGCTTTTTTTTGCTGGTTTTTCTTTTGTTTTGTTTCAGGACAGGATCTCAGTATGTAGCTCTAGCTGTCCGAGCTCGCCGTGTAGATCAGGCTGGCCTCAACCTATCAGCCATCCGCCTGCCTCCGCCCCCCCCCCCCCCTTTTACCAGCGTGTGCACAATGCTCAGCTTACTTGTTTATTTTAAACTTTTTTTTCTTTTATTCTTCTCTCAAACATTACATCCTGACCACAGTGTCCCTTCCCTCCACTCCTCCAGTTCATCTCCCACCTCCCTTCTCCCTCAGATTCACATTTTCCTGAGAGAAAGGGGAGGGAGGAAGGTGAGGGGAGGGGAAGAGTGGGGGAAAAGCAGAGAGTAGGCTCCCCAGGGATATCCCCTGAACATGGCCTAACAAGTTACAATAACACTAGGCACGAATCCTCATACCAAGAACAAGGCAACCCAGTAGAAGGAAAAAAATCCTGAGTGCATGCAAGAATCAGAGACACCCCCACCCCCACTGTTGGGAGACCCACAAGGACATCAAGCTACACAACTGTAAGGTTTATGTAGAAGACATAGCACTGACCTGTGCAGGCTCCATGATGGTCACTTCAGTCTCTGTGAGCTCCCATGAGCCCTGCTTAGTTGATTCTGTGAGCCGTGTTCTTGTAGTGGCCTCAGTTCCTCTGGATTCTTCCTCTTCTGTGGGGTTCCCCTGGCTCTACCTAATCACTTGTTGGGTTTTGTGTGTGTGTTTCTTATTGGTGTGTGTGTGTTTGCCATGTTTATATTAGTACCCTCAGAGGCCAAGTGAGGATGTCAGATCCCCTTGGAGCTGGAGTTAAAGGCAATTTTAACCCACCAAGTAATGTGGGTGCTAGGAACCGAACTCGGATCCTCTGGATGAGCAGACACATCGCTTACCAGCTGAGCCATCTCTCTAGCCCAGTTTGTTTAGAACGAGAGTCTCATGTATACCAGGCTGGCTTCAAGCTTACTGTGTAGCTAAAGATCTTGAACATCCGATCCTCCTCCCTCCACGCCCAAACTCGGGGATTACGGGTGTGTGCCACGATGCCCAGACTTCTTTGGTTCTGGGAGTTAAACCCAGGACTCTGTGTGTTGTGACAAGCACTCCACTGATTGATTTCCATCATGGAATGAAGCTATAATTAAATAATCCCAGATGTCAGGCCCACTTGTCTGGTGTTCCCATACAAGATGTTGTTAGACTTCACACGGCTCTGAAGACAGACGCCGGCCCGGGAGGAGGAGGTTGTCTGGGCTTGACCTGCAAGAGGCTTCGTACACCATCGTAGCACATAAAAGCTGCACGGACCCAAATTCTGAGGGAGAAATGATGAGATTATCACACTTAGTTCAACAACTTTCCAGCCGTGTAAGGCGGCGGTCCTTGGAGCCCCTTAAGTGGGGCCCACGGGCTCTTTTCTCCACGTGCTTCTCATTTCTCTCCACATACTCTGACCCAGTCAACACTGGAAACTCCTCTCCCTGGAGCACAAGCACACTCTTCATTCTCACATCAAAGAGAAGACATTCTCCAGCCCTCACCCCAGCCCCTCCTCCTTCCCTTCACACCACTCCCTGTAAGAGGTTCCTTGATACCTCTCCCTGACTCAGTGGGTCCCATGCGTCTCTGAGCAACATGCCAGAAGATTCCAGACTTCGATCTCCCAGCCTCCCTTAGTCAGCTCGGTGCACATCTTGCTCCCTGCTCTCCACAGCATTCTTTTGCTAAGTAAATGCTTTCAGCTTCTCAGGCCAAGGAACAAGAGGGAAGCAAACCGAGTTGACTTTGAGTGTGCTGTCAGCAACTCCGGTGTAAAAGCTTAGACTTTAGGGTCCACAAACTGTCACTCAGCCTTCACCTGACATTTCTTCCTGCCTTCCTGTCCACTCCCACCTTTCTCTGAATTCCACCCTGACAGGCTAAGACCAAAACAGTGCACTGTTTAAGTACTATTCTGTATGGGGTGGGGAGGGGAAACCTCTAGAACAAACTCCAACCCTTATACCTAAAACCTGGACTATTTTCAGTAGTTTTTACAGATTCCTATGACTGGTTTTCAATTGCTTTGGTCTTGTACAAGATCTGTATGGATGTTTTGTTTTCATTTTGCAGGTGAAATTTGTCTCAGAGTACTAATTATTTTTAAGTCAGTTTTAGACTTTTAAAAATACTTGAGTACCCAGCACTTGGGAGGCAGAGGTAGGCAAATTTCTGAGTTCAAGGCCAGCCTGGTCTACAGAGTGAGTTCCAGGACAGACAGGTCCTCACAGAGAAACCCTGTCTCGGGGGAAAAGAAAGAAAGAAAGAAAAAAACAAACAAACAAACAAACAAAAATACTTGAGTAAACATTCAAATTTGACTGCTGTTGGCTATTTTAACCATAGGCATTATGCATTTTGCAAAACAATTATATTCTCATCTTTTGTGACAACTAAGGCTGAACCCACACTGAACACTGGGCATGTACAGACAGCAGGCTTAGCAGTCTGGTACAACCCAGCAATAGTGTAGGTTCCTGTTATTCCACTCACAGAAGACAAAGGAAAAGCAAGTAGCCCACCCAAGGCCATCCCCACAGCCTGGCACTGGAGCAAAGACTACCAGCCTTGCATCTGCCATCTCTCAACACCATGCTTATCTACTGTAAGGAGGGGCATCAATCTTAATCTTTATGATAATGGTGAGACAGCCATCATGACCTTCACTTCTGAGATAAGAAAACTGAGGAAGAAGGCTGGAGAGAGGCTTTGCCATTTAGTTCATTTGCTGCTTTTGCAGAGGACCCAGGTTTGATTCCCGGAACCCACAGGTAACACACAAGCATCTATAACACTAGGTCCAAGGACTCTGATGCCCTCTTCTGGCCTCTGACAATTGGTGCACATATACTCATGCAGGCAAAACACACATGTGAAAGAAAATAAATAAATCTAAAAAAAACCTTTGTTGTGAGTCTTTCGCAGGAAGCTACAGCATCTACTGATTACCACAACCTGCTGGATACCATGTGATTATAGCACATAACACAGCAAACCTGATGGCTGGGGCCATGGAAAGGGAATGAAGGCAAGGCAGTGTGGGTACTGGGAGCTTGCTAGACCAGTGTTTCCAGCACCTTGGAAAGGACACCCATACCTGCCACATGTGGGGATTTGAGAATGGAACCCTGACTCAAAGAGCAAACCAAGGAAACAGACCTACCTTTACTATCTCATAGGGCGGCCTAGGCTCCCGTGAGGCCATGCTACCCCAAAACACTTTAACTTTCTCCCCTCGAGCCTGATTGGAGACACCGCCACTGCCAAGAGAGGTCGTGGAGAGAAGCTCTGACCTCAGAAGGCAGCGGCTGGGGCGGAGGCCAGTGAGGAGAGCAGCCAGTGGCAGGGCTGAAGAACTGTGGGGTGCAGGCAGACGCCAGGATAGATAGCAAGTCAGCAGGACGCCTCGTTTATTTAGTTTTAAAATTGTGGTAAAATACACAAGAAATAAAACTAATCATTTTAAGGGTACAGAACTCTGGCACAAGTCACACCAACACTGTTATGCAACCATCTCTTCCATGAGTCTCCTCAAGACCTTTCCCAGCAGAAGGGAAACCCCGTGTTCATTGAACACTAGCCCCGACTCCCCTCTTCCAGGCCACTGCAGTAAGAAACAAAACGCCGGCAATTCCGTTCTCGCTTCCACTTCAGCTAACCTGTGCCCTGTGATTCCGACCTCCGGCAGGCTTTCTAGAGTACCTGGGTGTTGGCTCAAACCTGATGAAAGGCAGCTAATGGGAAGATCTGGACCTCTAGGACTCCCAGCTTATCAGCGAGGCCACGGACTGCTGCAAGCAGGGACGAGGCTTTCTGGCGTCCTGCAGGTGCTGGCGATTTCAGAGCCCTATGAGTTTCCATTTGATTTAATGTCTGTTTTGGTCTCACGAGACTTCTTGACGCCGTAGCTGCGCTTAAAGGCCCAAATGGAAAAGCAACTGGACGTGGTAGACTGCCATCCTGGTTCCCTGCAATAAAGAGCCCCACACTTCCTAGGGAAGTCCTGAGAGCAAGAAGGGGGCCCCTAAAACTGGCAAAGGCAGACCTGTGTGCTGGGGAACCAGCCCTTCCATAGCCAAAAGATTCTTCCTCCCGGTTCCCAAGCTTAGGTCGCCTCCTGGTCTCCAGGCTCGCAGAAAGGCCAGGTGGCTCAGAACCTGGACTGACATGCTATACAATGACCAGCAGAGGGCGCCAACAGTCTCTTCCCCACTTTGTGCCTGTGCGCAGAAGTAACTTCTTTTGTAGTTGTTATTTGGGTTTTGTTTTGAGGTAGGGATCTCACTATATAGCCTTCGCTGGTTTGGAATTCACTAAATACACCAATCTAGCCTCGAACTCACACAGCTCTTCCTTCTGCTTGGTAAGATTAAAGGTGTGAGTCACCACACCTGACAGAAGTTAACTCCCAATTCGAGCAGCCGCTGTTTTAGCTCTAATAGGACTGGCCATTAGCGGCCCAAGCTCTGATAAGACCACTAACCTTCAGTGGCTCAAACTGCAGTAAGCTACCAAAAGTTTACTTGGGTTGTTTTACAGTTTATAAACCTGGAGAAAATTCATGCTAGGTCCCATTTGGCTACTAAAACCACGACCCACACATACTCAATAATTATTCACAAAAAACCACAGCGGGCATCCAGGAGAGACTACAGTGTGAGCCAGCCCGAGAGTGAGCAATGTCTGTGTCCCGAGTAAGGTGGGGTAACCTGGCTGTGGATTTGAAGCACTGGGGAAGTGCTGTAGACTATGGGAAACACACACACACACACACACACACACACACACACACACACACACACACACGAGCAAAGCTGGGCAGTTACCCTCTGCAAGTAAACACTGCAGATCTGACCCATACCCTGTCAGCTCTGAGCACCTGCAGAGACATTGCCATTCGTGTGAGAGTGTGGGTCCCTCAGAGCTGTTATGAGGTGGCCAGTGAGTTCATTCTTTGTAAAAGTATTTTTTATTCTCCTGATGTAATTGTCATCTCAGAGGCTTACTGCCTCTGTCTGCTAACCTAAACCTAGTCCTGGAAGCTCCTAGCCTCTGTACAATCTAATCTAGGCCTAGAATGTTTTCAGCCTCTGAGACTGCTGAATATACTCACTCTCTCTAGTCCTTTCTGAACTCGGGCTGGCTGGTTCAACTCAATTGTTCTGGCTTAAACTCCTCTCCAAGTTGACTGATTCAATCTGGCTTCTGTCAGTTTCTGACTGAATTGCTCTGCTTGGTCTCATACCAACTCTGGCAATCTGTTCTAGTTTTCTGGCTCCTTCTCATTCTCTACCTTGTTCTGTCTTCACCTGTGTCTACCTTGTTCTCTTTCTGCAACCTGTCTCTGTAAAAGTCTCCCAGTAAAACTGCCTCTGAATTCCATGAACTGACTGAACACAACTGACTAGAACTCAGAAATATGCATGCCTGTCTCCTGAGTGTTGGGATTAAAGGTGTGTACCTAAGGCCTGGACCTAAGCTTTTCTTTACCTGAAACTTGCTCTGGACAGGCTGGTCTTGAACTCAGAGATCTGCATGCCTCTGTCTCCTGGGATTAAAGGCATGTCTGTATTCCAACCAGATCACATAGACCTAGAAGGTCTTTGGATGTGATCTCTTGTCAGAGCAGCCATATTCTAAACTAATATCCCTCTACAATTCTTGGTTCTGTTTGTTCAACCCCTGCTTATGGATCACCTACCCTGAGCCAACTGCGCCTAGACACATCAAAGATCCAAACCAGTGTGTCAGTGTAGACAATAATCTGGTCAACAAGGAAACCACGGGGGAGGGTGTGATGTTGTGGGAAGTGTCAAGGATTTTGGTAGAGTGTGTGCCTGCCAATGCCATTGCGAAGACCTGGATTCTGTGTAAATAACGCAGAATGCTACTGACTAGTAAAAAGGAAGCTGAGATTAATTACCCTTCAGAGGATCTTGTCAGGATAGTTAAAGCCCAGGTCATGACAGCGGTCCTGAGGGGACATATCCTGTATCTCCAAAGAGCAAAGGGAATTCCTTGTTTTATGTTTCCAGAAGACGTGGTGATAAAAGTTCCATACCATGTGACCTAGTCTGTGTGAAGGAGTCACTAGGCCCAAAGACACTGAAAGCAAAGTTGTAAATCAGGCTTATCTTGGGCCTGGGCCTGGGCCTGGGGCAGGAGAAGGGGAGGACTGGGCTTGCAGCTGTAAGTGGGAGGGAGAGTTCGAGTTCAAGGCCACAGCAGGTGCTTATCAACCTTGTGGAGACTGGGAGGCTGCTGGGTGTGGGTGGTTTGTGTGGGAAAAGAGAAAGCAGCAATTAGAGGCATTGGACCTGACAGGTTCAGAGTAAAACCTGGCGTGATGGTGCTTGCCCATGATCCCAGCGCGTGGGGTGGAGACAGGATGTCAAGGCTTCAGGTTATCATCAGCCACATAGAGAATGAGACCAGCTGCCACATGGAAGGACATGGGGAAGCACGTTGGCCTCCCTGAGGGAGTGAGGAAAGCCATTGTAAGGACCATCCTCTGAGCCAAAGCACTGCCATCTTCAGTTCATCTGGGCCTGTGCACCGGAGATCAGCAGCAGCTGAGTGTGTTGCCTGTGAATGATCCATCCTGGAAGAGGGCGTGCTGAGGGTCATGAGACCTGCTCCTGAGTATCCAGCCACCCCTCCCAAACAGTTATATGCAATTCTGTTTGCACATGGCCTCCAGGTCTTGGGGAAAGGCTAGAGGAGAGGACTCCACACAGTCACGGGAGAATCTCAGGCATGCCAGGTACCAACCTTCTGGTGTGACTCTTTTAAAGTCACCTGTCTCCACTGCTCTGTAAGAAAAACCAGTAAACTCTTTGGTTCCTCAGAATGAACCTCGGTGCAACCACTTCTTGGTTTGTCATTGGGCGGTGGAAGGAGGTGGTGGGTGTTTGCTTCTCCCCAGGGAAAGGCTTTATAGCAATGGAAGCAATCACCATCATAGCTGGAGGCAGAGAGGCAGGACGCGGGACAGCTGTTGGAAAGCCAAGAGGATTTTAGGGTTTTTGAGAAGTTGCAGGAAACCATCACACATAGTCGAGAGCAAGGGTGGGGGTTAGGGGTGGGGACAGAAGGGACTGTGTGTTCAGTCATGGGTTCGTGGGTCATGGCAAAGACACAGGCTTCTCCTTGAAAAGTCCCACACACTGGCCAGTGCTGAGGTAGGATCCCTCAAGCTAAAGAAGCATCGGAAAGAGGTCAAGCATTGGACCAAGAGATCCCCTTATGACCCACAGAAGGGCTGTTCAGTCCAGGAAGGTGGCAGTGGGGTGGAGAGCAGAGACCTTCTGGGGACACTTTGGAGGTGATTGGGCAAAAGGATTCTCGGATGGACTGGATATGGGACACAAGAGAAGGACATTAGGACTTTCAGAGTAGCCCATCCTTAGGGCTCTCAGTGTTTTGTTTCATCCAGTACTCTATACAAGCTGGTTATTGTTTTACTTCTTCACCAACAAATACTTAGCAACACCTACTTTATACTAAATGTGATTTAGTGCAGAGTGGATGCACCCTTGCCTGCTTTGATAGAGTTTAAGGCATTTTCTGAGCACCCAGCCAAACTCCTTGCGGTTCAACCAACCATGACTGAATGAATAGTGGAGACAGCCCAAACTAGAGAATTGACCAGATCAACCCAGTTGTCCCTAACTTTTGACTAAAGCAACCCTCAAACGTTTATCTGGGAGTTTCCCATCTTTGCCACAAGGTGGCAGAAGAGTACACTTGTGGGTTATAGCTTAACCATCACAATACATCACAAGACTTGTTAAGACACTGGGGTTGATATTTCTAGATGTTTCCATCTTAAGATGGGCAGAGGTGGACTTGGTCTTTGGGTCTGGGGATTCCAGCAAGGGTTGCTGTTCCTCAGCGGGGCACCAAGAGATGCCCAATACCAATGGGTTTTACTGAATTGGGGGATACTGAGGAAGGAGACTGTCAATTGTAAGGTGTTTCTCGCCTAGTGGGTTCTGCATCATTTCACTAATGTCCAACACACTCGGTTTTTTGTTCAGCCCATGATGCATTGCTGTTTTCCATACGTTGAGGTTGCCTGACGGATTAGCAAACACAGAAACAGTGGTGGTTGCCGATAAGTGCTAACAGTAGCAAGCTTAGCAAGAGAACAGCCAGGGTCCACGATGATTATAAATATTATGCACATTCTACTAGAACAAAAAAGCCCTATAGGTTTCAATATGTTGGTTTTTCCCAGAATCTTCTACAAGATCCCAATCTGGGAGCCTATTATAACAGAGTTTGGAGAAGTCCCTTAGACATTAATTATCTTGGGATTTCCTTGATTTTTTTTTTTTTTTGGCCTGAATCCTGTTTTTGCCCCCCCCCAACCCCCCCACACCTCTTGGATCTTTCAAGCCTGAAAACATGTTGGATTCCTCTTCTGTTTGATCGACACTCGGCTGAGTACGGAAATCCAGCTGAAGGCAGTTCTCTCTTGAGTATTTGGGGAGCATCCTTCTTTGTCTTTCTACTTTTGATGATGCTATTAACAACCCATGGCAGCCTCAGCATTTAATATTTTATTTGTTGGGCTGGAGTGATGGCTCAGTGGTTAAGAGCACTGACTGCTCTTCC
Organism: Arvicanthis niloticus; assembly: GCF_011762505.2. Classification (NCBI taxonomy): domain Eukaryota; kingdom Metazoa; phylum Chordata; class Mammalia; order Rodentia; family Muridae; genus Arvicanthis; species Arvicanthis niloticus. The sequence goes on from NC_047660.1 coordinate 2,996,399, forward strand.
AAAGGTTCTGAGTTCAATTCCCAGCAACCACATGGTAGCTCACAAACCATCTGCAATGGGATCTGACACCCTCTTCTGGTGTGTCTGAAGACAGCTACAGTGTACTCATATACATAAAATAGATCTTTAAAAATATTTTATATGGTGTATTAATTACTCATCGTTTTGACAGAATATGTGACAACGGGAGACCTGTGATCTGTGAGGAAAGGTTCGTCTGTCCACCATGATGGGGCAGGCGCAGCGGCAGCACCTGAGGCCGCAGCTCACGTTGTGTCTACATCTAGAAGCAGTGAGAAGTGGCTCTTTCCCTTTTGTTCAGTGTGGGACTCCTGCCCAAGGGACGGCACCACAAATATTCTGGCTGGTTCTTTTCACCTCAGTTAAGCATTTCTGGAAACGCCCTCATGGGCACACCCAGAGATGTGTTAGCAGTAAAGATAAATCATTGTATATGGGGACCCTTTTCCTTAGAGAAGCTTATCTTTTGGGTCTATTATAGGCTGTTTATCTTTATCCAAAAATGTTCAAGGTTCTAATAATAATGTTTTATTTTAATTAGAAATGTAGTCAGAAGGTAGCACATCCCAGCACTCGGGAGGCCCAGGGAGGTGGATCTCTGAGTTTGAGGCCAGGTTGGACGTTGTAGAGTGTTTCAGGACAGCCAACGGTACACACAGAATACCTGTCCTGAAAAAGGGAGGAAGGAAGAGAGAGAGAAAAGAAAAGACAGACAGACAGACAGATATAGATAAATAAACAGTGTATTTTCAATTTCAGGACTTTTTAAAAATCAATTTGGAGTATTTGTGTATATGAAATGAGATATCTCGGGGTAGGAATTCCTTTATGTTTCCTATACAATTTATACACACAATCTGAAAGTAATTTTTAAATTATTTGTTTGTTTTTAGATAGAGTCTCACTGTATAGACCAGGCAAGCCTGGAACCCACGGATCCATCTGTCTCTGCTTCTTGAATGCTGAAATTAAAGGTGTGCACCACCATGCCCAGCTTCACAGATAGCCATGGGCAGTCCCTGGAAGTCATTTTATACAGTAATTTTTATATTGTGTATTTTGTCTACCACCTGCCACATAAAGTCAGGTGTGGAATTTCCTACTTGCAGTCATATACCAGCAGTCAAGAACTTTCAGATAATTAACCATTTTAGATTTGAGGGTTTGGATTAGAGAGGCTCAATTTATAATTTGAGATTTCGTTGTGATGTGTCTGGTGTATCATTCTTATCCATTGTGCCGGATGTTCATGGAGACTTGCAAATTGAGAACACGTGTTCTTTGACTATCAGAGACTGTGATGGATTTTTGGTTTAGTCTCCTGCCTTCTGTTTCCCTGCTTGCCGTAGAACTCTTAACTCAGCATTAGTCCTCCCTGATCAGCCTCCAATGCTCTTATCCTGTCTCTTCCTGGTATCTCCTTTGTTCTATTTTGCTTTGTGAGTACCTCAGCTATGTTTCAGACTTTTGAACAGACTTTCTTATTTCTGCCATCCTGTCTTTAATTAAGGGTCTTTTAAATTCTGACTTGAAAGCTGGGTGTAGTGGTGGAGGGGTACAGGTCCTGCCCCGATAGATAACCCATACATAACCCCAGCACTTGTGCAAGGCTGGCAGGAAGATCAGGGGCTTAAGGTCATCCCCATCCATATATCTAATTTGGGGCTAGCCTGGTCTATGAAACCCTAGCTAAATAAACAGATGGATAGACAGGCAGGCAGACAGACAGATAGGAGTGGATATTTTAGGTATTTGAGAGACAAAGGCAGGAAGATCTCACGTCCAAGGTCAGCCTGGGCTGGAAAATGAGTTCCAGACCATCCAGGGTGGTATGTAAGAATCCTGTCTCCAAAAAAAGAAAGACAGAGGAAGAAAGAAAGAAAGAAAGAAAGAAAGAACGCACCTACATACATTAGTCTAAATTATTCTTCATTACAATACCCAGCTATGTTTTATGATCACAGCATCTTATAACAGATACTAATATTTTTATGTCTTCCTTCCTGTATGCATTGTCCCCCAAGCTGCCTTTCTGTATCTTCTCTCATGTTCTTGTTCCAGTATTTATCCAGACAGAATGTTTCATCAAGGGTCTGAGACTGTTCTTTGCTGGCTTGTGTTTAGGAGCTGAGGCCAAAAGCCCAATCACCAGTTCTAGGTGTCTTCCTTAGAGAGGTGACAGAATGACATTTTCATTGCAGGACCAGAGTGGCACCGTTGGAGCTGCCTGAGCAAGTGGGCCGTAGGAAGAGCCTCCCCTGGTGCTGTGGGTACAAGGTGCTGGCCGTCAACTTGACTCACCTGAAAGTCACTAAAACCCAAGCTGCTGGGTGCACCTGTGAGGGATTCTTTTCCTGATCGAATCATTTGAGGTGGGGAGGCCCACCTTGACTCTGGGCCACACTTTCTAGTAGCAGCCTATATGAAGAACATGGGAGAAAGAAGTGCTCACTCCTTGTCTGCTTGCCTTCTCTGTCACTGGTAAATCTATTCCTTCACTGGTAGTAGAGCCTACTTCTTCAGGATTCTGGTGTATAGTGACGACCAGCTGAGACATCCAGCCTCATGGTCCAAACAACTATAGGATTCGTGGGCTTTCTGATGGGAGACGGCTAGTGTTGGAATAGTCAGACCACAGCTTGTAAGCCACTCTAATAAATCTAATAAATACACACATACACACACATACATACACACATGTGCATTCATTCATTCTATCCATTCTGTTTCTCCATAGAGCCTTGACTAATACATGGGGTCTGGAGTGGTCGCAGACAGAGGACAGGTGATATCTTTGTGAAAGCAACTGGCTAACTCAAAGCATCCTGGAAACCTATCTACCTCTAAGGTCTCCTGTTAGCTGAAGTCGGCAGAAAACCAGAGAATGAGGGGCTCTTTGGTCAGTTCAGGCAGACTAGCCTCCTGAGACAGAAGCCAGACAGCTGGAGCTGGGAGGGTGGACCTAGAGAGACCACAGGAAGTAGAGCCACCAGTACCAGTAGGAAAGATGGCATTGCTGCAACCTGCTTAACAACCTGGGAAATTCAGGATCCCCAGAAAGGGATGGGGCCTGAAAGAGCCAGTCATCTGGAGGGGTACAGGTCCTGCCCTGAACTTGTGAACTGGCACGAAGTTCGTCCCAGGTCCCAGCATAGCAGTCTCTGTTTCTCCAGAAGGCTGTAGATCTGAGGCAACCAACCATGGGGAGGGCAGTGCTGAGGAGGCCTGAGGACCACTGATCTCACCGTGGTATGTCCGTAGCCTGCCCTGTCTCTCCAGCGCCTCAGATCACACACTGTCCTGGGACCACTTCCTTTCAGAGAATCTTTGTTCTTTACGTTTCTTATCCTCCTAAGCATCTGAAGTTAGCTAGCTCTTGGTTTCTGGGTCAAAACAATTATCTTGTTTCCCCTTAAAATAATGGGTTTTTTTCCTCCTTTTTTAAAAAATCATCCCACTCATTTACATCTCAAATATCTCACCTCCCAGTTACCCTTCATCTCACAATCTCCCTCTCTTCCCTCCCCCTTGCCTCCATGAGGGTGCTCCCCCGTCCACCCACCCTCTCCCACCCCACCCCTCCAGCATCCCCCTACCTGGGGCATCAAACCTCCACAGGACCAAGGGCCTCTCCTCCCATTGATGTCAGACAAGGCCATGTTTTATTTTAATTAGAATACAATAACATCATCTCTCCTTTCCCTCCCTGGTTCTCTCTCTCCAACCCCTCCTGTGCCTCTCTCTTAGTCAGTGTCCTACGGCTGTCAAGAGATGCAATGACCATGGCAACTCTTATAAAGGAAAACATTTAATTGGGGCTGGCTTATAGGTTCAGAGGTTCAGTCCATCATCATCATGGCAGGAAGATAGTGGTCTGCAGGCAGACATGGTGCTGGAGAAGAAGCTGGGAGTTCTTCATCCTGATCAGCAGGCAGGAGAGAGGGAGAGAGAGAAAGAGAGAGAGAGAGAGAGAGAGAGAGAGAGAGAGAGAGAGAGAGACTGGGCCTGGCTTTTGAAACCTTAAAGCCCACCCCAGTGACACACATCCTTTAACAGGCCACACCACCTAATCCCTGTCACATATTGCCACTCCCTAATAACCAAGCAGTCAAATCTATGAGCACATGGAGCACACTCTTATTCAAACCGCTACAGCCCCCTTTACTTCCTTAAAAACCCGTGGCCTCTTTTTCGTTGATTATTATTAGATATGTGCGCTTAAATATATAAATACACCCTGTTGTGACCATTTACTGTTGCTTGTATGGAGGCGATGTCAAGGCTGGCTACTTGTTGGTAACCAATTAGGGAGCTCATCCCTGGGGGAGACTAACTGTCTCTCTCTCAGTAGTCCCTGTAGTTCTTTGTAGGTTGGGACCCCTGGAGATTCCCCCTCCACATTGGCATGATGACTAGTGTCTTTATCCATGACTTGTTCAGCCATGTTGTGACATGATGACACTTCCCTGTCATCTCACACAGATTCTGACTTCTGTAATCTTTGTGTCCCTCTTCCTCTGTGTTCCCAGAGCCTTAGGTACAGGAGTAGTGGTGTAGATGTGTCTACTGGGGCTGGATGCCCCACAATTCCATTCTGATCAGTTGTGGCTTTCGATAATGACCTCCATCTGCTGCAAAGGGAGACTTCTTTGATGAGGGTTGAGAGCTCTGAGTATAAAGATTCCACAATACAGTTAGCTGTAATACTCTCCCCTCAGAAAAGTCTTCCTGCTCTTTTGAGACAGGGTCTCATTATGTATCCCTGACTGTCTTAGAACTTTCTATGTAGGCCAGGCTAGTCTCAAACTCACAGAGATCTGCCTGCTTCTGCCTCCTGAGTGCTGGGATTGAAATGTATGCCCAGCCGGGCCCAGCTACTTAGAATAATCTCAAGGAACCACAGCAGACGCTGCTTTCTGTTTTCTCTGGATGGTCGACCTGAGAGAGGAGTTGGTTAGAGATTCAGTGAAGCCATGGGGACCAGGCATGGCCCTTGCTCTTGTCTCTGGCTACCCTGCCAAGTGGCTCCTTCTTAACACCACAGACCTCTTTCTGTGATTTAGATGTAGAGTTTGAAAACAAACAACCCTGGGGATGGAGGCACACACCTGCAATCCCAGCATCCAGGAGGCTGAGGTGAGAGGGTTGCTGAGAGTCCCAGGCTAGCCTGAACTACACAGCAAGAAAGACAGGAAGAAAGGAAGGAAGGGAGGAAGGAAGGAAGGAAGGAAGGAAGGAAGGAAGGAAGGAAGGAAAGAAGGAAGGAAGGAAGGAAAGAAGGAAGGCAGGCCAGCAGGCAAGAAAGAAAGGGAAAGAAAAGAGGAAAGAAAGGCAGGAATAAGTAGATATAATCTGGCGAGATGGCTCAGTGGGTAAAGGTGCTGACCACTGAACGTGATAACCTGGATCTCACCTCCAGTGCCCATATGGTGGAGAACTAACAGAAATATCGTGCTCTCTCTCTCTCTCTCTCTCTCTCTCTCTCTCTCTCTCAACACACATATACACACATAGACACACATACAGACAGATAATATACTCACACACTCACACACACACATATATATACACACGTAGACACACACACACAGAAACACATATTCACACAGACACACACAGGGACACACACACGACAAACACACACATGCACAAATATATACAAAATATTAAAAATAAAGGCTAGCAGATTATCATAAAAATCATTGAAGTGTTTTATTACATTATGGCTTAAACTGCAAGATGTTTAATATTAAAACGAGAGACTGAGAATTAGAAAAAAAAATACCTTACAATGAAACAAGTAGCTGACTTGCAGTAAAGCCAGGAACTGGAGCCGCCTCCCCCAGCAGTAATCTCTACAGCGAACACTTTCAAGGACAGAGGACATGGAATTATCATAATAGTTCTGATCTAGAACAAAACCATCCATTCTGATCCCTCCCTGAATATCAGGGCTTCTGATCTCATTCTGTTGTTTAAAAAAAAAAAACCTAATATTTAGGTAATGACCTCTGTGAGAAACATGAAAAGATTTTTTCAATTAAAAGATAAGTTTGAGGGCAAAGACTTTATTTATAGTTGATAATAACCACATTAGTCAAATAATGAATCCACGTTCAGAAGGCGTCCGGTGAGTCCTATTTCTGTAATATGAGAATTATCTCAGATTTCCCATAAATTAGGGTGCTTGGAATTGGTATTTTGAAGACCAGGTGAGGTGAAGGCTCAAGATTACACCGATGGCTCCCAAATTGGAGATTATGACACCGATAGCTCCCAGCACTGAGCACAGGCTGCCTGCCGCACGGGCGGTAACTCATTCATTCTTCCCATAGAGCTTGGGGTTTACCGACAGAGCGCATGCGCGGCCCTCTGCTCCGCTCCCTAAAGTCTCAAAGGATTTTTCTCGCCACTTATTTACAGAAAAATCTAAGGCGTGAGTTTAGGAAGATGTGCTTTTTACACTCAGGTGTGACTCGGAAAGGACGTAGATTATGAAATTTAAAAAAAAATTTAAAAAGAAGCCTTGGTCAAGGGAGATGGACTCTCCCTTCACTGATGTGAAGTTAACACAGGGTGGGGAAATGTCCTGCATGGCTTTCTTGATTTGCTGAAGGACTTTGTTTTGGAAATTCTAAATTTACATGAACAAATGAACACATAAAAATACTAGGGGAACTCTTTTTAAAAGGGAGGAGCACCAAGGTCTGAAGAGATGGCTCAGTGGTTGAGAGCAGTGTTCCTGTAGAGGACCAGAGTTCGGTTCCTCGTACCCAGCCACCCAAGTAGGTGGCTCACAGCAGCCTCTCTCTCCTCTTCCATGTGGTCTGACGCCCTCTACTGGATTCCATGGGCATTGCGCTCTCATAGTGGTTTCGTTGTTTTCCAAACAGGGTTTCTCTACAAAGTCCTAGGTATCCTGGAGCTTACAACTTAGACCAGGCTGGCCTACAGCTCACAGAGATCCACCTGCCTCTGCCTCAGAATGCTGGAAATAAAGGCATGAGCCACTATGCCTGGTTCCTATTCATTGTTTTTTAAATAAATAAATAATCTTTTACAATAAGAAAGAGCACCAAGGAAAGCTTATTCTATAAAGTCAAGGATCATGCGGCATTGGGACTTTCATCCTCCTTGGGTGCTAGATTAGCCAGCCCCAATTTCACAATGCTGGTGGAAGACACTGCAAATTCCGGGGGGCTGGGGGGAGACAACATTAACAGACAGAGGCCTGAGGTCAGGCAATCGAGTCTTCCTTAATGAACACATGAGTGCCAGTTCAGTGTAGCAGGGAGACATGGCCTCGGTCTTGGGGCAATCTGTTGTATCTTCCTTAAAAATAGTCTGGAACGCAGATACAGCTTGTCTGAGTGTGAGACCCAAAGACAACTGTCACACAGCAGGTAGCACAGCATAGAGAATGTCCTCTATAGTCCAAACATGGGCTGTGAGCTCACGAAACGACACAAGGCAATGAAATGAGAAGATAAAACAGACTCACGCGAGGCCAGGCACAACGCGCATGCGTCATCCCAGCAATGGGATTCACTCCAAGGCCAACTCAGAGTGCATATGGAAATCTTCCGGGGAGGGAGCTGCGGGAAGGAGGCCCAATTTATATGGGCATTTGAAGTGTAATAAAGCTGTCATCTCAAATCGATTGGACAAAACATGAACAGTTTGACTTTTCAACAAATGTGATAGATTTGTTGGATTCTATGTAGAAAATTCTATGTAGAAAAATTAAGTTGGATTCGTATATATCTGGGAATGAGTTTCAAATGAAGCAAAGATTTAAATATTTTGAAAAATGAAACAATGTGAAATTATACACATCAAAGTAGTAATTATATATCCAGTGCCACCGGGAACAGTATATGGGGAATTTAGCTTAATATAAAATGCCCACCTTTTTTTTTCTTTTTCCATTTTTTCCCTGTGTGTGCTATATTCATAGGTATGTATGTTTCTCATGCATGTGGGCACCTGTAAGTGTGGGTTCAAATGTGTAAGTGCACACACGCTCAAGTAAGGCCCAAGGGAATCTTCCTCAACCAGTCTCTTTATTAACAGAGGCAGGGTCTCTCAATCAAACCCAGAGCTCACTGATATGGCTAGTCTCGCTAGCCTCGCTAGCCAGCATCTCTGAAATGCCATTAGTTACATTTCTGTTGTTGTGAGAACACACCGTGAACAGAAGCACCTTATAGAAGTAAAAATGTGTTTGGGCTTGTGGCTCAAGAAGGATAAGTATCTGTCCTGGTAGAGTTAGGTATAGCAGCAACCCTCAGACACCACTGCAGAGCGCAAGCAACAATGCAGAAAGAGCAAACTGGAGGTGGTGCGAGCCCTTAAACTCTCAAAAAAAAAAAAAAAAAAAAGTCACACACTTCCTCCAGCTTGAGGCAGCTTCCTATCCTGTCCCCAAACAGCACGCACCACCAACTGGGACCAAGTGTTCAAATGCCTACTCTTTCATTCAAACCACCACACTGTTTCAGCCTTCCAGGTGGGCTGCTATGCCGACCAGCTTTCCTGTACATGCCGTGGATTTGAACTCTGGATCTCATGCTTGTGTGGCAAGGACTTTATCCAAGGAGTCATCTCCCCATCCCTGAAATGCCCTAGAGAGCTCATAGAACTATGGATGAAAGAAAGTCGGAATCCTCGCCATTCTGAACAGTCAGGCTAAAATGGTTGACAGATGGTAACACCTCTGGTGAAAGTTTATTGGATATGATGGTTAATTTGATGTTGCCCAAGAGTAACCTTTAAACCAGTATGGTTTAAAACGTATTTGCCTTCATGGGATTGGGGCAGGGGCTGCTCATCCAAATGGGAATCTCTCAAGGAAAAGAATTCCACCCCTAGATTAAATTCCCTTGTTTGTTTGTTTGTTTGAGACTGGCTTTCACACTCTAGCCCAGGCTGGCCCCAGAATTGTGGCAAGCTCCTGCCATGAGAAACTATGTTGTGGTGCTTTAAATGAGAATAGACTAGACCACATAGGCTCATAAATTTGAATGCTTGGTCACCAGGGAGTAGCACTCTTTGAAGGGATTAGAAGGATCAGGAGGTGTGGCCTTTTTGAGGGGGCATGTCACTCAAGGTGGGCATTGAGGCTACAGACTCCCATGCCAGGCCAGAGTGTCTCTCTTTGCCTATGGAAAAGGATGTATCTCTCAGCCACTGCTCTAGCACCTGCCTGCACTGTGATAATACAGGATGAAACCTCTAAAACTGTAAGCAATTCTCCAATTAAACACTTTTTTTTTTTTTTTAATAAAAATTGCCTAGGTCATAGTGTCTTTTCACAGCCATAGAACAAGGACTAAGACACAAACTGAGCTTTTTTTTTTCTTTCTTTCTTTTACTATGAAGCCTGCCTCTATATTATGGCAATCCTCCTGCCTCAGTCTCTTAGCTTAAGAATTGTTGGTTGGGGCTGGAGAGATAGCTCAGCAGTTAAGAGCACTGACTGCTCTTTCAGAGGTCCTGAGTTCAATTCTCAGCAACCACATGGTGACTCACAACCATCTGTAATGAGATCCAATGCCTACTTCTGGTGTGTCTGAAGACAGCAACAGTGTACTCACATACATGAAATAAATAAATAAATCTTCAAAAAAAGAAAGAAAGGAAGGAAGAAAGGAAGGAAGAAAGAAAGAAACAAAGAAACAAAAAAGAAACAAAGAATTGCTGATTATAGGTATGGTGGTTCTTGCCTTTAATCTTAACACTCAGGAAGCAGAAGCAAGAGGATCTCTGTGAGTCTGAAGGCAGCCTGGTCTACAAAGTGAGTTCTAGGAAAGCCGAGGCTACATAGAGAAACCCTGCCTCAAACAAACAAAAAGAATTCCTGGTTGCATTCTTTTTATTACTTATTGCCTGTTTTGTGGTGGTGGGACTTGAACCCTGGGTATTTTGCATGCTAAGAAAGAGGAAATGCCCTAACCCTGAGCTACATCCCCATTTAGATTAACTTCAGACTCAACTTCTCTCTCCCTTTCTCTCTCTCTCTCTTTTTCTCTCTCTTTCTCTCTCTCTTTCTCTCTTTCCCTCTCTCTCCTCTCTCCCTTTCCTGCCCTCTCTCTTTCTCTCTAACTCTTTCTTCCTCTCTTCCTCTCTCTCCCTCTCTTTCTTCCTCTTCTCCCTCTCTTTGTACCTGTCTCTCAATGTGTTTGTGTCTCTCCTCCTCCCAGCTCTCTCCTTTTCTTTCTGTCTCTCTTTCTTTCTTCCCCCTCTTCCTCTTTCTGTCTCTCTCCCTCCCTCCCTTTCTCTCCCTCTGTCTCCCTCTCTGTCTCTTTCTTCCTCTCTCTGTCTTTCTCCATCTCTGTCTTCCTCTGCCACTCCCTCCTTCTCTTTCCCTCCCTCTCCTCTCTCTCTTCTCTCTTTTTCTCTCTTCCTCCCCCTCTCCTTCCTCTCCCCTCTCCTTTTCTCTCTCTGTCTCTCTCCTCTCTCTCTGTCCTCACTCGCTCTCTCTCCCCATTGGTGAACACAACAACACAGTCTCCATCTGAAAGTCCTCTCATAGCTGGAGAGAGTGGGAGCTGTGTAGTAGGGAGACCCCAGGCTCCAGCTTCACCGAGCATCTGCAGTGGGGGGATGGGCTGTTGTTTCCTCACCTCAGGCAGTGGTGAGGGGGTGGTGTCATTTAGGCAGAAATCATGGCACAAGTGAGCAATGCAGTTCTGGTCAGATTGCAGATTGCAATCATGAGAAGTAGAGCTAAGACAAAGAAATGACAAAGTAGAGCTAAGACAAAGAAATTTCTTACAAAGAAATGGCCTGGATTCTCTAAAAATGCCAGTAGCATTAAAGGAAAAAAATCAAGGACAAACTGGTCCTAATTAAGGGAAAATAAAAGGACATGTCACCTGGATACAAGATTCTGAGTCAGGGGGAAATTATAAATGTCATCACCAGAAAGCTAGTTAGATTATAACACACCGTCATTAGTACAAAATCCTCTACCTTCTACTGTAGTTAAGCAAATGCCCTTGTTCTTCAGAGGGAGGAAGGGAGGTGGGGGGGGGGGTTCTTCTTTCCCAGAGTCAAGTCACAAAAGTAGAGATGTGTCAGATGTAAAGTGTATCTGTAATCCTGACACTCAAAAGACTAAGGCAGGAGGACTGTGAGCTGAAGGCCACCCTGGGCTACATGGTGAATTCAAGGCTAGCCCAAGTCTATAAAGCAGGCTGGAGGCCATCCTGATTACATAGCAGTCTCTCTCTCTCTCTCTCTCTCTCTCTCTCTCTCTCTCTCTCTCTCTCTCTCCCTCTCTCTCTTTTACACACACACACACACACACACACACACACACACACTTCAGCTCCTGAAAAGATGCCTGGTCATTGATTAAACCCAAGAAACAAGATCTGTGCCTTGGTTAAAGAACACATTCTCAACGGTTTTCATTACACGTTTCTTCGTGTTTAAACTACACAGTCGGGTGCAGTAAGTGAACAGTGTTCCTTATTTGTACAACCATGTCATTACACTTACGGTAACCTACGTGCGTGAAGTCAGGATGTGCACAGAGACAATGCGGTTGACTGAGTGTCCAAAGGCAAGCCTGACTGCAAAGCTGACTCAGACACTGGCCAACAGCCAAGGTCAAGCTGGACTGCCCTGCGGTTTGTCTGTTACCAGATGTTTTCAGGAAGACGGGAAGTAGCAGGATTCAGATCTCCTTCCAGACCACACCTAAGTCCTTCGGACAGAGATGTGCCTATATTGGCATTACAAAGAGCTGCCCACCATTGACTTTCCATGACAGGAACAATGGCATGCGTTTGACTGAAAGCTCAGTAGGTTGGGGTCCTGTTGATATTTTAGTCCTGGTTAGACTTAAAGACATCACTGCTCTTTCACAGGTCTTGAGTTCAATTCCCAGCAACCACATGGTGGCGCATAACCATCTGTAATAGCATTTGATGCCCTCTTCTGGTGTATCTGAAGACAGCTACAGTGTATTCATATGCATAAAACACATAAATAAATCTTAAAAAAAAAAAAAAGACATTGGAGTGAACTGTTAGGGACAAAAGTTTGATTGGTTTTTGTTCTCTCTTTCTCGTGTATGTGTGTGTGTGTGTGTATGTGTGTGTGTAGATGCACTTGCATATTCCACATGTAAGTAAAGATGAGAGAGCAATCTCCAGCATCTGTCACCAGAGCTGTCCTGCATGTTTTCAGGGACAGCATCTTTCCCTAGGACATGGAACTTGCTCATCAGGCTGGGCAGACTGGACTCCAGGCATCTTCCCGTGTCCATCTTTCTTACCTGAATTCTAAGTACACCATGCTCAGGTCTTTATGTGCATGCTGGGATCAAATCCAAGATCCCACATAGAGATATCTTCCCAGCCCCTACTGCTTTTCTGAGGCATAGTCTCAAGTAGCCCAGGCTAGCCCCAGTCTTCCCACCTCTACCTCCCAAGTTCTGGGATTATAATCATTAACCACCATGCTCCACATGTAGATAGAGGGGTACAATTTAATATCAATTGATTTAAGAGTCTTTATTTTCTTACCTCCCTCCCTCCCTCCCTTCTTCCCTCCCTTCTTTTCTTCATCTCTTTTTTTCTTCCTGAGATAGAGCCTCACTGTGTAACCCTGGATGACCTAAAATTTGCTGTGTGGACCAGGATGGCTTCAAACCCAGAGAAACACGCCTGCCTCTGTCAGTGCAGTTCTGGGATTAAAGGTGTGGCTCAACACGTCCAGCTTAGAATCTATTCCAGCTTTGGGTAGTTTGGGGAAGGCACAGGCTTCTAGGAATACCTTGGAAACAGTGGTGTGAGCAGGGGAGAGGACTGGGCTGGATTTCCAGAAAAGACCAAGTCTGGAGAAGGCTCCTTGGAGGAACAGAGAGGACATTTGCGGGTGACACTCCACCCCTCCTGCAGCTTCTGTGCTCTCCTGAATGTCACCCTGGCGAGCACGGCTTCTCCAAGACTGCCTGAGCTCTGCTCTGAGTCACCACCTGACATTTGGTTTTGCTCTTGTTTTCCATTATAGCAACCTTATCTGGTGAGTCAGGACCAGCCGAGCAGGGGAGGGCTAAGGCTCTGCGGGAAGGAGCAGGGCAGGCAAAGCCGGCAGACATCCCTCCATCCTGGTCAGAGGGCCGCTTTGGCCTGGATGACGATCCTGGGCAACAGAAGGGATGGAGCAAGGTCATCTGAAGGGGAAACTCCCTCACTCTCTCTTCCCAGCCACATCCACACCAGGCTCACCACTGGTGTGGCATGACAGATTTTCTTCTAAATCCTCCTGGGCTGGACCTCATTCCTCCTGAGGCTCCAGTCAAGGCAAATGAGAGAAGGAAGAGAAAGAAAGAAAGAAAGAAAGAAAGAAAGAAAGAAAGAAAGAAAGAAGCAAAAGGGCCAGTAAGATGCTCAGTAGGTAAAGGTACCTGCCACCAAGCCCAAGGCTGTGAGTTCAATCCCCAGGACCCAAGGAAAGAACCAACTCCCAATTGAATATCATCCTCTGATTTCTGCATGTGCACCATGTACATGCACACATGCACACATGCACACATGCACACACACACACACACACACAAATAGACAAATAATAAAGTAACAACAAAACTGCATAATTCATCTGATTGAAAAGAAGGGAAGAGTCCTCTTCTCAGCACAGAGATCACTGCAAGTTAGAGAGAGAGAGAGAGAGAGAGAGAGAGAGAGAGAGAGAGAGAGAGAGAGAGAGAGAGAGAGAGAGTTCTATTGTTCCCAAACACTCGTGAATCTTCTGGTGATTATAGAACACACTCCCCAGTGTTACAACTCAAGAGTGTTTCCTCTTAGACTCAGAAGTCACCTCTTTACAGTAGAATCATCCAGAAGCCCTGTCAGTCTGGTCTGAAGTGTCATGGGTGAGATGGGCCTGGTTCCACACAGCACAAGCTTGCCTGACATGATGTCCTGTGTCCTTTTTAGGCGCGTTGTCCCTGCACTCAGCATAGTCTAGCATAGGAGGAGTTTGTTCACTATCCAACCTTATGTCCCTCTCTGTCATGGGAGCTAAAGATTGTTCTGGGTTGGAAGTAGAGTCTCTCCCTCTCCCTCTCTCTCCTCCTTTCCCTCTCCCTCTCCATCCCCTTCCCTCCCTCTTCCTCCTTTTTCCCTGTCCTTCCCTCTTTTACCTTCTCCCTCTCCCTCCCTCTACTTCCTTCTCCCTCCCTCCTTCTCCCTCTCCTTCTCCATCCTTCCCTTCCCTGTGTGACTGTTTCTGTGTCCGTGTGTCTATACATGCATAAGCTTTCTGGTGGCTAGGTTTTATGTCAACTTATCACAAGTTGGGGCCATCTGAGAGGAGAGAACCTCACCTGAGACAATGTCTCCATAAGATCAGGCTGTAGGCAGCCTGTGGGCCATTTTCTTACATAGTGACTGATGGGGAAGGGCCCAGCCCACCGTGAATGATGCCACTTTCTGGGCTCTATAAGAAAGCAGGTTGAGCAAGCCATGAGGAGGAAGCCGGTAAGCAGCATCCCTCCATGGCCTCTGCATCAGCTCCTGCTTCCAGATTCCTGCCCTGTTCGAGTTCCTGCCCTGACTTTTTTGATGATAAACTGTGATATGGAGCCCTTTCCTCCTCACAATGCTTTCAGACATGGTGCCTCATCAAAGCAATAGTTACCACAAAACAAACAAGCTTGTCCATGTATGTAGTGTGTGTGTGTGTGTGTGTGAGAGAGAGAGAGAGAGAGAGAGAGAGGGAGAGGGAGAGGGAGAGGGAGAGGGAGAGGGAGAGGGAGAGGGAGAGAGAGAGAGAGCGCAACACGCAACAGTACTAGGTACTGTTCCTCAGATGCTACTCTGTAACTTTTGTAGACAGGGTCTCCTCACTGGCCTGGAACTGATTACCGTAGGTTAGCTGGTAGCTGGTCCCAGGGATCCACTAGTCTCTACCCTCTCATCTTTAATCCTGTTTCCCATAATACTTTGTAGGCACTATGCACATGACTTCATGCTAGGTCTGAGGTGGAAGATGCCCAACGCATAAATCCACCATCTTGTAGCTTCCAGGTCCCAGTCGCAGGTATTTCCTTCCACTTGGGAGTTTCTATTGAGGCCAGAACACAAACTCTGAGCATGAAAACAGCAAATTGGAATCCATAGGAACAGAGAGCATCCTAAATGTACACGGAGAACTGTTGCTGGCCCAAATGCTTGCTTGTGGCTCTACCACACCTTCTGCAGGCCTCTTCGTTGGAGACCTGAGTCACAGGAAAGGTCATGCCCCCTCCCCCATTTGCTTTGTGCATCCCTTACCAAGGCTTCATAGTCTGAGTTAGGCTTTTGGAAAGAGAAGCTAATGACTGAAGAAAGACAGAGAAGGAAGAAGTTACCCCGAGGAAGAACAGGTGTCTTAGTCAGGGTTTTTATTCCTGCACAAACATCATGACCAAGAAGCAAGCTGGGGAGAAAAGGATTTATTCAGCTCACACTTCCACATTGCTGTTCATCACCAGAGAAAGTCAGGACTGGAACTTACACAGGGCAGGAAGCAGGAGCTGATGCAGAGGCCATGGAGGGATGTTACTTACTGGCTTGCTTAAAGTGCTCTTTATGAGACTTAACCAGAGAACAAAGTCTATGATGGGTGTTTCTGAGACTTCTTTTGTCAATGCAATTACTCTTGAGTCTCTTTACCTTAGCCTCCCTCAGGCAGACTCTTCGGACAAGGGCAAAAAGTAGCCACATTCTTCACCAAAATACCACAAAAACAGTCTCTAGGCCACATAATGAATTTCTCCACTGAAACCTCTTGGGCCAGGTCCGCACAGTTCAGACCACTCTCAGTAACAGTCTTCTATATTCCTTCTAGGATAGCCTTTATGCCCCACTTAAAGCATTCAAATGCTTTCCAAATCCAAGGTCCTGAAATCCACATTCTCCCAAACAAAAACATGGTCAGGCCTATCACAGCAATACCCCAGTCCCTGGTACCAACTTCTGTCTTAGTTAAGGTTTTACTGCTGTGAACAGACACCATGACCAAGGCAACTCTTATAAAGCACAACATTTAATTGGGGCTGGCTTACAGGTTCAGAGGTTCAGTCACTTATCAACAAGGTGAGAACTTGACAGCATCCAGGCAGGCACAGTGCAGGAGGAGCTGAGAGTTCTACATCTTCATCTGAAGGCTGCTAGCAGAATATTGACTTCCAGGCAGCTAGGATGAGGGTCTTAAAGCCCACATCACAATGACACACCTACTCCAACAAGGCCACACCTCCAAATAGTGCCACTCCTTGAGCCAAACATACAAACCATCACAACAGGTAAGAGGTAGGGATCCTGGAGAGAGGTATTCGGGAATACTTGTGCGTCCTGCATTCTGCAGCAAGGTCACTAACATACAGGCACAATGCAAGCGAGATCCAGACCAGCCTATGCTGTCTGACACTAGCTGGGCTGGTCCTGTACTCGCAGAATTTGATAATGGGACAAGATGACTCTTTTATACCTGTTCCTCATCTGGATACCGGTAGTTCCTATCTCTGGTCCTTTCTTAAAGACACCTGAAGCAGAAAGAAAGATCAAAGCTAAGAGGCTGGAAACCTCGAGGCGCCATAGAGCATCTGTGAGACCTCGGGAGGCAGCCTGCTGTTATTTATAGGAATCCAGCAACCAACCAGCCCAGGACTGAGTGAGCCCCCTCTATCAGACAGTCCCCCAACAGCCAGAATTGAATGGATAACCATTTAATTTCTTTTCTCTCCCAGCTTTGGACCAACCAGAGAAATATGCCAACAATTGGCCGGTGAGCCTGTTTCTGTGGAGTTTTTTTATCCAAATGACTTTCAATCTGAACAACCAGATTTCATTTTATGTCTTTTATTTTTTTTTTGAGCCAGCGAGAATGCTTTCGGGATGTGCCATACGTTATCAAAGTCTCTTATCTCTTCCATTACTTCTTCTCTTAACTGAATCATAACGTTGACCTCCATTGTCAGCCCTGGGAGGCTTTCCCAGCCTTGCTCATTCCGAGACGTCGGCTATCACAGACGTTATTTCCCTTCCAGTTCCACTCTGTGCTTATTCCTCTCTCCTTCCCATCTGAACCTTAGTCCAGCACCGAGAGGCTCTGGTGCAATTAGAACTCCATCAGGGAGACAACCCTTGCAAGACGGAGCTGTCTCCTGCTCACTAATGGAGGGTGCGAGACATGCAGAGCACAGTGTTCTGTTCATTAGAGGCTCTGAGAAAGAAAACAGAGCCCCCATTTGACCTGCATGCTGGGAAACCCCTGAGCATGCAGAACAGCCTCCAGAAGGAACAACTTACCAGTTGAAGAGTAAGTAGTTCTTTGAAATGATCTTTTATTAAGAAGAAATAGCGTAGCTTTTTATTGATACAAAAAATAATAATAAGGCTTCCCAGGCTAGACCATATTCCCTCCCCATGTAAAGTCGTGTGTTCTCGTTGACTCTGAACTGTCCAGGGTAATCTGAATGGTTTAATGAAAAAGTATGGGAGAGGCTCAGAGCTGGACCTGGCTGTCACAGTGTCCCACAGGGAAAGTGGCTGACTGGGCCTGAACCAACATTGCCTTCTTGATGGCTCTCCAGCATAGTGCAGAAGAATATAGTTTGATTTTCAATTGCTCACACCCCTAATCCCAGAACTTGGGGGTGGGGGTGGGGGATGGGGGGGGATAGGGTGCTGAGACATGAGGCAGGATGCCTGCTGCAAGTTTGAAGCCAGCTTGGGACACAGTGTGAGACTTTTTAAAACAGAAACCAAACCACAAACCAGTGCTAGGGAGATGGCACAGTTCATAAAATGCACAAAACCCCATGTTTAATACCCAGAACTTTTGTTTGTAAGCCATGGATGGTAGCGTGTTAGTAATCACCACAACTGAGAAGACAGACAGACAGACAGATCCCTGGTGCTCTCTGGCCAGCCAGCCTT
Source organism: Arvicanthis niloticus (assembly GCF_011762505.2). Lineage (NCBI taxonomy): Eukaryota > Metazoa > Chordata > Mammalia > Rodentia > Muridae > Arvicanthis > Arvicanthis niloticus. The sequence continues at coordinate 3,014,359 of NC_047660.1, forward strand.
CCCTAATCTGTGAGTCCCAGGCCAGTGAGAACCTCCCCTCCCCCCAAAAAAGGAAAAGGTAAAAACTATGTGAGAAGTGATACCTCATGTTGTCCTTTGACCTATGAATACCCATATGCACACACACATGCTCACACACATGCACACACACAAGCAACTACCAGAGTGTGGACACCTCTTGTAGCACTTCCAGAGTAGGCATAGAACCAGCACTTATAATACAATAGCTGCATCTTCACCAGCCAGAAATTTGGGCGCCGCCCACAGTGCAAGAAAGCTTTCGACACAAGACATTTTCCACCCCAACCGTTTCTCAACACAACCGCGTACAACAGGGAGTGTCATCAAAGTTCGATTTTAGTTTGCTATGGCAAACAGATCTTCAGGGCCGTCTAGGACTCAGGGCTCCTCGGTTTGGCTATAGTGACCCTCCTAGGGCTTGGGATGTGAATTGTCCAGCAAAGGGAATGTCAAGTCCAGCCTAAAGGTGCACCCCGGAGCTGGCCTCCCTTCTCGTAAGCATTGTTATGTAAAACATGTCTATGGATCTGCCAAAGGTGATTGAGGTCAGAGCCTCTTCCCCAGCCCTGTGATCTGAATGGTGTTCTTGGCTTGTCTCCCTGGACTTGGACTCACTACTGCTGTACAAGCCTGCCATTCCTAAAGAGCAGTCCTATCCAGCCTGGCTCGACCTGATCCCACAGTTCTGAATTCCTAAATTCCTAACCCTAATCTACTGAAACATATTTCTTCCTACCCTTCCTCATGGGCCTCAGCCCCTCAAGGTGACCAGTGTGATGTTCCTGTGCCAAGCCACACAGGAAGTAGCCTTATGGAATCCCCAAGAGTCAGCTTCAGATGGCTCAGGGGACAATGACAATTGCTTGTCTAATATGGTGCTTAGAAAATGTGGTTCCTGCTGGGTGGTGGTGACGCACGCCTTTAATCCCAGCACTTGGGAAGCAGAGGCAGGTGGATTTCTGAGTTCAAGGCCAGCCTGGTCTACAGAGTGAGTTCCAGGACATCCAGGGCTACATAGAGAAACCCTGTCTCAAAAAACAAAAACGAAAACGAAAACAAAAAAGAAAAAGAAAAAGAAAATGTGATTCCCTAGTGGGTGTGGCTGAACATGCCTTTAGTCCCTGCACTCGGAAGGCAGAGGCAGGCAGATTTCTGTGTGTTCAAAGTCAGCCTTCTGTGTGTTCAAAGCCAGCCTGGTCTGCAGAGTAAGGTTCAGAACACTGGGGCTACACAGAGAAACACTGTCTTGAAAAATCAAAGAGAGGAAGGGAGGAGGGAGGGAGGGAGGGAGGGGAAGAGAGAAAGGGAGGGAGGGAGGAAGAGAGAGAGAGAGAGAGAGAGAGAGAGAGAGAGAGAGAGAGAGAGAGAGAGAATGCACATGGTCCCTGGGCTACAGCCTCAGACCGACCTGTGAGACCCCCACAGCTATGCAGAGGCAGAGACTCTGAAGATGGTCCCAGCAGCCTGTGTCTTACCAAGTCCCCAGGTGACTTCAACACTGACAAGGGAAGTTGCTGGCATATGTTGTTGTTATGCACCCGCCTGTGATCTGGACTGGCTGCTCAAGAAAGCAGAGGCCCAGCAGGAAAGCCACAGACCTCATTGTCGGGACTTCAAAGATCTTCCGTGTATACTGTGCAGTGTTGGTCCAGTGAACCCAGAGCTGGAGGAAGGCTTTGATTTTTAATTTTATGTATCCTGTAGAACTTCAGATTACCTGGAAAGTAGTTGGAATAAGTTTTACCAATAGTTGTGGTTTTGTATCCATTGGATCCTGTGTTAGGCATTGCACCCAGAGTCCCTTGGTTGATACGCAGAAATACCATGTGTCAAAAATACCTATTGACCTGAGGCCTAGCAGAAGGCTTTGGATCTCAGTTCTACTTTAAGGATGGCTGGATGCCTGGGCCTCCCTGATAGTGAGATGAGAAAATGCCAAGTGTCTGGGGAATGGGCTTTGAATATGAATAGTGACCCCCATTTTGCAGGCCCAGAGCAAAAGCATGGAGAAACACACAGAGTTTTCCCACCTCAGAACCAACTCTAAAAGGCTCTTAAAAGACCGGGACCTTTCACACCACCTGAGACCCAGTAGTTCAGTGAGCTGGCAAGTATTCGTCAGCCAGCAGATAGCAGAACAGGGATCTAAACCAGATTCCTTGATGGCCAGACCCTTGCTCTGGTTCATAAAGCTAGCTCACAGAGTTCAAAGGTCAGGTGACACCCGAGTCACATGGCAGGTGTGTCATGAGAGTATGTTGGTCCCTACTGGGCTTCCTGCCCAGTAAGAACAGTGTTCTCCCAAGTGAGCCACTTCAGAGTCCTTCTCACAAGTGCGCTGATCTCAGAGAGGAACCTTTGTGATCTTTCTTACCAAAGGGATTTTTTTGATATTTTGAAAAGTGGAGATGTAGCTTAGTTGGCAAAATATTGCTTGCCTCGCATGTACAAGGCCAACGGTCCAATCCCTTGCACGGTGGAGCACACCTGTCATCTAGCACTTGGAAGGTGGGAGCAGGAAGATCTGAAGTTTAAGGCCAAGCTTCACTGCGGAGGTTAAGGTCAGCCTGGGATATAGAAGACCCTATCCCCCAAAAAAGAAGAGAAAGAAAGCTCACATGCCAGCCAGTTGCTCGCAGATCTTTCCCACTAAGGCAGCCCACTTTTCAACATTCTGACTCAAAAAGCAAAGCTTTTCTTTTTAATGCTTTTACATTTATCTTGTATATGTTTGTGTGTGCATGATTGCATGTATGTGTTACTATGTGTATGTATGTATGTGTGTATATGTGTGTTAGTGTGTATATGTGTGAGTTTGTGTTTGTGTATGTGTGTATGTGTGTATGTGTGTGTATATATATGTGTGTGACTGTGTGAATTCATGTGAGTGAGTGTGTGGTTGTGTGTATATGTGTGTGACGGCATGTATGTGTGTATGTATATGTCTGTATATGTATGTGAGTGTGTATTTGTGTATGTTAGTGTGTATGTATGTGAGTGTGTATTTGTGTATGTTAGTGTGTATATATGTGTTGGTGTGTATATGTGTGTAAGTGTGTGTATGCTTGTGTATGTATGTATGTATGTATGTGAGTGTGTGTATGACTGTGTGAGTGTATGTGTGTGACTGTATGAGTGTTTGTGAGTGAGTGTGTGTTACTGTGTGTATGTGTGAGTGTGCTTGTATGAGTGTGTGTATGTGTGTGATTGTGTGTATTTGTGTGTATGTGTGAGTGTGTGTATGCTTGTGTATGTATGTATGTATGTGAGTGTGTGTATGACTGTGTGAGTGTATGTGTGTGACTGTATGAGTGTTTGTGAGTGAGTGTGTGTTACTGTGTGTATGTGTGAGTGTGCTTGTATGAGTGTGTGTATGTGTGTGATTGTGTGTATTTGTGTGTATGTGTGAGTGTGTGTATGTGTGCATATGTGTGTATATGTATATGTGTGTGTACCCATACCACATGGCACATGTAGAAATCAGAAGACAGCTTGCTGGAGCCAGTTCTCTCCTCCTATCTCATGGGTTCCAAGAAGCAACCTTAGCTCTTCGGGCATCTTAGGCACTTTTCTGTTCCGATGAGGAAGCACAATGACCAAGGCAAGTTATAGAAGAGCCAGTTTACTTGGGCTTACAGTTCCAGGGAGATAAAAGTCCATCATGAGAGGGAAGCAGCAGGTACAGTAACTGGAGTGGCAAGCTGAGAAACCACATCTAAACCACAAGCACAAAACAGCAAGAGCAAATGGAAACCGCCCAGTCTTCAAATGCTGAAGTCTGCCTCCAGTGGCGACTTCCTCCGATAAGGCAATGAGCCCTCAGCTTCCAAGTGTTCAAATACGTGAGCCTGTGGGGGACATTCTTATTAAAAAGCCGCACCTCACGCTTGGTGGCAGAGCCACCTGTTGAGTCATCCTGCTGGCCCCTTAACTTTCTTCTTTTCTTTTTCAAGTATCAGCAGAAAGAAGACCTAAGCATGCTGTCCCTGATGCCTCAGCTTTCTCAAAGTTTCTCCGGAAGACTCGCACCCCTTCCATTCTGCAGCTGCTTGCCAACCTCCATCACTAACTTACAAGGAGTGACTTTCTCATCTCCATCTCCCTTCCTCCTGCTGCCTGGCCTGCTGCTTTCTTCTCAAATGCTAAAAAGATTGTTCTCAGGTTTCAAAAAAGAAAGGAAGAAAAGAAGGAAAAAGAGAATGGAAAAGATCTGACACGGCATGGGGGGCGGAGTTGTGGGGGACGGGGCCTGTGCTTCGCCAACCTCCTTCAAACTCGCTTCCAAGCTGTTACTTCCTAGCCCAAAGTCTTTGGACAGCTTACTTAACCTCCCAGTTTCTCTATTTCTTCATCTGAATGATTACAATGATGAAAGCAGCCATCTGCAAAGGGACGCTAAGAACACGTGACCATGTGCAAAGCACCCAGTAGTATCTGCGCAGATTTCACACCACTCTAAGGCTCAGCATATGCCACAAGTTACCAGCTAGTAATCCAGAGCTTTCACAGAACCCAGGTTTCCTAATCTATGTAGAAAGGTTTCCTTGCTTGATATTGTTAGTCCTGAGATTTGCCAGAAAAAAAAAAAAAAGCCAATTCCACTATTTTAGGTCAAATTTAAAGCAAGCAATTTATTAAATATTAAATACCGACCAAGAGATGAACTGTGATCAGGACCACTCCTTGGAGTTTCCCAGCTGAGAATGGCCTCAAGCCACATGTTGAAGGCATTTGTAAGGACAAACCTATAAACACAACTATCCCATGAGGCTTTGTGATTTTCCAAGATACACAACTGCCGGCATTCCAGGAAGTTACCTGGTTCCTGGGTGGGTGAGGCTTACAGGTTAACTTTGGGCATTACAATATCTCCACTGCAGAAGTGCTACACAGTGGACGCCCACCCAGTGCCCGTGTCCTGTTTGCATGTTCTCCACTTGATTCTTTTGTGTGTGTGTGTGTGTGTCTGTGTCTTTCTCTGTGTGTGTCTATATGAGTGGTTTGCCTGCATGTATGCATGTATATGTGTATGTATGTGTATGTATGTGTATGTATGTGTATGTATGTATGTATGTATGTATGTATGTATGTATGTATATATAGTATATACCTGCCTAGAATACACAGAAGCCAGAAGAAGGTGCCAGATCCCAAGAAACTGGATTTACTGATGGCTATGAGATGCCATGGGGATGCTGGGAACTGAACCTGGATCCTCTGCAAGAGCAGCAAGTGCTCTTAACTGCTGAGCCATCCCTCCAGGCCTCTTTATGTATTTTCTAACTGTTGATTTTATATTTTGTTTTAATTCTTCACCTACTCTGTTTTTGTTTTGTTTATTTATATGAGTACACTATAGCTCTCTTCAGACACACCAGAAGAGGGGATCAGACCCCATTACAGATGGTTGTGAGCCACCATGTTGTTGCTGGGAATTGAACTCAGGACCTCCAGAAGGGCAGTCAGTGCTCTTAACCACTGAGCCATCTCTCCAGCCCCCTCTTACTCTGATCTTAGTTATAAAACTGAAACTTTTTATTTGTAAAGGGAAAATAACAATAGTGGGGCTGGAGAGATGACTCAGTCAGCGAAGGGCTTGTCTCTCAAGCATGAGGACCCAAGTTCAACCCTCAGCGTTCATATAAACATCCGGGTGTGGTGGTGTACACCTAGAATTCCAGTGCTGCGGAGTCAGGAGTAGGAGGTGTCCTTGGGGCTCACTGGTCTGCCAGTTTAGCCTAATAAGGTGACCTTGAGACCAGTGGAAAATGCAATGAATGTCGTTCTGAGGATAATACCTGAGGTTGTTCTCTGTTTTTATACTTATACACCACCCCCTGCACACGTGCAAACACACACATGTGCATATGTAATTCATACACATAAACACAAATGAGCACATACACCCCTGACATGTATACACATGTATGTACAACTCACATATATACTGGCATACATAACACTGTTTGGTTTCTGACCCAGGACTAGGGACTGAGGTGTATATTTTACATATCAAAACAGACCTGACCTCCAGGTTCTTCCAGCATCCCTCAGTCCCTACCTGGCATATGCTGCCCCCAACCTTGAACTTGCCAGCTCAAGGACTGAGCTGCCCTTTCCCCAGAGAGTCCCCTTCCTATATAATCCAGACATTTTGGCCTCTATCTCTTTGCATACTCTTTCTCTCTCTCTTTTCTCCCTCCCTCCAACCCCTATGGTGACTCCTCTGGCACAATCTAGTGCAGTGGAGTCAACTCTGCAAAGGTTCCAGCAACTGAGGGAGCAGCTAGAGCCCAGGGTTAGTCTGAGAGCAAGCACACCTCCTTCTGTGTTGTGTCCCAGGGACAGAGAGCAACACTGACTTTGATATTCGGAGGATATTCTGCTTTTGAGAGTCTCCTTCAATCTTTGCTTTAGACAGGGTCAAGGTTGGCTTTGAGCTCAAGATACACCTACCTGTACCTGTCTGTGCTGGGATTAAAGGTGAGTATCACCAAACCTGGCAGGAAAAACAGCCTTAATTGATTTATGTTGAAGCTCATGTGTCCTGGCACACTTCCATGGTTCAAAAGGTCCTCCCAGGCTGGCAAGATGGTTCAGCACGTTAAAGAGCTTGCTGTGTGAGCCTGAGGGCCTGAAACTAGTCCCATGCAGTGGTGGAGAAAACCAGTTCCTCAAAGTCCTCTGATGCCCTAGCCACATAAACAAAGCACCCCAGTACACATCACACACAGCTTGCATGCACCCCAGGACACATCACACACAGCTCACATGCACCCCAGGACACATCACACACAGCATGCATGCACCCCAGGATGCAACACACACACACACACACACACACACACAAACACACACACACACACACACACACACACACACACACACACACACACACACGATGATCACGATAGTTTTAAAGTCTTAAAGTCTTTCTCTTTTCTCTCACAAGCTTCCTAACTACTTTATTTTCTTCATGAATTAACAGTCAGGAGTCCTCAGCTAGGCTGATGAGACAAAACCCCTTCCACTGGAGGAGAGAAAAGATAAGACTAGGCATCCGGAAGACCTTCTCTGTCTTTGCATCAATGCTACCATCGGCTGGGCATTGGACAAGGCTTTAGGGAGCATGACTGCTGTGAGCCTCTGTGTCCGCAGATCCCCTCACACTGAACACCTGGTTAAGAGCTGGTTTCTGAAAGACCCCCTCCCCTGGAAGCTGTGTGGCCTTCCCGTGTCATGGAGGTTGCCAGGAGCTTAGCATTAAGGTTCTGAAAACTCAGAATCCCTCAAGGGTGAACAGAACTTTCCCAGGTCTCACTGACCAAAAAGTTTCTGTATTCATTTACAGTAAAAGCAGTCTGTCTTCAGTTTAACATGTCAATGAAAGAATGCTTCTTTGAAGAAACAGGCCAAGATCGGTATTCTACAGTTAATATAAAATTTAAGCATAGAAGCCAGGTATTGTAAGAAATATTCCTACCAGGCTATGGTCAGCTAACAATTTCCCATTTTTCACTATCCAGTAACAGATATTTTGTTTCTGTTGTTTTTATTCAGAGACAGGGTCTCATATAGCCCAGGCTGGCCCCAAACTCAAAGTTGCCAAGAATGACTTTGAACTCTTGATCCTTCTCCCTCTACTTCACAAGTTGGGTCACAGCCATACACTATCCCTGCGTGGCTCTGGTGTTATGTTTCCCATCTTGTATGAAAAGCAAGACCCTTACTCTGTAATAGCAGATTTAAGAGACTAGCTAAAGGCCAAACAGTTCTTAATATAGGATTCTATGGAACAGGATTCCAGGCAAGAGAAAAGGCGAAGGGGGATGGTGTGGCAATCTGGCTCAGACTGGCTTTTAACACCCCTGACTTTGTGAAGTTCCTGCTCTGTTTCCCATAGGCAGGTTCTCCAGAGAGTGACAGTCCTGACACTTCCAGCATAGCGGCTTCCCAATTCTCATCCTATGAGATTCAGGCAGGTGCCAGCCCCCCAGCTGGTGGGGAGGGCCCTAGAGCCTCCTGCTTTGATGGGTTCTAGTGGAGCCTTGTACTGCAAATAGACCATAACGATGCCCAGAACCCTTTTCCTCAACCATTCCCCAGGCTTTGACCAATTCCTTGATCTACCTCTTCATTATGCATCAAGCCAGGGCTTGGAATGAAGCCGGTGGAAACATTGTATCTCGGTGGTTCTTTGGGTGGAGTCTGTGTCAATCAATCAGTTGTACTTCCTTGTTTCAGCTTGGATGGCTTCCAGATCATTTCTGATAACTTCTCCTAGGCCCTGCTGCCCATTTTCCCCTTACCTAGAATTCGGGCTCTTTGTCTAAACTGTCTTCTCGCAGTTCTCTCAGTCTGTGAGAGTACCAAGGGTAAGATCCGGAATCTAAAGTCTGTGCAAACAGAACCTGACAAGAGGGAGCTGGTAGAACTGGTTTTGTGAGAGAAGCAGGTTTTCTTGAGAATGATTGGCATGAAGAAGTCCTGAGGTGGGAATGTGCATCAGGACTTTTGGGGGCAAAGTCTGGTTTTCCGCGCCCGTGTGTGTGTGTGTGTGTGTGTGTGTGTGTGTGTGTGTGTGTCTTTATCTAGACATTACATTTCTAGTTTCCAGGAGCTGTTGCTGAGTGTGGGTGGAGTTGCGGCACTGGTTGTGTCCTTTCATTAGACTTCCTCCGACCTTTGTAAACATCAGCCTAGGCCTAGAGAGAGAAGCCTCCACCCTATTTTTGCTTCCTTTATCTCCAAAACACGGTTTCACAACAAGAGTACTATGGACGTTTGGGGCTGGGTAATTCTCTTTGGGTGAGGGGTGTTCTGTGACCTGCAAACGTAACAAAATGTCTCCCCTCCACCAACAAGCTGCCAGCAGCATACACCTTCCTCATTTCTGATGACCCACATATCTGTAGACATTGATAGATTGCCCTTGGATGGTAGGCATGGATGGGTGGAGAAACCAAGGTTGGGAACCACAAGTCTAAAATCAACTTCATACTTCTGAGTGACTGAAGGAGGTGGGGGAGAGGAAGCAGTGACTTGGGACCTCAGGGTGTGACTGGGCCAGGGTAAGTAAATACCTGTCAGAGTGAGCAGCTACATTGAAACACAGGGCTCCCATGACCCCCTGCTATGAAACCTCAAAAACTCATCTGTGTAGCAAACTATTAATATATGTTTGTGTAGAATTCACATCTGTGTTTACTCAATCAGATGAAACAAGATTTTGAAAAACTTCCACATTAATTCAATTTGTCCTTTGGTGATTTCTTACTATATATATATATATATGTGTGTGTGTGTGTGTGTGTGTGTGTGTGTGTATGCATATTATATCCACATATATAATGCATTCTGATGACTCTGAATCTCCACTCTCCTGGTTTCCCTTCCCTCCTTCTCAGTCCCCTCCTCCCTACAGATCTTTCCTCACATTTATCTTGCTGTTTTATTTTATGACCCAGAGTTTAACCAGGCTGGGACTTCAGCCTACCACCAAAGGCTGGTACGCTCAGCAGCAGGGCACAACTGAAGACCCTGACTTATCCTTCACCTAGAATCCATGAGTAGCCAGTAGTTTATAAGGGAGGGTTAAGGTCCACATTCTTCCCCCATCCATGACTGGCTGTTGACAGGGTCTTGTGCTGGCCCTGTATATGTATGTGATCACAACTGCTGTGAGTTCATGGTTACAATGTCATCATGTTACAATGTTCATGGTTACAATGTTCAATGGGGGGCGGGGGACATTTTAAATAGAATATCATGCTGGGCAGTGGTGTGGTTCACACTTTTAATCCCAGCACTCAGGAGGCAGAGACAGGCAGATCTCTGAGTTCCAGGCCAGCCTGATCTACAGAGTGAGTTCTAGGATAACCAGGGCTACACAAAGAAACTCTGTCTTGAAAAACAAAACAAAAAAAACAGAAAGAGAATACCCCCCCTAAGGACTGATCCTAGGATCTTCCTTAGAGCAGTAAGCAAGCTCTCTACACTGATACACTGAGCCAAAATCTCTGTTCTTGGATTTTCTGGAGGTTTTTTTTGGGGGGGGGGAGTTGTTTTTGTTTTTGAGAGTCTGAGTTGCCAACAGAAGTGGGACATAAGTCAGAGACACAGTTCTTCAGTAGCCTGAGGGATTGTTCTCAGAGACCACTACGGAGGATAAGGCAGAAAAGGATTTCAGGAAACATCAGTATGAGGCAGAGTCAGGTTTATTAAGAGAATTTTAGCATCAACTCGAGTGTGATTGTTTAGGACAAAGGGTTCCCAGGAGAGAGTAGCCACTTGAGCATCCTTACAGGAGCCGTGTCTACGATTCTGGTGGCTTCTGAAGTTGCATCTCAAAGGGTTGCTAGGGAACTCTTCAGGGAACGAGAGCATGAGGTTATAGGGCGGTTCCTGGTGTGGGCTGGACAAGACAACGATGTGGTAAGAGTTCTGGGTCACAGGAGCTGCACGGGAAGTTAATGGTTTGTTTTTAAGATTTATTTTTATCGAGCTGGAGAGATGGCTGCACAGTTAAGAGCACTTGCTGTTCTTGCAGAGGACCTGAGTTCTGTTCCCAGTAAAGATGCCTGGCAGCTCACAACATCTATAACTCTACCACCAGGGGATCTGACCGAAGTGGAAACCCCTGGTTTCTTTGGAAAGTTAGTTATGTCAAATGATGTTTTTCTGGGGAACACAGGAGAAAGGATGTCTTGCTAAAGCAAACACGTGAAAGAGTGTTTTCCTGGAGCAGACACTGGTGAAAGGATGTTTTGATATAGCAAACACGTGAAAGGACACTTGATGAAGGAGTATAAATATGATCCCACAGAAAGTGGGGACGAGCACTGAGCACTGGTTTGGTTTGCTCCAAGTTGCTATTCAATAACTACACACATGTACTGATTCACCTGACATAGTGTTGTTGAGCTCAACTTGTGGTAACTCCGACATTGAGAGAAACTCAGAAAACTAACTGCTCCTGAGCTTCCTGCAACAGCTTGCTGCTTCTGCAGCCTCACCTCCGGCTAGTTGGTGAACCTTGCGGTTCCTTCAAGATTGAACTACAGCTGCTGGTTCGTGCCTGGTGTCTGCTTGCCGAAAGGACTGGACTGAAGCTGCCAGTTTGTGTGTGGTGTCTGCCTTGCTAGAGGACTGGTCTGCAGCTGCTGAGTCGTATTTGGTGTTTGTTACAGGACTGAACTGCTGCCAAAGATGATCAAGATTACCCCCAAAGAACCATTGCTGAACAGGTCCACTTCCCCCATGTCCTTATAACTATTCTCTTCCACTACCTCTGCTGGGTGGTGGGCTGGAGGAGAGTTGAACCCTTATTAAAAGTAGGTTGCAAAAAAATTATGCCTACATCTGACACCATCTTCTACATACACGCATGCACACGTACACCAGCGACACAGAGGCATACGCATAGATAAAAAGGGTAAAAGACCTTTTAAAATAATTACTTTTTGGTCGTGTTTATATGTATTTAAATGATTGCCATGTGCTGTGTGGGGGTCCACAGAGGACAGGAAAGAATGTCAGATAACCTGGAGTTGGATTAACAGATAACAGTACAACCATGTGGGTGCTGAGACCCAAACTTGGGTTCTCTTGAAGAGCAGCAAGTGCTCTTAACTGTTGAGCTGTCTTTCTAGCCCTGGGTTATTTGTTTGTTTGTTTGTTTGTTTGTTTGTTTAAGACAGGAGTTCTCTATGTAGCCCTGGCTATCCTGGAACTCACTCAGTAGACCAGGCTGGCCTAGAACTCAGAGAGATCCACCTGCCCCTCCCCCAGAGTGCTGGCATTAAAGGCGTGTGCCAGCACTGCCCAGCTCATTATTTTCTTGCACTGTAGGCAGAACTAAGTCGTATGTGTGAGATTCTCAGAAAGTATCTGGAGAAGTGCAAGGGCTATACGTGCTTTGGTCTTAAGCATGATTCATTGCTATTTTAATTGCTTAAAATATTTATGTGCACACATCTGCATGCACGCCACAGTGTGCATGCTACAGCACACATGTGGACATCTGAGGGCAGCTCATGGAAGTTGGTTCTTGCTTTCTACTTCTGTGGGTCCTGGGGGAATTGACATAAAGTTGCCAGGCTCAGTGGCAAATGCCTCTCCCAACATTCTCATCTGAAAGCAGCTAATAAAATAAAAAAAATCACATAAAATAAATACTATCTCTGTGTCTGCAAACTTGATGGCAAATGTTATCTGCACTGAATTTTTTAGAATTTAAATTTTAACATATGTGGATGTTTGGCCTACATGGACATCTGTGCACTGTTTGTGTACCTGGTGCTTGGTGCCTACAGAGACCAAAAGAGGGTGTAGGACACCCTGGGATCCGACGATATCCTTAATCTCCTTGTCTCTCTGTCCTAACTCAGTCTAGCTATATTGCCCAGGCTAGCTACAAAACTATCAACCCGCCTCAGCCTCCACAGTGCTAGGATCACAGGCATGTGCCACCAAGTGCAGCCCAGGGACACTCCTGAGCAAAGTTATCAGCACCAGGGCTCAGCACCAACACCTGACTGAGTGTTGCTGTTCATAACGAGCTTGTTTCTGCATAGACAATACTAAGGATAACTGAGAAAGAAAAACCTCTTGTTACTCCTCCACCCCACAATCAAGTGTTTTCATTTCCCTCTGGTCTTTATCAAATAAATATATGTTTTTCTTATACATATCTCCCCTCCTACCTCATGGACAACATTGAATTTCAATGACCCTCCTAAGGAGTAGAAGGTAGTAGAGTACTCAGCTGGTAGGGTACTAGAATACTCAGCTGTAGGGTGCTAGAGTACTCAGCTGTAGGGTGCTAGAGTACTCAGCTGGTAGGGTACTAGAGTACTCAGCTGGTAGGGTACTAGAGTACTCAGCTGGTAGGGTGCTAGAGTACTCAGCTGGTAGGGTACTAGAGTACTCAGCTGGTAGGGTACTAGAGTACTCAGCTGGTAGGGTACTAGAGTACTCAGCTGGTAGGGTACTAGAGTACTCAGCTGGTAGGGTACTAGAGTACTCAGCTGTAGGGTGCTAGAGTACTCAGCTGTAGGGTGCTAGAGTACTCAGCTATAGGGTGCTAGAGTACTCAACTGTAGGGTGCTAGAGTACTCAGCTGTAGGGTGCTAGAGTACTCAACTGTAGGGTGCTAGAGTACTCAGCTGGTAGGGCACTAGAGTACTCAGCTGTAGGGTACTAGAGTACTCAGCTGTAGGGTGCTAGAGTACTCAGCTGTAGGGTGCTAGAGTACTCAGCTGTAGGGTGCTAGAGTACTCAGCTGGTAGGGCACTAGAGTACTCAGCTGGTAGGGTACTAGAGTACTCAGCTGGTAGGGTACTAGAGTACTCAGCTGGTAGGGTGCTAGAGTACTCAGCTGGTAGGGTACTAGAGTACTCAGCTGTAGGGTACTAGAGTACTCAGCTGTAGGGTGCTAGAGTACTCAACTGTAGGGTGCTAGAGTACTCAGCTGGTAGGGCACTAGAGTACTCAGCTGGTAGGGTACTAGAGTACTCAGTTGTAGGGGGCTTGCCTCTCATGCCCTGGGCACCTCCCCACCAGCACTGCATAAAGCTGGTATGGTGGTGCATAACTGTAATTCTAATACCCAGAAGCTAAAACAGAAAAATCATACATCCAAGGTCATCCCTGGCTACATAGAGAGTTTAAGGCCTTCCTGGGCTAAAAGCTGTCTGATACTTGCAAAGGTCCACTCCCCTGGGGTATTACAGCAGGCTTCTGGGAAGAAGGCTTCAGTCCTGATTCTTCACACTCATCCACATCACTTACTAACAGAGGACTTTAAACTAGAAGTGACCTCAGGTACCATCCAGAGTTCTCACCTTACAGATAAGTCCACTTCTCTAGATAGCAGGAAGTATAGATGACAAGGCTGGGAAGAGTCCCAAGCCTTCTGAGTCCCTGAAGCCGATCGGTTTCCAGGGCATGCCTTTCCTTATTGTATGCCCATAAAGTTCTCCAGAGCGTGCTGACACAGAATTATGAAGGAGCAACTATAGTGGAAACATGTCCCCAAAGTTCATAGGTTGCAAACTTGATTCTCAAATCAATACACTGATGATTCTTGGGGTGGGGCCTGTGGGAGGTACTTAGGGTTAAGTGAGTCATGAGAACAGCATCCCCATGGGAGCACTGATGGAGTTGTATGGAGAGAGCAGGCTTGGAGAAACGGCTAGCAGTTAAAAGGCACTGGCTGCTCTTCCAGAACTGTCTGTAACCTCAATTCCAGGGGACCCTGTGTCTGCTTCCCAGAGGCACCAGGGACAAGCTGCACAGACATACATACAGACAACACACCCACCAGACAAAGTTAAAAAGAAGTGAATAAGACCGAACCAAGCACACACCCTCTCACTTCTGCCGTGTCCCCTGTCACATCATGGTACAATAAGAAGGTCCTCGTGCTGGGCAGGCACCACGCCATCTTCTTTGTTGGCCCCAAGTCTATGGAAAATAAACTCTTTATGAGTCACTGAATATGTGTCACTCTGTTGTAACAGCAGAATTTGAGACAAGAAGCTCATATAGTTGATTTATTGCAAAGGGTTTTAATTCTGTTTCCTGTACTGTAGAGGCTCAGTTCTCAGTCTGTAAATTTTAAATGAACTTGCTCCTACCAAAAGTTAAGAAATATGGGTTTAATCTGTTCTCTAGTTTATGAACACCGAGCCCTAAGATGGCTTAACTTCCGTGAGCCTCGGTTTGTTCTTTGGGAAAAAAACTAAGCAAAGCCCGAGAGATGCTGAGGACCCTCAGAGCGTGTTGAATGTTCTGTGTGTGTCCAGCAAGCCTCAATTCTGGAAATCTCATTTACAAAACTTCATTTGTCAAAATGACCCAGTGTTTGAAAAATCATGTGAGCACCCCTTGGATTACAGCTACTGTTCTGTAAGCCTGCCAGTGTGAGTGTCCTAGCTGGTTAGTGTCATTGTGTCATCAGCGATGGGTGTGGTGTTTTCAGAGAAGACTGAAGGCCACAGTCTCCAGGCATGCCTGAAGCGAGTGGCAGAAACAGGAGTCACGCTCCCGTCTGCCTCCCTCATAGCTTGTGTTCTTCTACTATGTATTTTTTGTGATAAGTAGTTGAGAGTGACCTAAATACCCAATCAGAAGATTTGATTTAAGAGTTCTGCAGTGGGAGCTGGCCAGGGGCTTAGTGGATGTAGTGCTTGGCTTAAGTGTACGGATTGGAGTTTGAACCGTAGCCCCCATATAAGAACCAGGCAGCTGTCACAGCCCACCTGTAACCGCAGCAGAGACTGAGGATTTCCCAGACATGTAGGCTAACCAGGCTAACCAGGCTAACCAAAACAGCAAGCTCTTGGCTCAGTGAGAGGCCTTGCCTCACCCCCAACTGGCAATGGTACAGATTTTAATCATTGAAATATTGATTCTAGTTCCTTCCTTCCTCCCTTCCTTCCTTCTTTCCTTTTGCTTGTTCATTTTTATTTCTGAGCTAAGATTGTACTTTGTAGCTTAGGCTGGTCTTAAACCCCTGCCCCTAACTCATTATTCTTCATATCAAAGGTTTATAATGATTTTACTAAAACAATCAGCAGGTTCCTCTGATAGCTCTGCCAGGAAGTACCAGGGTGGAAGGAGAAGATCCCCAGGCCCAAGACCTGGATGTAGAATCATTGGGAAGAGGTGTGGGCAGAAGAGGTGCATTCAGGAGTGGGCAGCAGGGGAAGGTAGAAAGGGTGGGTAGAGGAGTGGGCAGCAGGGGTGGGTGCAGGAGTGGGCAGCAGGTATTTGCCACGTTCTATGGATTAATGGGCTAGCGCCAGCACAAGCTCATATGCTCAGGTCTGTCAGTGAGGGTTTTGATTCAGTTGTTTTCACACGGAAACTCCTACCCAAGAAGGCAAACTGCAATTTCTGTTTGAATCTATTTGCTGCTTGTTCGTTTATTTCTGTTTTTGCTTTAAGATAGGGTCTCACTGTGTAGCCAAGGATGGTCTCAAACTCACTGCCTCAGCTTTCTGGGGCACACACCATAATACCAGCTGGAAATTTGACTTCTTGTAGGGCATGCCAGGACCATCAGGGCCCCAGCAACCTTCTGTCTGGCTTTAGCATTCTCAGCTTCTGTTCCTGTCATTGCTCTAGTACTTATATTTCAGGCAGGAAGAAAGTGGCGGGGGGATACAAGGAAACACCTCTGCTTTTAGGGTCAAAGTCTGCAAGAGTTACATTCAGCAGTTCTATGCACATCATGTTGGCTAGAATTTAGTTACAGAGGATTCTGGGAAATGTAGTCTTTAGTGACATTACCACACACCCAATAGTTAATCCCAATGATATCAAATAGGGGAAGAATGGATGTTGAGGGACACTTCCCACAGAAGACTGTGGGAAAGCAAGCAAGGAGAGAATCATTGTCCTGGTACGGTCTCTGAAGACTATGAAGAGAGTGTTGATTTTGGAAACCCAACAATATATCCTCAATCCAACACTTTTCCAGTCCTAAAGATGGAACCCAGTGTCTCCCACATTCTAGGAAAGTACTCTCACTGAGCAACAGCCCCGCACCTCGTTTTTATTGAGACAGGGTCTTACCATGTAGTCTTAAATTCGCCATGTATCTCAGGCTAGCTCAGAATTTTCAACCTTCCTGCCCCCACTGCATCTCCTGTGAACTGGAATGACTGACATGTGTGCCACCACCTCTGGCTCTAACCCATCTTGCAGTTCACTTTCCCACTGGGGTTTCCTGTCTCTATGTGTGCTGGTATTCTCTACCTCTTACAGAACCCACCAAGTCAAGCCTGTATTGTTTGCCCAGGCTTTTAAAAGCCCTTGTGTGCTTTTATTGGATAATACCCATAGCTCTAGAAGAAGCTGGATGAGATGTGTATTAGATGGCCTGCATGATCTATCCATTATGTCCTTTGACTCAGGCATAGTTATTCTACGTGTACAACATAAAGTCCGGTCAAGGTTATTTCTTACAGCATTTTCCTGACAGCCAAAGAATGGAAACTAGCCAAATCCCTTCAGTAAGGGACTAAGTAAATCATGGAATGTAGCCATCCAATGAACTGCTCCATAGCTATTAGGAAGACTGATGTCCTTATATGGACACATTCCAATATATAGTCACGTGCCACGTAAGGAAGTCTGGGCCAATAATACATATGTATTATAATGGTCCCATAATATATTGCCAGGTGACATTATAACCATCTCAGATTAAGTAAAGACATTTATGGGATGATTTTACACAATAGTAACACTATACAATGACCTAATTCTCAGAATATATTTCCACTTAAGAAACTCTGTGTTATTGTTTTTTTAAAAGCTGGGTGTGGTGGCACATGCCTTTAATCCCAGCACTCAGGAGGCAGAGGTAGAGAAATCTCTGTAAATTTGAAACCAGCCTGGTCTACATAAAGTGAATTCCAGGACAGTCAAGGGCTATTAGACAGGGAAACCTTGTCTTGAATCTGTTCCCTCCCAAAAGCAAGCCAAAGAAGATGGGGTATGTCATATAAAATTTTGTGTATTAGAATACTCAGTGGTGCTTGTACCATATAGAAAAACTAGACCAATGAACAATACCACCACAGTAGACTGGGCAGAAGGTTCTAGAGCAAGCTAGGGGTGTGTCAAAGCAACAGGCATTGTGAGCATGAGAGGGTGGATGGGATTGAGGGTGTGGGGAGTAGGAGGCTTGGATGTAAATCCTCTTTAAGGTTCTTGGAAGATTTGGAGCAAGGTTATGTCTGTTTCCTCATTTCTAACAAGGAAATAAGGGTTGGTGTCTTAGGGTTTTACTGCTGTGAACAGACACCATGACCAAGGCAACTCTTATAAGGATAACAACCCTTATAATTGGGGCTGCCTTACAGGTTCAGAGGTTCAGTCCATTATCATCAAGGTGGAACAAGGTAGTGTCCAGGGAGGCATGGTGCTGGAGGAGCTGAGAGTTCTACATATTCATGTGAAGGCTGCTAGGAGAAGACTGGCTCCCACATGGTTAGAAGAGTCTCATTGCCCACCCTCACAGGACACACTTCCTCCTAATAGTGCCATTGCCTGGGCCAAGCATATGCAAACCACCACAGCTGCTGAGGTGACCTAGTAGGAAAGGCTCTTGCTAAGCCTGTTGACCTGAATACAAGCTCCAGGACACACCTGATGGAAGAAGAGCACCTACCCTTCAAGTTGTCCTCCAACCTACACAAAAGTGTTAGGGCACACGTGTGTACACATGCATGCACACACATACAAACACACACGCAAATAATTGTAAATTTAAAAATGCCAATGAGAATAAAAGCCAGAGAGGTGTAGTAGCAAGCACCCAGTCCCAGCTACTCTGGAGGCTAAGACTGGGGGGTTCCCCTGAGCTCAGGAATCTGAGTCTAACTGGATAACACAACTGAGTGTCCTCAAACTCAAACAAACAAACAAACAACAACAGAAACCATGGTATTGTAAGGGCTAAGAGAAAACCATGAGACACCCAGCAGCAAGAGGCAGAGCTGTGTGCCCAGAGTGTTGAGATGGGGTTCAGAAAGTCGCTCGGTTGGCAGAGTGTTTGCCCAGCATGAATGAAGCCCTGGGTTTGATCCTCAGCATTGCTTAAAGCTTGCTGTGGTGGTGCAGACCGGTAATCCCAGGACTTAGAAGACGGAAGCAGGAGGACCAGAAATTCAAGGTCATCTTTGGCAACACAGTAAGTTTAAGGCCTGTATGGAAAACATGAGCTCCCATCTTTAAGATAACAATGGCCCCATGGGCTTGCCTGGCAAGGCTTGACCTGCCTGGGGGAAAACAGGAATACAGACAGGACCAAAGAACAGTCAGAATCCCTCTGTCCATATGGGATATGCTATGTATGCCATTGGCCACCAAGTCCTGAAGGCACTCGCAGCTCACCAGCAGCTTACCAGCAGAGTCCCGGGCTCTTGCTGGCTTGGTTGTGAATAAATATGCCCTTTGTCACTGTTGGCCATTTTGGGGAGTTGGGACATTACTTTGAGGTTGGATTTTTGAGAGTTCTGAGTGGGTGGGGCAATGACTAAATTGAATCCTTTAAAGATAACCACCTTGAATGTGGTATAGAAAGTGAGTTGGAAGAAGGCAAAGGTGGGGTCCCGTTAGGAGCCCGCAGCATGAATTCTGAGAGGCAAGGATGCCAGCATTGAAGTGTAGGAGAAGAGCAATGTGGGCGGAGCTAAGTGACCAGGATGAGGTGGCAGATGGTTAGTGTCTGGGGGAATACACCACAGGCCAAAGAGGGAAAGGCATGACTCCTGGGTTTGGGAAGCAAGCAGTGAGGGCAGTCAATACCTTTCCTGAGACTAAGAAAGGAAGACACCACAGGCCCAGCACTGTGGTGCATGCCATAGTTCCAGCACTAGAAGCCAAAGGCAGGAGGACTGCCACGAGTTTGAAGTTGACCTGGGATGCACAGAGCCCAAGACCAGCTAGAGATACATAGCAAGACCCTGTTTCAGTCCTAGGTGTATAGAGAAGCATGCTGGTGTCAGTCTGGACAAGCAGCATCTGTGTCCCTAGCCAGCAGGCGGAGATGAAGGTCTGGACTAGAGTTATGCATGAACAAACACCAGCGGAAGGCATGGGAGCTGGTGGCCTGAGGCTCTGCAGAAGGAGAAACCAGACCTGAGACACGACTCTCCAGAAGGCCACTTTAAAGTAGGAGCCCTGGTATGTACCTATACTTAGAGCTACTTGAGATGCAGAGGCAAGGGGATTATCCAAATCCATGACTCTGAAGGCAGAAAGGGAGAGAGAGAAGAGAGGGTAGGAGGGAACAGCCTCAGATGTGATATGAGATCCCAAAAGCATGCATGCTTTGCCCCAATTTGGGAGATGGAAACATCAAGTTAGTGACTGAGACTGTGACTAAAGTTTTCCAGTCGCTACAGAATCCCAGCCCTTAATTAACCACTCATGAGCTACTTATTAATTTTACTGGAATACATTTTTTCTACTTAAATATTCTTGGAAATGAAATAACTATACAAATGTATATTTTCCTTTTGGGGATTTTGTCTGTTTTATAAATATCCCACTCTTTTTTTTTTAATTAATGTGTATGTGTGCCTGGGTTATGTGCATGTGAGTGTTGTTTCCCACAGAGGCCAGAAGAAGCTATAGTTACAGGTGGTTGTAAGCCACCTGATGTGGGTGCTAAGAACCAAAGCTGAATCCCCTACACGAGCAGTATGCACTCTTAACCACTGACCCATCTTTCCAGCTCAGATTTTGACTACTGTTAATTTTAAAATCTTACCCTCAAAGAGTTAAAACACCCCCCAGATAGGAAACATACAGAAGAGGCCATGCGGCTGGTGACCTAGGGCCAGTAAGAAATACTTTTTGGTATGTGCAACATGTCATCAGTGACTTTGATCCAAACAAACAACCATCTGTGATCTCTCGGCTCAACCATAAGACCTTCAATCCAAAGACCTGGAAGTTTTCAGTCTCCACGGGGGGCAGTCTCCCCATTCTCTGTACCCATCAGAAGTTTCTGAAGGTCGGACTCTCTCTCTCTCTCTCTCTCTCTCTCTCTCTCCCTCTCTCTCTCTAAAATGTTATAGCTCTAATTACATTTCATGTATTTATTTTGTGTACAGCCACAGCCAGAGGCTGACAGTCTGGAGGCCAGAGGACGACAGTCTGAGGGAGTTAGTTCTCATCTTTAACCATGTGGGTTCCATGGGTCAAACTCAGGTCATCAAGTTTGGTGGCAAAGCACCTTCACCCACTGAGCAATGTTGCCAGCCCCATATTTCTTACTATACATGTAAAGATACCATTTATGTCTGAAAGTATTTGTTTGTTTGCTTGCTTGCTTGCTTGCTTGCTTTTATGGTCCTAGGGATTGACCCTAGGGCCATATATGCTAGGCAAAAGTTTCCCAGGCTGACCAGAAACTCACTTTTTAGTCCAGATTACCTTTGAACTTGAGACCCTCTTACTTTATCCTCCCAAGCATCAGGGATGATAACAGTGCACCACTATATCAAACTCAGAAACATATGGTCTGTCTGGGCTGTATGTCAGCTTGACACAAAATAGAGTCATCAGACAGGAGGAAACCACAGTTAAGAACATGCATAAGACAGGGCTGTACGCAAGCCTGGAGGGCATTTTCTTAGTATTTGATGGGGGAGGGCCCAGAGCATTGTGGGTAGTGCCATCCCTGGGCAAGTGGTCCTGGGTTCTATAAGAACGCAAGCTGAGCAAGCCATGGTGAGCAAGCCAGTAAGCAGCACCCATCCATAGCATCTGCATCAGCTTCTGCCCACAGGTTCCTGCCCTGTTTGAGTTCCTTCCCTGACTCTTCCTTCAATGACAACAGTGATATGGAAATGTAAACCAGATAAACCCTCTTTGGTCATGGTGTTTCATCACAGCAGTAGAAACCCTAATTAAGACACTTATATTTAACAAGCTCCTAATACACGAATGCTTTTCTCTCGGCTTTTAATCTGCTGGATTCAGAATAGTTTGCCATTTGCAATTTTAAGTGCCTGGTACCCTGCATGTACTGTAAACACCCATGTATCTGTCTGGTTCACTCAATAGGTTTTCTCTCTCAAAGCAGCAGTGATTCAGGCACCAGCGTGAGAAAAATGAGTTGGCGTCCCTTGATTAAGCTCCATCAGACTCAAAGTCAGATATCAGAACCTGCCCATGGGAAATTCGATTTCTGGACATCATGTTTTTTACTTGTATTTATTCACATGAGAAATTCTGGGTTTAATAGTGTCCATCTAAAATCCACATATTCTTCTTAGAACCCCAGAATAGCTCCTTACTTGAGAAGAGGGTCTTTGTGTTGGGCACAGTGGCACTGGCCACAAGTCCTAGCTGGGAGGTAGCTGCATATAGATTACCATGAGTTCTAGGTAAGCCTGGGCTACAAAGTGAATACTAAGCTAGCCAGAACTATATAGTAAGACTTTGGCTTAAACAACAACAATAATAAAATATAGTCTTTACTTAATATCATTAAGTAAGATAAGGCTATGAGCTTATTAAAATGCCTCTTATGGAAATGAACATTAGCTGTGTGTGGTGGTGCACGCCTTTACTCTCAGTGCTCAGTGGGCAGAGGCAGGCAGAGTTCTGAGTTTGAGGCCAGCATGATCTACAGAGTGAGTTCCAGGACAGTTAGGACTACACAGAGGAACTGTGTCTTGAAACAGAAAAGAAAGAAAGAAAGAAAGAAAGAAAGAAAGAAAGAAAGAAAGAAAGAAAGAAAGAAAGAAAGAAAGAGAGAAAGAAAGAGAGAAAGAAAGAGAGAAAGAAAGAGAGAAAGGAAGGAAGGAAGGAAGGAAGGAAGGAAGGAAGGAAGGGAGGGAGGGAGGGAAGGAAAGGAAAAATGGAAATAGACTAGTATTAGCCAGGATATAAAGAAATCAAAGGCTTATGGTTGGTTATTATGAATAGAAGATGATATAGTTACTATGGAAATAGTTTGATAGTGCCCTCCAAATTATAGAATTACTAGCAATTTCACTTCTAGGTAAATACTCAAGAGAATTGAAAGCAGGGACTAAGATGCCTGTATACCCTTGTTCACAGCAGTGTTATATTAATAACAACTGTAGAAACAATGCAGGAGTCCATCCAGAGATGAAGGATAAACAAAGATGACATACAAACAATGGGATAGTAACATCCTTAAAAGGGAAAAAGATTCTGCCGAGGCATGGTACTGCATGAGAAGCTGAGGTGAAAGAATCCTGAGTGTGAGGCTCGCCTGGACTGTATATGCATCAAAGCCTTATCAGAAGACAAAGAAGCCAGTGAGACAGCTCAGAGGGTAAGGGTACCTGCCACCAAGCTCGACAACCCGAGTTTGATCCCGGAACACATGTGCTAGAAGGAGAGAAATGGCTCCCACAGGTTGTCCTCCCTCCGACCTCCACACTCACTGTGGCTCACATGCACCCCCCATAAATAAATATGTATAATTTAAAATTTTAAATAGAGGAAGAAAATCCTGGCCCATGCTTTAACAACATGGATGGACCTTAAAGAAATTATGCAAATGAAATTAGGTGAGCATAAAAGGACACATGACAGCAGGAGGTTCTTGGTGCTTCAGCTCACGGACGTTGGAAATGACAGAAAGAGGAGAGAACTAAAGAATTCAACCCTGAGGATGATGGGAAGACAGCCCAGAGGATTATGGGAAGGCAGCTCTGAGGACGATAAGCCCTGAGGTACCAAAAAAGGAATGAGAAATTATTTTTGGGCCAGTGTTTCTCCAAGCCAATGGGAGGCCCACAGTTCCTTCTAGTACCTTCTCTTTGAGGAATATAAAGAATAAATGTAATCTTGGGCCAACTTCATTATTTTATGAAGGAGGAAGTTGAAGCCTGAGAGTTGAAGTAACTTGTGTGGAAATACAGTTTCTGGAAGGTTCTAGGCTGGTTTCCCTTGCTATTTCTGAATTTTTTTTTTAATGTTCTCTTTACAATGGGAATATTGCATCTGTTCATGGAAAAGTCTATTTATTGAGTAATATTTAAAATTTAAATATTGAGTAATATTTAAAAATCACAACTAGTTAGGAACTTAATAATATATTTTAGGGCTTTTAGAAAACAACACCAACAAATAACCCTCTGTCTCAGGCAACAAACAGTAAGAGACTTGGGTTTATTGTTGTTGTTGTTGCTATTGCATTTATTTATTTATTTATTTATTTATTTATTTATTGGGGGTCAGGGTACATGCTCCACAGTGGAGGTCAGAGGACAACTTTGAGGAGTCAATTCCTCCTTCTGCCACGTAGGCCTTGGGAATCAAACTCAAGGCTTCAGATTTGGTGGCCAGCACCTTAGCCCACTGAGATGACTTTCTAGTTATTGTTTTCTTTTTTTTTTTCTGTAAATAAGACTTTTGGGCAAGTGGAAAAATATGCAATTTTCATTAAATTTTGAAAAGCTCCGGGTTACAGCAAATTTTTGTCCTAAAATAAGAATGGCACACGTAAATATGTATTTATGCCGTGTACTTACTTTGTGTAAATAAATATAATGTATATTTAGCCTTTAAATGCTTAGAAATAAAACAAAATATACGTGTAGGCTAAAATAGCAGGACTGGGTGACAGACAAGTTCAGATCTGATACATTCTGAACTTGTCCAGCTGGTAATTCCCCTGTTGCTCAGAGCCACTGGAAGGCTCTGCTCACAGTGGAGGCTATGGGACCGTGGAAGGGGTGACTACAACGTTCCCAAGTCAAATTTGGGGGGTACCAAGTAAGGGAAAAAAGCTTGCTCAAATGTAACCCAAATGGGAAGTGGGTTGACATTCAGAAAGAGGTCACAGAACCCACAGGACAGAAGAGCCTTGGGCTCCACCAGGGACAGGAACCAGAGGGTGCAATCTCATAGGCCAGGCCTTCCCTGTTGCTCTGGACCCACTGTTTCTTTCTGTTCTTCAGGGTCGTGCGTGAGCAGTACCAAGGGCACGTTAGAAACTCTAGCATGCTAGAGACATGATGGACGACAGAACCTAGTAACCAGCAGAACCAGCACTGAAGAAATAGACCAGGAACCCAAAGGTTCGAATACCCGAGCTCAGAAAAGCAGGTCCGACAGACGATTCACTGTGTGTCAATGTGGAGTAATAGTGAGTGTGAGAAAGGAGGGCTCTTCCAGGCACATTGCTAGGTGCTCACACATGCTCCAAACAGCATCTAGGGCACGTATCTACTACCTATGTAGTTATGCTGATATCTGTCCATTTAAAAGAAGGAATCTCGGGGCTAGAGAAATGGCTCAGACATTAAGAGCATGTGCCCTTGTTGGCACTGTTCGTGCACCGGCCTGCAAAACAGAAACAGGGGTCCAGAGAAACAGGGAGGTCCTGGCCTGTGAAATCGGTCTCTTCCAGAAGACCCACATTCAATTCCCAACACGCACATGGCATCTCACAATTGTCTGTGACTCTAATTACAGGGGATTCAATGTATGTGCTGGTGAAACACCAATGCACATAAAATTAATCAACTAATTAATGAATGAAAAAAATCTCCATGCTAATTTTTTCTTTGATGTTTTTAAGCTTCATTAATTAAGGAAGAAATCTCCATGTTAATTTTTTCTTTCTTTGGTGGTTTTTTTTTGTTTTTGTTTTGTTTTAGCTCTCAGCTGTCTGTTTTTCCCTATTTTATTTATTTATTATCTATTTACTTATGTTTTCAGTACTGCTGTATAATAAGAATATGGTTAGGCAGTGAGACAGCTCCCGGGGAAGCCGTCACAGTCTCTTGAGTATGTCCTTTGGCTCTGAAAAATTTGTCTTTTTCCAATTTCCATCTTTAAAAGTTAAGCAATAAAGGAAAAAGCAGAACCCACGACGGCAGAATAGTGACGTAGTATTTTTTAAACAATGAGAACAGACACCAGAGAGAAAATACAGATACCCAGAATCAGCAAAGGAGGAGGGACCACAGCTTCAGAGTCATGCTCTGGGCCAAAGGTCACCTCTCCTCTAGCATGTGTCTGTCTAGCAGGGTTTCTGGTTCTTAACAAAAAACATCATCCCTGGCCAGTAAGAAGCAGAAGAAGGAGAAAAACAAGAGGAGGAAGAGGAGAAGAAAGGAGAGGACCCCAGGTCCCACGGACTTAAACTCATGTCCCTGAAGCCGCTGCTGTACACGGAAAAATCCAGGGAAGCCTGGAAGGCAGAAGCTGGATCAGTGAATGCACACTCAAGAGTCAGAAGTCAGCTGGTTTTGGTGGCACAAACTTTAATCCCAGCACTTGGGAGATAGAAGCAGGTGGATCACTGTGAGTTCAAGACCAGCCTGGTCAACATAGCTGGAACCAAACCAGCTGGGGCTATGTAGTGGTACTCTGTCTCAAAACCTGAGAGAGAGAGAGAGAGAGAGAGAGAGAGAGAGAGAGAGAGAGAGAGAGAGAGAGAGAGAGAGAGAGTCAGAGAGAGAGATAGAGAGAGAGAGACCAGAGACAGAAGTCCCCTTACTTAGAGCAGTCCACGGAAGCGGTCCTTGACACTGAGAAACAGCTTTTTGCTGTGGGCCAGACTTACATGAGCAGGAGGTGGGAGATGTGAATAAGGATGTGGTAATGATGTCCTCCATGGGTGGGAAGTGAGGGCAAGGCAGAATTCTCAGAGAAAGGTCAGGGCCTATCCGTGGACCACAGAGTTCCCTTAATGGACCGAAAACTGATGTAAGCACTCAGGACCTTGGCCTGGGGTGTGGCTCGGTCGTCCTGTGCTTGCCCAGAGTATATGAAGCCTTGGGTTCCATCCTCAGCATCACCACAAAGCAAACCTGTGCTGAAACCTTCCAGCCTTGTTGTCCCTGCCGTAGTGACTCATGCACAGGTCACAGACTCCTGTTTACAGACAACACAGAATCTAAGAGATAGGACAACATGTTTGGACATTTTCCTAGTGACCTTCTCTCCCCTGGTCTACCAAGGGAGCAAGGCCTTTGCTGCCCCACCCCACCTCCCATTCCCATGTCCTCAGCAGGACCTCGGGCTACTTCACCTAAAATGGAATCACCGAAAGCTGCTTTTCTCTTGGGTTTTGTCTTAAACTAAAGTGATAAGAGTTTTTCCTCTTTCAATTTTTTTAATTTTGAAAATTTCATCATATGTATGTGTATATATGTATATATATATATGTATATATACATATATATTGAAATACCTGTCCCCCAACTCCCCTCTCCAAGTGTCCCCACATACTCTGAGCATGTCTCCTTCTCTACCTTGTGTCTTTTTTGCGTGTGATAGCCCACCAAGTCTAGTGAGTTTTGTCTGTATGTCCATGAGTGTGCAGCTGTGCACTGGAACACTGGAAACCTATCAGGGACTGCATCTTCAATAAAGAATGATGCTCCCTTCCCCAGCAGCTACCCACTGCCCATCTGCACAGGGATTTCGGCTAACTCGGTCTCATGCTAAGACTAAGATACTCTGTGATCAGCCCTAAACAGGACAGCTAACCCCTCTCACCCTACAACCTCCGAGTGAAGGAAACATCTAGGAAGAGGAGATTGAGAGAGAGTAACAGTAGAGAGAGTGTATGTTGTGACTAGCTTCCTCTTGCAGGTGCCAGCAAGAGAGAGGGAAGAGATTCTCTGAAGCAAATAAAAGGCCAAAGGAGGGATTCTTCCAGCTGGGCCTTTACTGTGCTTTGACCACTGCAAATAAAGATTGCAGAGGGCCTGACCGTGAGTCCTGGGAGGCTGGGCTGGAGCTAGAGCACTCAGCCTCAAGAAGCAGACCTGTGCAGACTGAAAAAGACACAGCATTGAGAAATGAAGAGGGAACAGGGGAGATGGAAGGTGGAGCCTTGGGTGGGATCCCCACGTGGGAGCTCAGACCTGCAACACTGGTACTCCATGGGTAGAAGCTATATAGCAAGGTTGAGGCTATCTAGGCTACACGAGGCTGTCAACAAGGACGAAGGGGGCAGTGATTAAGCATTTGTTGCAGAGGAGCTGGGTTCAGTTTCCATAGCCCACATGGCAGCCTACAAGCAAGCACTGGCATCTCTTACCTAGGTGGGCTTGTCCACATAGTTTGCCACAGTGTCATAAGGTCAGGAAGGTCTGTCCTTTCTTCAGTGTCAGACAGTGGTAAGGAAATGACATCATGCTCCTAGAAACAAGTCCTCACCAAGGAAGCTGTAAGCAACCATAAAGAAACTCACCAGGTCGTCAAAGGAAAGCAAACCATTAAATAAAGACAGGAAGGCTGAAGAGAGGCTGGGTGAAAAGAAAGGAGAATTCAGAGGAGGTGGGCGAGAATGAGTGAGAGCAGTGAGATGAGTCTGTGATAAAACACATGCATGAGAATGTCCGGGGGAAACCCTCTGTTCTGTAACATCAACATATGCTAAGAAGAAAATGAGCAAACAAGCAAACAAACAAAAAAGCAGGTCAGGGTTTCCCACTCACGCGGTGTGTTTCCAGCCGCTGCCTGTGACGTCAGCGCCGTGCTCTCTGAGTTCGTTGGACAGCACCCGCTCCCATGGGCTGGGCTCTGAATTAGTTATAAATCTACAGCATAAATCTAGGGTGACAGATTCAGACCAGTGGCTGCCAGGAGCAGGATTAAGAAGGGACTTCAGGGGACAGCGGAGGGCGGAAGACACATTCATTATCTTGATTGTGGTTGCTTCGCAGAGGTGTAGACATCTAAACCTGTCAAATTTATGTTATGTGGTGAAATTCATAATTGTATTTCTTTAGAAGGGGTGGGGACTAGAGACGGAGCTCAGTGGGCCAATGTGCTTGTCACTTGAAGTCTAACAACTGGAACTGATTCCCAGCTTCCACAGGGCGGAAGAGAGATCAAATCCTCAGAGGTTGTCCTCTGATCTCCACACACGCACTGTGATATGCAAGCACACACACACACACATACACACACGATGCACATACAAAGTGAATAAGTAAAATATGGTTTAAAAAATGTAAGTCAGCGAATGGAGGTAGAGAGATTGCTTGTGGTTAAGAGCAGGTAAGACTGTTCCAGAAGATCCAAGTTTTCCTCCTAGCACCCACGCTGGACCGCTCACATCCCTGTAACCCCAGCTGGATGGGATCCAGTACCCTCATTGACCTCCATAGGTACTAGACACTCAGACATATACCTATACACATAATTAAAGTTAGAAATAAAATGAGTGATGGCCATATGACAGTAGTTACCTCGAAAATAAATATTTTTAAAGCCAGTGAGTAAGTGACGTTCATTAAGCCAAATAAGCGTGATCCTGACAGTTGCATACAAGGAAACTTACAAAATACTCAAAGACGTGGAGAAATGGGAGTTTGTTTTCACATAAAGACAAAGATGTGTACAAAGAATGTATTTGATAAAGAACTTGTACTGGTTTGGAATTGGAGATATTGGTGTTAACTGTTGGGTTTTGGTAGTTACTTGGGCTTGTTATTATCATCTTGGTAGTTACTTGGGCCCAGTACTTGTTATTATCATCATAGTAATAATGGTGGTAGAATAAATACATACAGATGCCAATGAGTGCCTGTGTACGCTGATCCCCACCGGTACCCAGGCTGGCTATTGAAAAACTGTAGGATTATCTGACGATGGTGACATGCCTGTGTCAGCAACTCTCCTCCATTAGAGGAACCAGAGCTCTTTAGAGAAAGGCTGAATCCAGAGCTAGGGCAGAGAAAGCAGCAGACAGTCCTAGACCATGTTCTACCAGACAATACGAAGCGTGCGTGAGTAACCTTCTGAAGGTAGCAGGTCAGAAACACCATAGATTATCTCCCGCTTGAGGTTTCTTCACAATTAAACTCAGGTCCTGTATTTTGGCAAGAATACCACAGTTTCACCTGAAAAAAAAAAAAAACAAAGTTTGAGGAACCTGTTCCAGATATTTGAAAACTAAGGAGACGTGACAGCTATGGAACAGGACATTCTACTAATTGCTTTTGTTGTAAAAGGCACGGTTGGGTCGATCGACCAGACTTTGGTATCCCTACCCCTCCAGCTCTGCTGCCTACAGAATAGGGGGAAAGGAGTTCAGAAGCCCTGTGAGTACATACAGTGAAGAAGTCACACCAGGACCAGCTGCAGGGAGGCAGATCAACTTTACTTAGGGGTAATTCAAGGCTTATATAGTTTTGGAGGGGGGAGGGTCATAAAAACATCTAGGATGGGCAAAAGTCATTGGCTGAAGGCTTGGGGACTGAAATGCCTCATTAACACGGGGAAGCACTTCAGGAATCTCAGGCACTAGCTGGATGGCTTCCTATAGGGAGAAAGGAAGTTGAACTGTAATCTGACCAAGGCTACATGACATTCTGCCAGGAGTAGGGGAGTTGAACTCCCCAGACAAGGTCAGAAAGGGGGAAGCCCTGCCAATGAAGAGAGTCCTCCATAATGCACTGAGCTCAGAAGGCTACCTGGTCAACAGTAAACTTCGACCTTAATTAGCAGGGCAACACACAGCCTCTCTATTAAAGAAGCATTACTAGAAACACTCAGTTATTCATTAAAAAGTACTTTTGTACTTTTTATATTCTTTTTCGGGTTTTTTTTTTTTTTTTTTTTTTTTTTTTTTTTTTTTTTTTTTTTTTTTTGAGACAGGGTTTCTCTGTGTAGCCCTGGCTGTCCTGGAGTTCACTCTGTAGACCAGGCTGGCCTTGAACTCAGAAATCCGCCTGCCTCTGCCTCCCAAGTGCTGGGATTAAAGGCATGCGCCACCACTGCCTGGCTACTTTTTATATTCTTAAAAAATAAAAAAAAAAGCAAAGCTCTGGAGCCATCCACACTGCAGAGCCATATACAATGCAGATCCATTTACACTGCAGAGCCATATACACTGCTGAGCCATCCACACTGCAGAGCCATATACACTGCAGATCCATTTACACTGCAGAGCCATCCACACTGCAGATCCATTTACATTGCAGATCCATTTACACTGCAGAGCCATATACACTGCTGAGCCATCCACACTGCAGAGCCATATACACTGCAGATCCATTTACACTGCAGATCCATTTACACTGCAGATCCATCCACACTGCAGAGCCAGCCACACTGCAGAGCCATCCATACTGCAGAACCATATACACTGCAGAGCCATCCACACTGCAGATCCATTTACACTGCAGAGCCATCCACACTGCAGAGCCATATACACTGCTGAGCCATCCACACTGCAGAGCCATATACACTGCAGAGCCATCCACACTGCAGAGCCATATACACTGCAGATCCATTTACACTGCAGAGCCATCCACACTGCAGAGCCATCCACACTGCAGAGCCATCCACACTGCAGAGCCATCCACACTGCAGGGCCATCCATACTGCAGAACCATATACACTGCAGAGCCATCCATACTGCAGAGCCATATACACTGCAGACTGCAGACTGTCTGAAGTGTATGGAAGGAAGGAGGAGAGCTTGCATGCCTCTGGGCTTTTTGACCTGAGCTCCCTGGAGAAATTACTGAGACAGGGAAAGCAAGAGGGGGAGCTCTGAGAACATAGTTTTAGGTCTGTGTTAGTAAGTCATGCAATATGCAGGAGGCACTTGGACACTTTGCTCTAGCCATGAACCTGAGATCCATCAACACTGCATATTGATCTTATCCAGATTACAGCACAGCTGTGTTGGGGGGATGTTGGGAGCCGCAGTGAGTGTGTCAACATTCGCCATTACAAGATGGCGCAGGCATCCTGTCCTCCCACTAGTAAACAACTGACTGCGCAGGTGCAAAAGGCAGAAAGCGTGCCAAAGTCACTGCCCATCCTGGGGCATAATACGGGGTGATGAGTGAACAGCCAATCAGAAGTGAACACGCCACTCTAGGGTACATATAGCAGTGCCTTTCCCAGGCTTTGGGTCTTTCTGCTTCTGCTTATATGAATAAAGCCTCGCTGTGGTAACCACCCGAACACTGCCTCTCGTGTCTCTCTTCCACGGGCGAAGGGGACATGGGAGGCGTGCGGAACAGGGGGATGATGAAGAAGGATAAAAAGTTCAAGGTTGGAGCTAGAGAGATGGCTCATCAGTCAAGAGAACAAACTGCTCTTACAGAGCTCTGAGTTCAGGTCCCACAATCCTATCAGGTGGGGATCTGACTCCCTCTTCTGGCCTCCATGTGCATCTGCACTCATGTACACATACACAAACATAATTAAAAGGTTTTTTGGATTTGTTTGGTTTTTTGTTTGGTTGGTTTTTTTTTTGTTGGTTGGTTGTTTTTGTTGGTGTTATTATTGGTTTTGTTTTTCTGTTTATTATTTTTGGTTTTGGTTTTTTCAAGGTAGGGTTTCCCTGTGTAGCCCCTGGCTGTCCTGGAACTCACTCTGTAGACCAGGCTGGCCTAAAACTAAGGGATCCACTTGCTCCTGCCTCCCTAATGTTTGGATTAAAAGTATGTGCTGCCACTTCCTGACTAATGAAGGTTCTTTTTAAAAGTAAGTTCAATGTTATGATTGGCTACATGCAGAGTTTGAAGCCATCCTGGCTCCATGAGACCCTGTCGCTAAAATAAAACATATGGGGTGAGGTATGGTGCTGTATGCTTTTAATTCCAGCTCCTGGGAGACAGAGACAGGCAACTCTCTATGAGTTCCAGGCCAGACATAGCCACAGTGAGACCCTGTCTCAATAAGGTAAAATAATAAAGTAATGAGTATCATCATTTTCTGTGAACTCAGCGTACAGCACAGGGTCCAGAGCTTCTGTCAGGCTCCTCTTTTGAATCATGTATTTTAGATTGTATCCTGTGGCCTTATGTAAGATTTCTATTCCTAAACTGCAGTTGTTCATTTGAACAAGTGAACATGATATTTTAAAATTAAGTTTGTGGGGTGAAGAGATGGCTCAGTGGTTAAGAACACTTGGTGCTCCTGCAGAGGACCCAGGTTCAAGTCCTTAGCACCTACATGGTTGCTCACAACTGTCTGTAACTCCAGTTCCAGGGTACCCGATGCCGATGCCCTCTTCTGGCTTCCGTGGGTACCAGGCATGCACATGGTGCACAGACACAGATGTATACAAAACATTCATATACATAAAATAAAAATTAAAATGAAAAAAAAGATTTAAAAAATTGACTTTGCTGGGAATGGTGGCTCATACTTGTAACCCCAGCACTGAAGAACACAGGAAGACTGCTTGACGCTCAGGCCAACTTGGGATCAAAATGATACTTTGTTTCAAAAACATTGAGGGAAAAGTCCTGGATTTGATCCCCAGAACTGAATAAACCAGGAGCATTGTTACAATCATGACACTCAGAATGTGGAGGCGGATCAGTAATTCAAGGGCATCCTTGGCTGCATAGTGAATTTGAGGACAGCCTGGGCTACATGTTTCTCAAAACAAAACAACAACATTGAATTGTACAGGCCCACTGCACTGTTTTTGTTTTCACTGGTTCAGATGTTCCCATGATAATGGCTTCTTTTCCCATGCTGGCACTGGACTTGGGAACTGAAATAGGATGCTGGACATATTTGTTATGTCAGACAACGGCCTTTCACAGAAGTGGCCGTCATGTCTAGGACAGAGTCTTCCTCATAAAAAACAAAATTAGAATGAGTTTTCCTTTCCATTGCTTGCAACTTGCAGATCTCAATCCTATCTATCCAAAGGGATGGTTTTTCAAGTTTGCCAAAGGGATTTCACATGTGTTTGTTACATAAAGTAATTATGTCAACTGAGAAATAGTTTTCCCAAAGTGAATATTAACATTTACCCTTTGCCGACCATCCCCCAAAATACAATTAGCTACATGTCTCTTAATTTAAAGTAGTCATGGCTTGAGTCAGCAGCGACCCCCTGCTCCCAGGGCTATGTGCTGAACAGCTGGCCCCCAGCTGGCAATGGCCGTTTTTGGAGGTGGGGCTCAGCTGGTATAGGGAGAACATGAGGATGGGCCTTTGAAAGTAATAGCTGGATTCTGCTCTCTACCCTGTTCTCTGCCTCTTAGCAATCAGCTCCCTGACAGAACCTGATGTGTCTCCCCAACAATAACAGACTGAATTCCCTCTGAAACCACGAGCCAAAATAAAACCTCTTTCCTTAAGTTGTGTCTGTCAGGCATTCCCACCGTGATGAGAAAGCATTAAATGTAGGTACTGTTTAAAAATTGAGGTTAGGGCTGGAGAGCTGGCTCAGTGGTTGAGAGCACTGGCTGCCTTTCCAAAGGACTCTGGTTCAATTCCCAGCATCCACATGGCATCTTAAAACTGTCTGTGGCTCTAATTCCAGGGGATCTGATACTCTCACATAGATATACATGAAGGCAAAACACCAATGCACATAAGATTACCAAATAAAGGTAAAGGTTAAGGGAGATGGAGAGATGGTTTAGCTGTTAAGAATACTTCCTGTTATTCCAGGAAGTGCTGTTACTCCAGTTATACCTCATTATTCAGGTCCGGACCCATCGCTAGTCTCAGGCAGCTCACAGCCTCCTGTAACTCTGATACCCTCTCTGGCTTCTGTAGGCACCCACAAAGTTGTGACATTCTCTGTCTCTGTCTCTCTGTCTCTGTCTCTCTCTCCTCTCTCTCCTATCTTACACACACAAACACACATACTCGCGCACACACTAATAAAAATGTAAAAAAAAAAAAAAAAAGCTTAAATCAACCTTAAAAAGCTTAAATCAGCAGGGCAGTGGTGGCGCACGCCTTTAATCCCAGCACTTGGGAGGCAGAGGCAGGCGGATTTCTGAGTTCCAGGCCAGCCTGGTCTACAGAGTGAGTTCCAGGACAGCCAGGGCTACACAGAGAAACCCTGTCTTGAAAAAAACAAAAAAAAAAACCAAACAAACAAAAAAAAAAAGCTTAAATCATGCCTCTAATCCCAACTCTTGGGAAACTGAGACATGAGACTTGCCAACAGCTTAAGATAAGTTTGGGTTATGCAATAAGTTCCAGGACAGCCTGGGCTATGATGTGAGATTCTGTCTCAAAAGTATGTTAGGGGCCTCTCCCTCACAAGTGTATCAGAACAACTCCAGACGCATGTAATTCTAATTCTCAGTGTTTAATTTCTCAGGAAAAAAAAAAGTGTGTTAGGGTATAGTTCAGTGGTGGATCCCTAGGTTCTGTTCTTGGGGCACACACACACACAAATATTTTTGGTCTTGAAAGAAATATAGCAAATATGGAAGACAGACAAGAAACCACAGTATTGTGGGCCACTACCAAAAGAGGAAGAGCTATGTAATGCACTTTATTCTAAAAAAAAAAAAAAAAAAAAAAAAAAAAAAAAAAAAAAAAAAAAAAAAAAAAAAAAAGGAGGCTTCTATTTTTCTTTCATATGGGTGTAATAGTTTACAGTTTGAAAGACCTACAGGAAGAGCCAAGAGCAGAAGCTGATGACCAGGCAGAGATTTCAGGATTTGGAAGTGATATGTGCCCAGTCACCTCCGTTTTCTTAACTCTGGGCTCTGGTTCAGTGGGTTTGGAGTTTGTCTGGAAATACTATGTGGGCAACCAGCCGCCTGGGGAATGGATGCTCCCAGTGGTGCACAAAACAGCAAGGGTTCAGAGTAGAGGCAGAGCAGATAGATGGAACGCACCGACGGGTTTCAGGGTTAGAGAACTGACTCAAACGGAAAGGGGGAAGGGAGAGCTAAGGATGGGTCCCGGCGTCTGGAGCCAAGTTCACTGATTAGACCATGTCAAGGACACAAGAGGAGGAGCAGTATGTCATGGTACAGTAGCCCAAAATG
Source organism: Arvicanthis niloticus (assembly GCF_011762505.2). NCBI lineage: Eukaryota > Metazoa > Chordata > Mammalia > Rodentia > Muridae > Arvicanthis > Arvicanthis niloticus. The sequence goes on from NC_047660.1 coordinate 3,049,632, forward strand.
GAGTTTAAAAGATGTCAGCAGAGGTCAAGCTTCAAGAAGGCATCAGACGCACCCATGTTAGAAGCTAAAATGAAGAGAAAGGCAGCCAGCTGGTTACCCATGAGCTATGTCTATGTAGGTCATTAGTGAATGGAACACAATTTCTGTGATGTAGTCAGGTGTGTACCGGATTGGAGAAGTCTGACAGAGAGTAACGCGTATCTAAGGCATCGGTCTGCTGTGGGGCTGAGCGTGGTCTGAGGCAGATCAAGTCTCACACCTGAAATGCCTTTCAGGAGGCCCTTTTAATCCTTCGATTTTTTGTTTTTGTTTTTGAGGGAGATGTTTGTTTCTTTGTATTTTGTTGTTGTTGATGATGTTGTTTGTGGCCACAGCTGGACATGCAAAGACACAGTCCTGATGATGCCTGATCCTTCCTCATCCGGTGCCAGCGTACGCCCTTGAGCTTTATAGCATCTGGATGTGGCAGCGCACCATCTAGCCAGCCAATGGGGGAGGTCCATCACTGCCTGCCAGCCAATGGGGGAGGTCCATCACTGCCTGCCAGCCAAATCCGGGAGGTTCAGCCCTGCGAACAGCAACACTGCGACTCCGAGCCTTAGGGCTGAATCCCACGCACCATCAGTAACAGGAACTTCGAGAGCAGGGTACAAACCAAAGCAGAAGCCTCCAATAAACATATTAATGCTAATTACCAATATTAATGTACACAGTAATTTTAAACTGCTTTGTAGAATTTACATTCTAGGAGTATGTCAAAAATTTTAATCAAACATTTATTAATTGGATATTTCAACTTTTTAACTGTTTCTGTTTTTTCTCTTACAGCAGTAATATGACCTCATTTTCACATACACACTCTTAAATTGTTATTATTATTCCCTAAGCATAATGTTGTAAATTAAAAGTGTAATACCCAAGTACCAATACTTCAGGTTTTTTTTTTTTTTTTTTTTTTTTTTTTTTTTTTTTTTTTTTTTTTTTTTTTGGTCCTATTACTGAAGGTCCCTCTAGGAAATTGCATCCGTTTACATTTCCATCTGTGTACATTTCCATCTATAACTGCAAATTTTCCAATATAGGCATTTTCTAAATAATAGAATTTTAATTTTCAAACTTGCATGTCTAGCTATAAATAAATAAATAGATAAGCATTTACTAAATGATTCTTTTGCTGCCTCATGCTAGAACATTCTCGAATCACAAGAACACAAACTAAACCCAGACTCCTGCCTTACAGGCTGCATGGCTCTTCATGGCTGTGTGTGTGTGGTCTTGGGGATCAGGCCCAAGGCCTCATGGGTAGGCAGGTGCTCTGACACTGAGCTCCATCCGGGTCCCTCATAGATACTTTTCTATGGGGATGGACTACAGTTTTTGCTTGTCTGAGACTGACTCTGAACTCCTGATTCTCCGCCTCCACCTCCCACATAGCGGGATTACAGGTGTGTGCCACCATCCCTGCGACAAAGGCCCACTGGTCATATTCCCAGAATCCTCTCTGTTGAGGTTTGCATACTGTCCCTGACAGTCATGTATTTTGGACATGTCTTTATCTTTAACTACTTATGTATTATGGACTTACTTATGATAGACTGTTATTAAGGACTTATTATTAAGGATAGCACCTTGACCTTTCTGGTACCACACAGCTCAGCTGTGGATACATAGTTTCTGTTTTCCCCTTTGTGAGCTTCCACGAGTCTGCCTAGTTCAGACCACTTACCAAACTTAAGATGTATACAACCCAAGCTGAGCCACCTTGATCAGGTGTCGACACACATGGTCCCCCAGGGCTATGGTATAAAGTTTTATTTGCTCCTTTGTGAATGTATTGCCTGTGGCTGCTTTGCTGATACCACAGTGAGGTTGAAGCCCAAAATATTTACTCTCTGTGCCTTTGACGGAGAAGTGTGTTGGCTGTGATCTAAGGCTGGCTAGCCTTGTAGTTCTGAAAGATGTTCCTGGATTTCCCAGGGATCAGATTAAGCAGCTTCCCTTTGCCCTCACTTCCCCACTTCAGAGGGCACAGGGCTTTTGTCTGCTGACTATATCTTTTTTTAGTCTTGCCTAACTCTTGCCCAAGAAATCACTCAGGCCCGTCTGTCTCAGTTACTGTTCTATTGCTATGACGAAACGCCATGGCCAAGGAAACTTTTAAAAGGACCATTTAATTGAGGGCTTGCTTACAATTGCAGGTCATCATGGCGTGGAACTGACTGGCAGGCAGGCAGGCAGGCGTGGTGCTGGAGCAGCAGTGAGGAGCTTACATCTGATGCACAAGCATATGGCAGAAAGAAAGCAAGACTGGCCTCGCATGACACACCTCTTCCAACAGGGCCACACCTCCTAATTCTTCCTAAACAGTTCCACTAGCTGGGGACCGTGTGTTCAAATATATGACCCATTCTCAGACCACCCCACCTTCCCATGCCCTTGCCCTACTACAGCTCTTTCTGGGTTTTCATCTCTTCTATTTCTTTCCTTTTGTGCTAGGAATCAAGCCCAGGCAAGTGCCTACCTCCAGAGCCCAGTCTGGCTTCAAATTCAAATCTCTTCCTTCAGCTTTCCAAGGGCTGAGGATGATACCACTGTGCCTGAGTCTGAGACTTCTGCTCAATCGTAAACGATGGCTCACTTTAGGTCAAAGCTCTCAGCTTACTCTGCTGCTCAGAGTCCAAGACTGACACAAGCATCCTGCTCTCCTGTGTAAGGAGCCCAAGAAGCAAACTAAATTGAGAGGCCAAAGAACCTATAGTAAGAGCCCCAGCACCCCGGATGCCTGGATCTAGTTATCAGAAGCCAGCTTCACATCTTGCAGCTTTGATCTTATTTTTTTCTATTTACGTGGCTGTAGAGATGGGTTAGCAATTGATAGACTTGCTGTTCTTCCAGAGGACCAGAGTTCAATTCCCAGCTTTTTGTTTGCTTGTTTTTATTTTTTGAGACAGGGTCTCTCTGTGTAGCCCTGGATGTCCCAGAACTTGCTCTGTAGACCAGGCTGGCCTTGAACTCACAGATATCTGCCTGCCTCTGCCACCCAAATGCTGGGATTAAAGGCTAGTTCTCAGCATTCTTATTGGTAGTTCACAACTGCCTGTTAACTCTAGCTTCAGAAGATCCAAGATCTAACACTCTCTTCTGGTATCCTTGGGCACCACCCCACACATGGCACGTGCACACACAAACACAAACAAAAATAAATCTTTAAATTTGTTTATTTGGCGACAGAGTCTTTTGTAGCCCAGGCTGGCCTCGAACTCACTGTGTAGCTATGCATGGTCTTGCATGGTCTTAACCCCGCTGTATCTATTCCTCTAATTCCAAGATGACAGATGTGTACACCACACTTGGTTTATGCCATGCTGTAAATCAGACCAGGGTCTCTTGCTAGACAAGCACTCTACCAATTAAGCTGTATTTCCAACCCAGCCTCTTAAAATTTTAATCCTAATATTTGACTGTGGCTGACTTTAAAACATTGGCTCTCAGCCAGGGCTGGGCTGAGGGGGACTGTGGGTTCTTTAGCAGTCTGAGCTATGTAGAGCCTCTACTTCAAAATCACACGATCAGGGACATAGATCAGAAGTAACCCATCCATCATGTGCAAGAGCCAGGGATTGAGTCCCAGCCTCACAAGCAAAACACACAAGGAAAATCTGCTTTTTGTTTTTTCTTTCAGTTGTATAAGACAATAAATTATTCTTCTTATTTAAGGTAGTTTTGAGAAACAAGAGGCTTGGATCAGGGGCTGGAGAGATGGTTCAACGGTTAAGAGCACTGACTGCTCTTCCAAAGGTTCTGAGTTCAATTCCCAGCAACCACATGGTGGCTCACAACCATCTGTAATGGGATCTGATGCCCTCTTCTGGTGTGTCTGAAGACAGCTGCAGTGTACTCACATACGTAAAGGAAATATTTTTTTTTTAAATGTGCACCACCATGCTCCATGCATTAGAGACAGAGAAAGAGACAGAGACAGAGAGACAGAGAGACAGAGAGAGACTTGGATCAGGACCAGGTGTCAGGAAGACTGCACTGGGCCTGTGCTATGTGGAAAGCAGCAGGAACAAACCCCTGTGACTGGGAAGCTGGTGCTCCCTGGTGGGCCTGGGCCTGGCTGGAGGCCTTAGGGGATGGAGTACTTATAGACCCTGGACTCTGTAGATTCAAAATGTGGGATTTTTCTCACAGTGTCTCCACACCCACACAAAATAGCACAGCCTCTGTAAGACTTGTTGATCCAAACAGACAAGAGTGCTCCCTGCCAGATGAAGGTGCTCCCTAACAGATGAGGGTGCTCCTTGCCAGAGACAGTTGCAACCTTAGGTGTTGTCCTGTTGCCTGGAACTGTGGGCATGAGATGCTACTTCCTTGTGTGCCACAGCCTGGCACTCAGGACACTCTTAGTCTTAAAAAAAAGTCAGGTCAAGTGTGCTGACCTCTTTTGTGGCCTTGAGTACGTTGCAAAAAGAGACAAGCGAGTCTCAGCCAAGTTGGTCATCAGCAAGCTATGCAGTCTTGGACGACAGCCATGTGGAATTGCCCTAGAGGACCTTCGGGCCTGTTCCAACCATCCCAAGTCAGAAGTGTGTTTCATGCCAAAGGCATAATTACGTTACAGCGGTGAGAGCGAGCCAGAAAGGCAGGTGAACACCCGGAAGTAAACCTGGGTCCAGATGTAACACGAGTGGTCCTACTTCTAAAACAGTGTTTGGCTTACTGCTCTGTTCTTACTGTCTTGAGATTGCTCTTTTGAGCCAGGGTGTTATTCTGTAGCCCAGGCTGGTCTCCATCTAGTGCCAACTCTTCTAAGCTGTGGAATTACAGGTGCGAGCTGCTGAATTGAGCTTTGAAGTCGTTTTGTGTACATATGTGGTCATGTGATGTACACAGGCTTGTAGGACAGAAGTCAACATTGAATGTCTTCCTCACTTACCACTCTGTACCCTTAATTAATCAATGAACTGAGTGAGACAGGGCCTCTCACTAAACTTGGACCTCACCATTCTGTTGCGCTGACCGGCCAGCAAGCTGTAGGCATCTGCCCATCTCTGCCTCCCCAGTACCAGGATTACACACATTTAGTTTAGATGGATATTGGGTATTAAACTCAGGTTTGTTTGTTTTGTTATTTTGAGGTAGGGTTTCATGTAGCCCTGACTAGCCTCAAACTCACCATGTCTCAGGATCTTGAGTCTCATGCGACTACCTCACAACCGCTGGAATTGCAGGTCTGAGCCATGGTCTGGAGTTGTTAATACATTTTGACAAAGAATGTGCATTTTCATCTTGCATCCTGCTTGGTACTCTGGAGAAGCCAGAGAAGCACTTGACTCTGACCTTCTTTCCCTCTCAACATCCCAGGCTCCTTCTTCCTCCTGCTGAATGGGGGCCATGATTTTCCCCACGGCTAGTAGTGGGGTATGACCTGGGCCGAGGGCCTCATTAGCCCTGCCTATGCATAAAATTTACACTGTGGCATCTTAACTCAGCAGGCCTTGCCTTCTACCCTGTTTTCCAGGGAGTTAGGTCACCAGGGAAGTCATTTGATTGACTAATCTTTAAAACTCATGGTTCACAAATGCTGGTCCAAGGGGTTCTTGGGTAGTACTGAGAATTCAGAAGTACCATGTGATACTGTGCATTTTTTAGAAAACACAGCAAGACTAGACATTTATCAGACACCACACTGATAGGTATTAATATTTGTCTCAACATTAGATAATACTATGTTATGTTGTTTGCAAAGTCAATGCTATATAATTTTTGGCAGTTATTGTGATTTTTAAAAAAATACAAAAGTCAATGTGTGGTGGTGTCCATTATGACTCTAAGTTTGGGGAGTTATACAATGTCCCATCAGTCACTCATCTAGGAGTGGAATTAAAATATAATTTTGAGGGACTGGAGAAGTGGTTCAGTGCTTAACTACACTGGATGCTCTTCCAGAGGACCAGGTTCAGTTCCCAGCATCCATATGGCGTCTCACAACTGTCTGTATCTAGTTTCAGGGGATCTGATGCAGTCTTCTGGTCTCCACAGATAGTGTGTGTGTGTGTGTGTGTGTGTGTGTGTGTGTGTGTATGGTGCTCAGATATACACACAGGCAAAACATCCATACATATAAAATAAAAATAATAAAGTTTAAAAATATATTAACATTACAGTACTTTCTTCTGTTCTCTGTGTATATATGCATATATGTATATTCATGTGTAGGTACATGTATGTGTGTGGCTGTATACAGCATGTATGTATACCTTCATGTGTGGGCACATGTATGTGTGTGGCTGTGTGTGGAGGCTAGAGGCCAACCTTGGGTGTTGTTTGTGAGAAGCATCCACCTTGGCTTTTCAAAAATTTACTTACTATTATTGGGGATATAGTTATGATGTGTGTGGAGGTCAGAGGACAGTCTTGTGGCATTGGTTCTGTCCTTCCATCGAGGAGCAAACTCAAGTTGCTAAGTCTCCACAGCAAGCTGTCTCACTCGCCCTCATCTATTTGATGTGTGTGTGTGTGTGTGTGTGTGTGTACGTATATGTATATGTAGGGTTTTTTTTTTGAGGTAGGTTGTCTTACTGGTACCAGGCACAATCAGTTATGCTAGGCTGGCTACTCACTGATCTTACCTGAAATCTGCCTGGGAGTACAGGTGAATTCCACCGTGTCCTGGCTTTTTAGTTGAGCTTTGGGTCTTGAACTCAGGTCTTCATGCTTGTGTAGCAAGCACTTCATGAACTAAGCAATCCCACCTACATTCATTATTAAGGCACAACTGTGTGCTAAGCTATTTATACATGGTGACTTCCTTCTCTTCTTCTTTTTTTCTGGTTTTATTTGTTTGTTTGTTTGTTTTGAGACAAAATTTCTTGTGTGGCCCTGGCTGTCCTAGAATATAGACTAGGCTGGCCTCGAACTCAGAGATCTGCCTCCCATGTACTGGGACTAAAGGTGTGCGCTGTCACTGCCTGCAATATAGTCTATTAGGTATGTCTTTGGGCCAAGACACACTATGAAAAATCAAGGTGTTATAAGGAGGCTATGTAAGAGAAATCTGAGACCTCTGTACACCCCACATCCTCCCCAACAAGAGGTGAGCTAGAAAGGGTCTAGTGCTCTATGAGTCCCTCCCATGGAGGCTACAAAAAAACAGGGCATCTCTCAAGACACAGAGCCAGCACAGCCCTGAGACTGGCATAGCTGCCCCGACTTTACTTTCCAGGAAGGTATCAGACACACTGATGGTGACACCCACTCATTTTCCTGTTCCCTTTCAAAAGAGGTTTTTATTTATTTTTTTATACATGATATTAATCATTTTTTCCCTACAAGAAGGGGGATTCAGCTTTCCTTTGAATTGCTGTACTGTGAAGGGCTCACCTTTACTTAAGAAAGAAAGGTTTTTTCTTTTCTTTTTTTTTTTTTTTTAATTGCAGGACTCTTGGAGACGGGAGATTTCCATATAAGGCACTGATGCGAGCTTGATTACTCGAGGGTTGGCATGAGGTGCCTCCATTATCCTGGGGATGAAGGTTTGCGTACAGAGTTACTGTAATATAGCAGTTTCTTCTGGGTCGGATATGACCACTGCTATCTTAACCTTTATTTTTGAAATGAAACCTTCCATTTATTCAGTTATTTGTAGATGTATGCTCCGGTGTGTGGAGATCAGAACAACTTGCTAGAATCTGACATCTCTTTCTACCCTGGGATTGAACTCAAGTTGATGGGTTCAGAGGCATGCTCCTTTACCCACCTCACAGGCTGAAGACCATTGCCATCTTGGTCTCTCCTGGATCAGTAGCATGTGACTCTCCAGCCTATTGGCATTCCTTTATGCAAAGATTACAAAGGCTCACAGAGCTCTCAGGTTCTGTGTCCAACCGTCCTCCCAGAGATCCTCCAGAGGCCTGCCCATCCCTGAGGCCATATACGAGGCAAACATTGTACTGGGAACTCTGACAATGTAGTCTAGGGAGCTTCTTGGTGGTTTAGCTGCCTTAGAATAACCTGTAAGAAAGCCCAGTAAACTCACTGATTTACCAAGCTGAATCCCTTCATGGCGGTCTGCCTGTGTGCTCTCTATTTGAGAGGAATAGACATTTCTTTACATCCCCCAGCAAAAACATAAGAGGTGTGTGTGTGTGTGTGTGTGTGTGTGTGTGTGTGTGTGTGTGTAAAAGTAGATTGTATGAGTAGACATGTGTGGGTATGTGTGTGTTCTGTGTTCATACATGTGCTAGGCAGCCTCCGTAGACTGTATCATACTGAGTCTTCATCCTGCCACAGTGGCCCTCCCACCACTCAGGATTGCAGACTGGCTACCCTGGTCTCTCCTATCAGTGTGCTTCTTGACCACTTCTTGACCATAAGAGTACATACTCACAAATCTAGGTTTATCTAGTGAGATTTTATGCACCGACCCCCCCAAAAGTGAACGACACTCATCCCTCTGGAATTACAAGGATCTAACAGAGTGGCTGTTGACATCACACTGGGAGAACAGAGATGAGGGTTGTGCCCAGCAGAGTAGAAAATGGATGTAAGGAGAGAAGAGAGGCAGCTCTGCACCCTTGAAGCCATCTGCATGGCTTCCTTCTGGGTCACTGTAACCAAAACACCTGGCAGGAACAATTGAAGAAAGATGTATTCCCCCCCCCCCCCCAATGGATTTCAGTCTACATGAACAGAAGAAACGAAAGCCCACCAGGTGAGGGTCAATCTGTGGCTGCTCACATGACCCATACGGGAGGCAGAGAGCTACTGGAATCCGGGGTGGGGATGATCTTTAAATGCCCCCTAGTGACCTTACATCAGCCACCTCCCGAAGGCACTACAGACCTCACAAAGGTCACCCGCTTGGGAACAAGGATTGAAAACACAAGGCTGCTTACCGCTGTGGTCCTTGCCTAATAATAACCAGCACTTGGGAGGCAGAAACAGGAGAACAAGGAGTTCAAGGCCAGACTCAGCTACATAAAGAGTTCTAGGCTAGCCTAGACTACATGAGATCTTATTTTAGATAGACATACATAAATGAAAACAAAACAAAACAAAAAAAAGGTAAAGGTGGGCAGGGTAACGTCTTTGCTGACATGGGTGAAGTCTGAAGTACAGCTCCCAGCAAGAAGGACTAGAGAAACATGAGTAGGGGCTGAGCACTGCACTGTCAGAGGAGACCAGCAAGAGGACAGCAAAGACAGCAAGATCATTGTGGGTGACAGAACAGAGAAGAGGCGTCTCAGGATATATCCAAGAGGTCAGATTTAAATCACGAACTGAAGCACTTATGTGACGGACTGCTGTGGCCTGCTGAGGACCTTGGTAGGTTCAGGAGAGCTGATGAAGACTCGGAAGAGGAGTATGAAAAACTCAGCAAGCCTGGAAGGGTTCCTGGTGCTCTCAGTGATGAGTCCGAAGAATTCTTTTAGAATTTGAAAGCGCTGAATCAGCAATTAAAGCCATCCCCAGCTCTGAAGGGAGCTATTTTGGTAGAAGGGTGATAAGAGCATGTCTCTGTGGCTTGGCTAAATTCAGGGTCTTGGATCTGCCACAGCAATCTGATTTCAAGGGCTAGCATCGACCCCAGCGAGCCTTACACAACCTGCACCCTAAGCAATGAGCCGATCAGTTTCCATGGTTATTTGACACTGAGCTTCTGGGTGACTGTGAATGTGATATGTTGAGGATTCCTTTTTGATTTTGTGGTTTTTAAAAAATACATAATATAAAAATACTTCAGGTGGGGGGGTGCAGGAAGGTAGGTCTTTGGATAAAGTGTTTGCAGCACAAGAATATGGGCTGGCTGGTCATGGTGGTGCATAAACTTTAAACCCAGCATTTAGGAGACAGACACAGATCTCTGTGAGTTCAAGGTCAGCCTGGTCCGTATATTGAACTCCAGGCCAGCCAAGTCTATACCTTAAGACATTGTCTGAACAAACCCAACTAAGCCAAACAAACAGACACCTCTCTTAAATAAATATAAAGGACTAGAGTTTAGATCTCGGAACCTGTATAAAAGCCAGGCAGGCATAGTGGACATATATAATCCCAGAATTCCAGAGGCAGAGAAAAGGAACCCTGGAACAAACTGAGAAGCTAAACTCATTGAAGTCAGCGAGCTCCAGGCAGTCAGTCCAGTGAGTCAGCGAAGTGGGAGACCTGCTTCACCTGCTTCAATAAATACAGTGAAGAACATTTGCAAAGGATGCCCAGTTGATGGGAAAATGTGTCTAATGTCAACTTTGGGCACGTACAACACACACACACACACACACACACACACACCCCAACCCTAAACAAAATAGGACCCTAAACCAATCGTAAAACAGTAACAAATGAGACTGTTGGTAACATTTCAAGTTGGATCCATAACACTGGTTCTTTTGTTTATCCAGGTCTGATTATTCAAGTTTGTCTTTCCATTATTCAGGCAAAAATTCTCTCTTGGACTTGCTGAGGTCAGAGGTAACTGTCTCTTACTGGTTACACAAAGAGCCTTGGTGGCACCATTACCCTTTGGGAAACCAAACAAAAATGGGCTGGAGAGGCAAGACATATACGAGATACCTGTCTCTTTTGCAGAAGAAACCCTGAAGGCAGGGTCGTTTCTGCAGTGGTTCCATGCTTACTGAAGTCATTTGTATTCTGGAACTTGAGTCTGTAACTCATCGGCACGCTTTACTTTACTCTGGGTTGCTACACGGTGTTCTTTGGGCCCGTAATTCTGTGGATCTGCTTGAAGTAAAAATTAAAATCATTCTCCACCATTTATCTTTCTTGTCAGGAATCGGGCCAAGAACCTTTTAGCAGTGGCAGTTGTTCCTGTAGGATACATGACATCACTCTTTGGGGGGATGATTTCATTTGTGTCCTCTCTGGATCTATTGGAGAGCAAGCACAGCCTTGGGAGGGAGGGAAACCCCCACACACAGCACGACGAGTCTTTGTGTACTGAAGCCTTAAGGAGTTGATTGGCAGGGTCAAGTGGCCACTGTTCAGAGTGTGACAAGCCTTGTTAATTGGCTCTTTGCTGAAGAAAATCTCACATGAGAATTTTTCTAGCGAGCCTGCCCTAGCAGGCGCTTCTAAAGAGCCAGTAGTTTCTTAGTACAACCAAAATCTTCCCCCTGGCTGGATGAGGTCTTGAGACCCTGCTCTCCTGGAATGGTGCATTTCTAAAACGTAGCCACACATAGAGACAAAGAGGGTGCTGATGGGAAAGATCTGGTTTGAACAAGTTTGCCAGAAGCCAGTGCTTATAGGCTCCTGGTTCTGGTAACCTCTTCCCTGGAAGATCATGCTATGCATCCCAAGTGGTTTCTTCACCTTTGGAGTGTTTGCCAGACAAACTCTCTGAGGTTCCAGAACTGAGTGGCAGCGCTTTGCTTTCCCCTATACGATAAAACTACAGAACTACACCCAAGAAAGGATGAAACAATCTCTCCCGACAGACACGTGACATGAGAGTGTGGGAGGAGGCCCACAGCCTCAAAGACAGGAGGCTGGCTCATTCCACTAGCCAAGATGAGAGGACCCCTGGAAGAGGGTTGGTAAGAAATTCCAAGAACACCTGCCAGGTTTTATCCTTCCCTTGCAGTTCAGAATCTAAGTCCTAAACCTTGCTACCCAGAAAACCACCCAGAAATGTGGCTGGATTTGGAGATTGGAGGGGGGGCGGGGTCTTTAAGGAAGGAAGGCAAGATGAGGGTGTTAGGATAGTCTTAATCAGCTCTGATTGGTGTCCTTATCCTTATGGAAAGGGAGATTAGGACAAACATATTCAGACAGAAGTTGGGGGATGGTGGCCAGTTGCAAGCCTCAGAAGCAGGGGTCTCTGCCAATACCTTGACTTGTGGCTTCCAGCTTCAGGCACTATTTCTGTAGTGTGGTGGTGTTCTGTGGAGGCGGTCCTGTCAGACTGATGTGGGGTGTTGATGAAAGGTGACCCCAGTGATGTCCTGTAAGAGCTTCCTTGGCCACCACGTGATGCTTCACTCACACCAGTCTCCCATGTAGCTGGTGTAGTAGCGTCCTTGTCTCTGTCACCTGACAGCGACCAGTGCTTCTTTGTACAGATGCTGATAATTTGGGGCCAGCTACTAGACTCATGTAGAGATTTAATCAAGGAGCTGTTAGTTACCAATCTATTCATATTTTTCTCCTTAAAGCTCACCGTGAAAGTTCCTGTCTTTAATCTGTGCATTTAAATTGCTAATGCCCTGCTGTCTGGCTGTTCTTTATAAAGTGGTGTTTAGGGATCTTTCTTTTTGACTCAGGAAGACAAGGGCGGGATTGATTGCTGAACTCCTGATCTCTTCTGCACACCCCAAGCATGGCAGAATTTAGAATTGGTTTAGGGGTGACTGGTAAACGGGGGGGGGGGAGGGGGGAGGAGAAGGAGGGGGATCCTTGTGTGGAAGAGGCTCTGTATAGGAATATAGAAATGTCCTGTGTGGCCCAGAACATTGTCAAGAGCACAATTCATTGCTCAATTCATGTCTTTAAGTGAATACAAAAGGCAAAGAAGGGGATGAAAATAATTTGATGTATTAGTGTTTCCATGGAGACTGGAAATATGTCTAATCTTTATGGAGCCCCTCACAGTCTCTCCATTTGGAATTAGGAGAGTCATAATTGTGTATTGGAGGTGCAGGAAAAAAAAATGGTAACAGGAGGCAGAGAGATCCTTCTCCCCACTCAGCTGCAAAGGCAGCTATTTTAACCCCAAGTTTTGTTTTGTATACTTCCAAAGTTAGGATCGGGGACACTGGTCTGTAGGATAGCATTAGGGAAGCACCCAGGGTCCAGTGTTTAAATGCCCAAGCCTGGCCTGTAGACTAGACTGTGGTTGTCATTCAAAACAGGTGTGAGTGTGTGAATGAATGAATGAATGAATGAATGTGTTCTTGAATGCACTTAGCAATTGGGCAGGATCTGATACTGTCAACCATCTCTGCTCTGGGAAAACAAGGGAAGGAGGGATCTACTGCCTAGGAATATTGGGTAATACCTATAAAAAGATGTAGCCGAACCAGTAACTCCTGTGTGACTTCCTCTCTTTCCACAAACACGGTACTCAACACGGTCTAAGGAGTAAAGTTCAGCCAGTGAGGGAACAAGAAGGGTACCAGGAAGGAAAAGGCCAGCTATTGAAAGCCAGCCATGGTGTCCAGATAAGTCAGTTCTCATTGTGAGTGACAAGTTCTTATCGTCATTTGTGTTGTTGGGTACAGAAGGAGATGCCGATTAGCTTTGTAAATTATGCCACGTTGCGCTCCAGTCTCTACTGAAATTTCTCTACTGAAAATTAGCTCAGCAAAGTCAGTTACAAGTTTTCTGTAGTTTATTGGTCAAAGAACAGTTCTCCAACACTTCTGATTGTTCCCTTCTCTTCATCCTCAGTCATGCTACAGGTTTGACCGTGCTGACCCTTACTTAGCACACATTTTAGCATGGTGTCTTCATAGGTGGAGGTTAGCAGTGACTGAAGAAATCTTCTTTAAGACCAAGAATAATAATCACTGCTAAATCCTGGTATATAGCTGGAATATATATATATATATATATATATATATATATATATATATATATATATAATTTCAGTAGCTTGAGATCAGACTACACTTATACACTTATTATTATTATTGGTCTCACCTAGACTGGTCTATAACTCAATATGTAGGAGAAACTGGCCTTGAACTCCTGACTTTCCTGTTTCTACCTCCCAGTGTTAGGACTTCAGATTACATATTACTGTTTTGTACCCTGTATTTTTCTGACATTATGTAATAAAACTATCTTTCTACATTTCTTCACTAGTTACATCTCTGTTGCTGTGACAAATCACCAGGACTGAGGCAACTTTATAACAAAGTATCCGGGTGAATTGGTCTAGAGTTAGCGTGGCAGGCAGCCATGGCAGTCGTGGCATCAGCATAGAAAGCTGATCTTGTCAAGTCTTGAACCATAAGCACCAAGCATAGAGAAGAGCATTGGGCAAGGCACCAGGCTTTGAAACATCAAAGCCCACCATCACCACCACCAGTGACTCTTCCTCCAGCAAGGCTGGGCTGCTTATACCTCCGAAAACAACACTCACCCACTGGGGCGCAAGTGTTCAGATACATGAGCCTATGAAGGACATGAAGGATGTTATCATTAAGGCCATCACAATTACTAAACATGTAACCTACTGAAGTATCTTTTCTTTCTTTCTTTTCTTCGGGACAGGGTTTCTCTGTGTAGTCCTGGCTGTCCTAGAACTCACTCTATAAACCAGGCTGGCCTCGAACTCAGAAATCCTCTTTTCCTTTTTTTTTTTTTTTTTTGTGGGTCATGTTTTTGAGAAAGGATCTCCCTGTATAGCTCTGGTTGTCCTGGAACTATGTAGGCTAGGCTGGCCTTGAACTCACAGAGATGTGCCTGCCTCTGCCTCCCAAATGCTGGGGTTAAAGGTGTGTGCCACTACACCTGGTGAAACACATCACAAAGTAATAAGGAAGTAGTTTATGTAATCAGAAAGTCGCTGCCTCTTAGTAGAGACTCATATATTTCTGGTCATTGTTTCATGTTATTCTAGGTAGAATTTGAGGTTGAATAATATTGGGCCTATTCAAGATTCATGGTCATGATGGTTTCCCCTGTATTCCTTATGCACTCTGTTTTTTAAGTTTCTTCTGTCTAGGAAACACATAAGCTCTTGGGTATCTGGGTTCCTACTTTTACTGTTTTCAGCTTACTCTTGAGAAGTGGCAACGCATCTCAGTCAGGTGACCAGGAGTAAACATGCATGCCTTCTAATGCATTCTGGAGGATGCTTAGAATACGTTTCCAAAGGCTTACTTTAACTTCTGATGCAGGACCCAGAGGGAGCTTGTGTTCTTGGAATACAAGGACACCTCAGAAAATAATCTCTTCCCTACCTCAGTCGAGGATTTATTTCTGAACTCTTGGGGACTCATTTTGTATGCTTAACCTTGCACAGCCGTGGGGCAAAATGGGCATTCATGAATGAGGCCTCAGGGTCCCTATAGCTTGAGATACAGCAATTCTGACTCTTAGACCACTTCCTATTTGCCACTTGTAAATAAAGTACTTCCTGGAGGCACACGGATTCACTCCATCCTTCCTTGTTTGCGGCAGAAGCAGCAGCTTAGGAGGAGGGCAGAGCTGGTGCCCAGAGTGAGCCTGCGACCTTAGGAACAGTGAAGTGAGGGGAGGGCTGGGTAAGAGTTGAGACGCGGTTCCCTTCTATTGTCTTCCCTTCCTCCGTCACCCCTCCGCACCCCACTTTCCCCTTCTTGTGCGCAGTCCTTCCTCGGTCCAGCTAAGTTTCCACCCGGCGGCCCAGGCGAGTTCAGCATCCAAGGCACTGCACACAAACCTCCCTCTATACCCTTGGGGTTTCCTCCTTGATCTGGCTGGAAACTTCCTACAGTGAGGACGCTCCGGCCGGGGCTTTTGGAACAGGCCCCGGGCTAGGCCCCTCTGGGGACACCCCGAGTGCAGACTCTCGCCTCCGGAGGAACAGGGCGGGTGGGGAGGGAAGAGTACGAGTGGGCGGTGCTCTTCGCTCCCCCAGGCTCAGCTTTCCGCCGCGCGCGAGGCCCACCCAGCGGTTACGAAGGACCCCGGCGCGCAGCGTCCCGAGAGCGCCAGCCTGCCCGCCGAGCCCCGGGGACCCCGCCCGCGCGCCCGCAGGGAGGCGCGACTGCGGCCTAGGGCGCCCGGCGGCTCCTCCCCTCCCCCTCCCCCTCCCGGAAGCGCGGGGGCGGGGTCCCCGGCCGGGCCGCGGGGGCGGGCGCGGGGGCCGGGCCGGGGCGGGGCGCGGCGGGCTGTGCGCGCCCACTCGGCTCCAGGCGGCCAGCGCTCGCGGGCCCAGGCCGCCCGGCTCGACCCGAGCACCGCGGCGGCGCAGCAGCGGGAGCCTAAGAGAAGCAGCCGCGGTCGCGAGACGTCCCCCCCGCGCCCCCCCGCCGCCCGCCCCAGGCTCAGTGTATGGGGCCGCGGCCCGCCAACCTTCGCTGAGACCGTCCCCGGGGTGCGGTGGCCTCGGGCTCCAGAGCCCGCCCCGCCACCCGAGGGCTGCGCGCGGCCCCGGGCCTGCTCGCCGCGCGACTCCGCGCGTCCCGGGCCAGGAAGTGGCGGCGCCGAGCGCCATGGCCCACTCCCCGGTGCAGTCGGGCCTGCCGGGCATGCAGGTAGGCTGGGGCGGCCGGGTCGGGCTGCGGCCGGGGCGGAAGCGGGCAACTTGGCGGTGTCAACACGCCCCCCCCTCCCCCCAGCGCGCCGGGCCCGTTTCTCCAGGATCTTCGCCGACTCGGGCGCCGGGGATCTCGTGTGTGTGCACGTGGAGGGGCCGTGGGGTCTGCGGCCTGGAGCCAAGGTGGGGTGCAGGAGCTTTGCGCTCCCCAACTCCGACGCGCAGGCCGAGCGCCCATCGGGGCAGGAGTCTGAACTAGTGTCCTTGGAGGCCCCGCTTGGGTGCCTGGGCCCTGTGTGGGCCCGGGACGAGGACAGCGGGACTCCGGGGTCCTCAGTCTCCAAGAGTCCCTCCCCAAAGCTCCCCAGGCGGGAGACCCGAACGCTGGGCGGGGAGCCCGCCCCGGCTGGTCCCAGTCCGGGCGGGCCGCAGGGCGGGGTGCAGGAAGGTGTAACCTCCCGTCCGAGCCTGTAGTTCTGGTGCGGAAAGTGCGAGGTTGCAAACCCGGGAGGCGGAACCCACACCTCCGTGAGCGCCCTGGCGTGCAGAGCCCAGGTTCACCCCTTGGGTGCCAGGACTCCGCTGCTGGACTTTCACTTTGAGACCCGTTGGCATCCAGAGGAGCTGTGTGCTAGCTGACTTTGAATCTTCTTAGCCTGCCAGAGACTTTTTCTTTGGAGGGGAAGGGGGCGGCGAGGGGAGGGAGAGAGTTGAATTTCAAGTTTTCATAGATACAAGAACTTTTTTTTTTTTTTTTTTTTTTTTTTTTTTTTTTGCTATTGAGGATGGCTTTCTGCACTTTGAAAAACAATCACTTGTCTGTTCTTACTTGTAAAGTTTGTGAGCGCATAAACGCAGACAAAATGATTGCGATTTAAGACAGCAAGACCAGTCAAAGTTTGCTTTCTCAAGCGAGTGAACGAAAGAGTTTTGCTTAAAAAAAAAAAAAAAAAGAAAAGAAAAGAAAAGAAAAACCAAACCAAACACAGAATATCCAAGAAGATTATCAGTTTATAGGTGCAGCAGGCCCCTTGGCCCCTTCTCTCTGGCTCCAGGGTTGAGCTGCACAGGCCTTGCCTCTTACTGCTTCTGCCTCTTCTGAAAATATTTCCAATCCCTCTTTATTTTTTTCATACCATGAGAAGGAAAATGAATTTCTTTGTCCAGGTTTCAACTCTGGAAAAATAGGAATTCAAAATTACCACTTTAGTGGCCACTAGAACTTGAGTCATTTTTATTTTGAAGGAATAATAAAGGTGGAACTGAGTGTCTTTGGAGTTTTCTTGAGTCTCACCTTGCAGCGTGCTTTGTAAAACCTGATGCTGCTGGCCGCTAGTTGAAAGTTAGCCGAGGTCTCCTGCAACTCTCGCCTTGGTTTGACTTTAGAGACAACTGGGTGACAGTTTCCTAACCTGTACAATGAGAAGGAACTCTCATTGTTTCTCCACGTTTTCTTTATTCTGCCTGCTATAGTGACTTACCTGGCTCCACCCCTGGTGCCCCATTAGCTCCAACCTTTGTAAAAGAAAGTGTTTGAAAAGGTACTTACTATGGTACTTAATGTGTGGGGGGTCAGTGCCAGGTGGTTCCCAGCTGGCATCTGCTCTTCAGTTTGATGGTTTGTTTTAAAGACTGGGCCAGAATGTCTTCATTTTGAGAAAAGAAAAATTCAATAACTTAAGAAGTGTTTTTTGAAAGGGAGCTGTTTTAATTTTGCTTCTCCGTATGAAGACGATAACCGTTTTTCAGTATTATTATTTTTTGTTTGTTCTGGTCCGGCAGAGGAGGAAAAGTGGCTTCCCACACCCTCCCCTGTGTATGTCTTCAAACCACGTGATAAACTTTTGGTGTATCATTGGAGACTGTTGCTTTCCTTCCCTTCCCCCCAGAAAAGAAAAACCAGCAAGTTTATTTTCAACTGGAGTCAGGAGCTGCAGCCTCCCTGGGGGCTGTTTTGAGGATTACATGAAAGGCACACCTGGCCTTGACTCTTGTCTAGGATAAAACTGGACAGAAAGAGGTATCCCTATTGCCACAATTCTTATGAACTCCCTGTCAAATCCCTATGAGGATTTAGGAGGAACTGGGTTAAATGCTTTGGCAAGTGGGGTGTGGTAGTGGCTGTCTACTCAGGAGGTGGAGGCTGGTGGATCTCTGTCAGTTCAAGGCCAGCCTGGGTTACCTTAGAGAGTTCTAGGCCAGCCAAAGTTAATACTGAGTCCCTGCCTCAGAAAAACTGAACAAAGTTTGGCAAGGCAGCAGAGCAGATTCAGACAGCCTGAGGGAATAAGCTGAATGCAGGAATGCTTTACTATAAAGACTTTACGGCCTGCTAGTCACTTTATATCTGTTGATTATTACGGATACTGATGGAGGAAGAGGTTATTTATACTGTTTTAGAGCTTTGTGAATGAGAAAGGATTTGAAGCATATTGGATGACATACAGTGATTAGAACCCAGGTCTTCACCCTACCTTTGCAAATGTTATAAGTCATTTTGTTCTAGAGAAAGACATATAAGATGATTTTTTTTTAAAACTCTGTAGCTGTGATTGATTGACAACTCTAGTGATCTTTGGTGTGGAGTTGAGGGATGTACACCCGACTGTTTGGATGAGGTTTGCTGGGGATTTTCTTTCCTCTTTGGGTTTTGTAGTCTGTGAGAGAATTAGAAAGACCTGGCTGGGTTCCTTTAGTTCCAGGACACAGAGGCAGTCAGATCTTGGAGTTCGAGGCCAGCCTGATCTATGGAGTGAGTTCCAGGACAGCCAGGGGCTACACAGAGAAACCCTGTCTTGAAAAAGTAAAAAAAGAAAAAGACATTCTGAGCTGAACACTGTTAAGTATTTCCTGCCTTCTTCATAAACATTCGCTGGTTCGCCCTGTTGGTTCCAGTGAGAAGAAAAAGTTAAGTTGGAGGCAGAAGGGACCTATTTAGTGCTTTGAGTTTGCTTTAAATCATGGTGCAGAAGAGTTAGCTTTATGTGAGCTGGGCAGTGGTGGCTCAGACTAGAGAGGCAGAGGCAGAGGCGGGTGGATCTCTTGAGTTTGAGGCTAGCCTGGTCTACATAGCTAGTTCCAGGATGGTTAGGGCTACACAAAGAAACCCTAACTGGGTTGGAGGGATCTAAAGAAAGAATTAGCCTTTTGCTTATAGAATTCTTTGGTAAAAACGTATTTCGTATGCATATGTGTATGTAGCATGAGGCACACGTGTGTAGGAGTCCTGGGAGGTTAGAAGAGGAGCCACAGGGACCAGACTCCAGTCCTCTGCAGCAGTCCACCTCTGCAGGCTGTAAGTTACTGTCACAGAATTCTGCTAGCCATTTTTATAGCCTTTCTGGGCAGTGACCCTTGTAACACAGAGACTTTGCATCAGGACCAGAAATTAAAGCTTCAGACCATCGCACTGTTTCTTATTCCTTGCAAGTCACTACTGAAATATTGAATGTTTAAAAAAACAAACAAACAAAAAAACACAGTGCTTGTAACATTGAATTGATTCCACAGCCGACTGGTTCGTGGCTCCAAGTTTAAAATATACTAAGTTAGGTAAGTCACATGTGTCAGAAGGCTGGAGTTAATTCAGCATGTCTCGAGGCTTTGGATTTAAGAGACCCTCGTGTTTGCAAGTATAGATAATTTCAAGGTGTAGCTAAGAAAACTTAGATTTTACTTGCTGATGTTTTTATATCCTGTTCTCTTTCCCTTTCTTCAGCTCCTAGGCTGCAAGCCCCAGCTGTGAGGAGGCTTGTGTACTGGGTAGCCAGGATGGTGCTCACTGTTACTAGCACATGAGAAATCTGGGAAATAAGACATCAAGACCATCGTAGTTATTGTGGCTCTGGCTGCCCACCCCTCTGTGTGGCATAGGCTGTTGGGTACTGTCTAGTCTCCCTCTTCCCTCCCTGCTTCCTTGGGAGATGCCTGCCCTTGTTGGAATTGTACTCTGGGCTGCTGGCGGTGATGGTGGTGGTTTGGTGTCTAAGTGGCCTTTCAATAAAATTGGGAGGCCTATGTACTGAGAACATCTCCAGCGAGGCTGAACACAAATGGAGGTTTAGCACCTTCTGGTCCTGATGTAGACAGGGAGTCTCAGAGGATGATGTCAAGATGCAGGTCCCTGGTCTCAAATGGTCAGGAGCTCTTGTAGGGCAGGCCACGAGAAGGTTCCAGTAACTGGGCCCCAGGAGACCAGATGTATATTTGGAAAGCACCATGTTTCTTTAGGATGGAGAGACAGGGCGTCCACGGGTCTGCTGGGCCTGAGACCTGGGTACTGTGTTGGGTATTTTGTTCTTTGGGTTGTCTCTGTTCTCAGGCATAGGTGATGAGGAAGGGGGCTCTGGGTTTCTACCTAGAAGGTATTGGAGTATTTGAGCAGGTGATGCCAGGGCAGGGAGTGGTGGGGACTCAAGGGTTCCTGGACGGCCAAGACAGCCCTGTAGGGTTTTCACAGACCTCAATGGCTTGAATTCTGTGACTCCTGTTTGGCCTGTCATGTGCTTTGCTTTATTTTGCTGTCTTGTGTTGTGCAAAATAATTGAGGAGGAAAGTCGGGTATGTTTTTCTGTTACTTAAGTCTTCTTCCCAGGACAAGCAAGTTCTTCATGCTGTCCAGGCTGGCTTTGAACTTCTGATTGTCCTACTTCTACCTCCCTAGTTCTTGGATCACATACCCGGTTGGTTTATACAGTGCTGGGGAATCCAGTTCTTGGCTTCATGAATGGTTGGCTGGCACTGGACCAACTCAGCTGCCGTACAGCCTTGCCTCTCTAAGTCATTTTGCACCTATGTCTATTTGTGGTGTTCCTTGTTGCTAAGACTTTGTTTTGCTTGAAAATGTGCGTGTTGTTCCCTTGGCCCTGTTGCCTTCCAGAGCCGCCCCACTACCACGTACTATTCTCATCCCTGAAAGGTTTTCTTATTTCTTTTTCTTTTTCGATAGGGTGGGGGAAGGCCAAGATTTTAAATTATCTTTTAAAGATTTATATATGTGTGTTTGTGTGTGTGCACCAGGAGGTTATATTGGACTTACAGGCAGTAGTGAGCTGTTTTCTGTGGGTGTTGGGAGCCAAACCCCGTCCTCTGCAAGAACAGCAAGTGCTCTTTACTGCTGAGCCATCTCTCCAGCTCCAAGATGAAAAGAAATTCTCTCTCTGTGTACACATGCATGCAGATGTGCATGTCCTCATACTCATATTGGGGACAGGGGACTGCTTTCCAGAGTCAGTTCTCTCCTACCGTGTGGTAGGTGAGATACGGGGAAATGGAACTCAGGATATTAGGGTGGTAGATCCCTCTTTTTATTTTTTTTAAACATTAAATAGCTTTTGGGAAGTTTGGTTCTAGTTCCAGATCAGGAAATGCACTTTTTTGTTTCTTTTGAGATGGGGTTTCTCTGTGTATTCCTGGTTGTCTTAGAATCAGAGGAGCCTCCAACTCAGGTCTGCCTTCCAGTTGTTGGGTTAAAGGTATGTGCCACCATGCCTGGCTCAGGGAAGGTCATTGATAATATTTCATACAGGCACTCAGCTACCTTCAAGAATGCAGCAGCTGTGGCAGTGGCCAGGTGGCCTCCTGGTGTCCAGATCTGTGTGTGTGTTCCTCTTGGAGCTGCTGTGCTCACCGTGGAGTTGAGGTGCCTCTCTGGTCTGGTGCACCTTTGTCTTAGTTGTAGCTTCTGTTGCCGTGAAGAGAGACCGTGACTACTGCAATAACAACTCTTATAAAGGAAAGCATTTCATTAGGGCTGGCTTACAGTTTTAGAGGTTTTATCCATTATTGCCATGGCAGAAGGCATGGTGGTGTGCAGGGTGGACATGGTGCTGGAGAAGGAACTGAGAGTCCTGCATCTTGATCTGGTAGCTCAAGCATATGAGACCCCCAAGACCACTTCCACAGTGACACACCTCCTCCAACGAGGCCACACCTCCTAACAGTGCTATTCTCTATGGCCAAGCGTTCAAACCGACGAATAGGTCTATGGGGGCCATTCCTATTCAGACCACCACAAGGTAGATGGAGTTCTTTTGTTGGTTCTTGGCAAGCTACAGTGTGCACAGCTACTGATGGGTGAGCCTGTTCTCTGTTCTAGTGTGGTGTTATGGGGCACACCCTCCAGACCATGGTCCAGGACGAGTCTGATGGTCTCTTGCCACACAGTTTTATTTGGGTGATTTTTCCCATGATTCAGACTTGCCTGCTTGGAAATTGGTACCTACAGGAAATGGGCCCCACCCGGCCCTCCCTGCTAATGCTTTCTGTGTGCCTTAGCTGGGGTGATTATCACTAATGGAATCTTGTGGCTGGAGTGCTTGCAGGAAATAGACCTGCATTCTGTTACTCTGCTGCTGCTATGTTGAACCTGGGCTAGTCTTGTATCTGTTGGTAGTGGTCATTTCTCATAACTAATTTTTACAGTGGGATCTACTAAATGTTTTGGTGTCAAATGGCTTGGGAAAAGGATACATTGTTATTAGAACATCTGACTTGGGGGGGGGTTGGCCAGGAGGGGGAGTGCTGTGGCCAATCCTGAGTTCTTGGAACTGAGTACGGTGGCTTATGCCTACAGTTTTTGCATTTGGAAAGCTAGGCAAGAGGTATGCTCTGAGTTTAGTTCTGGGCTCTGAGGTCAGTCAGTTCCAGGCCGACCTGGACTACAGTGGGAGAACTGTTAGGTGCTCTGTGTAAAACAAGATGTGGTTAGCTTGCTACAAAGTATACTGTGGCCTGCTCAGGGTTGTATGCTGTCAGTGACACAGTGGGACTTCAGAGACCTTCCTCCTGTTTTGTAAGGGTTTGTGGTTAGCAAGAGAAATTGTTGCGTGCTGGAGTGTCAGTGATGGGGACAGAGTGAGTTTTATGTGAACGCTACCAAATGTGTAGCTAGGGCTGGCCTGTCTAAATCTCTTCCTGTTTTTAACTCTAAGATTTGGAACTCCCTATCCTTTGTTTTGGTTTTCAGTTACTTAGGTTTTGTTTAGTTTTTATTAGAAAGAGCTGCACAGATTAGATGCACAAGGTTACCTGTCCCCTTTCTCTGTTTCCTACTTCCCAAAGGAATCCCCTATGGTCTCCCTGTGCTGACTTAGCCATCACACTCCTTGGCTTGTGTGGACAAGTTTAGAAACTGCATGCTCTGTAGACCCAGGGTTCTGCAGATAAGGATTTAGGTTTGGTCCTGTTGACTTCTCTTCACATTAGATCTGACAGCAGTGTCTACACAGTCTGCAGCCTGGGCAGTGGTAGTGAAGTGCAGGCCTCTTCAGACGTCTCATAGGCTTTTCCAGATAGACTTCACCAGGTGTCAGGACCTCCTCTTAGGAAACTCATCTGGAGCCAACCTTGATGTGTCTCTGCTGGGCTACAGTGTTCCTCTGCTGGGCTGTGGTGCTCCATTTTTGGGCTGTGGTGCTCCTCTGCTGGGCTGTGGTGTTCCATTCCTGGGCTGTGGTGCACCTCTGCTGGGCTGGTGCCCTTCATCTTGGTCCACTCTTCCTCTCTGGGTCTCTTGGCCTTTTGTTGCCTTGGTTCTTTTGCTGCTGTTTGCTGGTACCTGTTTTCTATATTCCAGTCTTTACTGGCTTCATGCCATTGGATTGATGGGTACAGTGTAATCTGGACTCCCCTCTAGTGAATTAGAGTACAGGCTCTTCATAGTTACTGTTTATTGGGTAGTGTGATATGGCACAGACTTGTTGGTTTCCTTTCAGAAATGCATTTTCAGTCTTAGGGGCTGAGATAAAGCCTTGTGTGTTCTAGGCAGACACTGAATTGCGGAGCTACATCTTCTTGTTGTTTGTTTGTTTGTTTTGAGACAGGATTATGTTGTGTAGTCCAGGCTGACCCCCAGCTTATCACCCTGAGGCTCCAGATACAGGTATGTCCTCTGTGTCCTGTGGGCCTCCTTCTGGGAGTTTTGAAGACACTTGTCTGCTGTATTTTAGTTGTGTTCTTCTGGAGTGCAGTGTGCACCAGGACTGGATTCCACCCACATAAGCTGTCCTGCCCCTGAGCCTGGAAAAGGTTCCTTTGTGTTGTGATGTTCCACAGTGGTGTCTTGGCCTGAGTGTTGTCATATTTTTGTGCAGGCAGTCAGGAGGCCTTTACAGTCTGACAGCTGGTGTCTTGTGATGAGGGTTTTTTTTTTTTTTTAAACTCCCTTTGGATGCTGTACTTTCTCATCTGGTCCTTGAATGGGCCAACCCTTTAAAGTTGTTTTCTGTCCCTTGTCTTTCTCACTGTTTTTCTGGGCCATTGTCTCCATGTTTCAAGCCTCCCAGTGAGCATTTCTGCTCCTGTATTCTTAGATGCCGAGAACTTTTGTGAGTCTCTAAGCATTCCTCATTACAGTGTGCTTCCCGTTTTGCCTAAGTGTCTGTTTTATTTCCAAGGCATTATTCTTTCGAGTCTCTAGTTTTTCCTTTATTGGGTTTAGTGGCCAGGTTTTTGTTTGTGTGTTTTGTGGTAGAGGCCACCCTCTAATATCCACCCTCAAATACTTTTGTTTATGACTGGAAATTACTAGGACCTCAAGTAATTTTTTCTTCTTTTCTCCTTCCTGTCTGTCTGTCCGTCCGTCCCCCTTCATTCCCCAGGGTCTCAGTATGTAGCTCTGAATTAGAGAATGCTGCTCGGCCTGACCTTTAAACTCAGATTTTTCTTACCTGAGTTTCATGAGTACTGGTATGTGCCACCATGCTGTCTGTGAGGAGTTAACCGTGATGCTCCCTGTCTGTCTTCCCTACTGGACAAGACAGTTGGGAATGGCCTTGTTAGATGCTTGCCTTTTTGAAGACCTTTCCTGAGTCTGTTCTCTGCTCATTTACGTCTCTGTTGTTGCTGGAAACCCCCCTCTTCCTAGTCTTTATGGAGGTGGAGTGGGCACAGGTGTAGACGCAGTACCTGTGTGGCATGCTACCCGGTTAGGAGGCCTGTGCTTCCCTCCTACCCTGGAAAACATCTGCACTCATTCCTTGAGGTGGGAGATTAGGGCAGTGGCTGGGCTCTGGGGAGGAGGGAGCCCTTTCAGCTGCCTGGCTCCTTGTTTATCAGACTTGCCCTGAGTCGCTGAACTCTGTGGAGATATCTCTGTGGGGAGATTAGTTACATATTACCGGGCAAAAGCACTGTAAGGGTTTAACTTTTAAGGAGAAAGTGCGTCATGGAGTGGAGCCTGGGGTCGGGGTGTGGGAGGCAGCTGGTCACTTCCAGACAGGAAGCAAATAGATGGTGCTATTTAGCTTCCCCTTCCCCTTTTTAATCAGTACTGGACCCTTAGGGTGCCACTGTGCTGCCTTCAGTGTGGACCTCCTGTGCGGTAAGCCTCTTTTGGGTCTTCTCACAGATGCACTGTGCTCCTAGGTCATTTGCAGCCTGCCCACCGGAAGTCCACTGAAGTCCACCTCTGTGTGGTTCCTGCTGCTGCCAGTTTCTGGGATGTTGGGGTTCAGTGCTAAAAGTGATTTTCCTGTTTTCTTTATGTGTAGACTGTTCGGTCTTCTGCTGTGGCTTGAGACTCCAGAGTCATGTGCTGGAAACTTAGCTCTCAGATTTATGTTTTCATCATGTTGGATGTGTAGCTTTTGGGATGTAGGGCTAGACAAGACCATAGTGCAGCTCTGTGATGGGGCAGATCTGTAGGGAGAGGGGACCCCTGGGCAGACATATTGCCCTTACTGCTACTTGCTGCCTTGTCAGCATGCGGGACTATGGGAAATGGGCTTGGTTTATAAATTACATGGTCTGCAGTGTTCTGTCACAGTACCAGGACAGGCTTGACTTCTGTCTGTGTCTCTCTCTCTCTCTCTCTCTCTCTCTCTCTCTCTCTCTCTCTCTCTCTCTCTCTCTGCCCTTGTCTTCTTACCTGCTTTCTAGCAGGTGCAGGCTCCTGGCTGGCAGGTGAAGCAACTACACCTCCCGTTTGGATGAAAGGAGGGCATGATGCCCCTGGTTATGGTTGAGGAGGACATATGGCCAGAGGCACCTGGATGAGTCCAGAGTGGATTGGGCCGTGGCGGTAGTGGAGGGGGATGATGGAGGAAAAGGAGAGAGAAGAGGAGAAGGCCAAGAGGACCACGTGGGCACGTGGAAGCAGGAGGAGGGAGCACAGCCAAACCTGCTGGTTTATATAGGATCCGGGAAGCTGGGGGAAGGGAAGCTAAGCCTGGCCCCCCTGGGCTGGAGAGTTTGGGATGGGGGGTGGGGGAGAGAAGTGCTGGAGGAGCCACAGGTTGCCCCTGGGTTTCTTTGAGACATAATAACATTACCCTTGCTGTATTTATATCAATCTGGAAAATACTAACCTTTAAAATATGGTACCTTTGGTGGAAAGCCTTGCAGGAGGGGCCTGATTTTACTGTGTGTTGAATTCATTAGGGTGGTGGCTGTGTGATCTGCAGGGCAACGGGGGTGGAGGCAGATATTGCCAGGTTTGCAAGTACCAGAGGGTGGAGGACCATGGACTTAGCTGTGAGGAGAGCGCTGGCTTTGGGTACCAGGGCTGTGTTTTCCTCTTTCTTGTTTCCAACTGTTCCTGGCATTTTGATTTCCGGCGCACCCAGTGCAGGGCTGGAACTGGTAGTGCATAGGGCTCTTTCTTCTTTCTCTTTACTTTTTATAGTTTTGGGGATGGAACCCAGGGCCTTGGGAATGCTAAGTGAGCATTGTTATTTTTTAGAAAAAGTCATCTTCCCTGAGCTGTAGGACTGGTCTTCTGGCTGGGCAGGATGTACAGTTTGGGTGGTAGTACTTGTTCTTGTGAACTGTGCACCTGACTCCTGCTGAGGGGAGCTTGCCAAGGATGTCCAGTCCTGTTAACCATGCAAGGGGGATCAAGTAGCTTGGATTTTTATTTTTTATTTTTTGCTGCTCAAGCCTGTTATGTGATTGCACAGGTTGACTTGTATGTGTGCCTTCAGGTCTTCAGCTTGGTGCTAGTCGGTTTGTTCTGCTTGCAGTGGAGCCTATAGTTGGCGTCTGGGTATTAGGGATTGTGGCGTGGATCTCTCTTTATCTCCTCTCTGTCTGCTGAGTTTCACAGGGATCGCCTAACACCATCAGAAAATACAGATATTCACATTACAGTTCATAGCAGTAGCAAAATTTCAGTTAGGAAGTAGCAATGAAAATAATTTTGTGGTTGGGGTCACCATAATATAAGGAACGGTATTGAAGGGTCGCAGCGTTAGGAAGGTTGAAAACCGCTGCCTTAGGCCCTTCTTGGGCTGGCTCCCTGAACTGTCAGGCAGTGTTCAGAATGTGTTGTTTGAACAGTGACTGCAGAAGACTCATTTTCTGACTGCTGGGCTCCACTCTCTGTACCCTCTGGTTATAGAGGTGGAGGCGGGGTTGCAGCTCTGTGAAGTTCCCAGGTGTGTTGCTGCTCCTAGGACTACATGTGGAGGACTGACTACACGTGGAGTCATGGGGAATTCAGCATCCTAAGTCCCACCAAGTCCTTGCTGTGGAGTCCCAGTCTCACCGGGAAAGCAGCTTCTGCGGCTCCTGTGTTAATCTCTGCAGGTTCAGGCCAGCCTGTGCTTCACAGCACAGGGAGACCAGGTCTCAGCCAAACTCAGACCACTGCAAATCCTGGCTTGCATTTTATTTGGGAAGACTGATTTTGGAACCTCTGGTGTATTGTAGATCTGGGGCAAAGAGGTCTTTAAGTTGTAAGACTCGGGCTTTTGTTTTTGTAGTATGTGTTTCTAAACCCATGGGGTGGCAGCAGTGTGTGTGATCCATATCTTTGACCCTGGAAACTGCTTTTTAAAGGAACACATCCTTTGGAAATTGCCAGGCCTGTTAGGTTATCCTGGTAGTTGTTTGGAGAATCCTGTGGTTTTGACTAGCTGCTTTCTGGTTCTTCCTGATATGAGGTAAATGCTAACAGAATGTCAAGACCTGTGGTAACCCTCAGCTTCTCCTGGGCTGTTTCTCAGCTGCCTCTGTGTTGGGTCAACTCAGTCTTCGTACGTCAGCCTTTGGTTTCCTGGGTTTGCACCTGGCCCTTTTCTCAGCCTGCAGTTCGTGGCTCTCTCTCGACTCCAGATCCTTGGCCTATATTTGCCTTTTGGTGATGCTGGGACACAGGATGCCTGGGAGCGTAGAGATGAATGAGATGGGCAAGCATTCCTCTCACCGTGTGGGATGATGGGCTCTCTGTCATCAGCATCCAGTCTTTCCTTGAAGTTGCATATTTAACAATGAACAGTGCATAGGTTTGCTTCTGGTGTGTGTGTGTGTATGTGTGTGTGTGTGTGTGTGTGTGTGTGTGTGTGTGTGTGTGCGCACGCACGCACGCACGTAGGTAGGGTAGGGGAAGAACACACACACAGGTCAACTTCAGATGTTCCTCAGGTGCTCTCCAGTTTGGTTTTTGAGCCAGTTTCTCCCTGGCCTGGAGCCCACTAAGTAGGCTAGCAGATAGGTGAATTGAGCCCCAGGTACTCCCCTGTCTCTGCCTCCCTGGTGCCAGGGCTACACACACACACTCTCTTCCTTGTCTGGCCTTAAAAACAGCAGCAGTGACAACCACAGCCACGACAACAACACAGGTTCAGGGAATGACCTCAGGTCCAAGCATTTCCCTCAGGTCTGTCTGTATTTTGAGGTAGGTGGCCCAGGGGGTCCCTCCCCACGCTCACCCCATCCCTGTGTGGGTTGTTGGAGACTTCATGCTTAGAAATGACGGCTATGCCCACATTAGCCCCCCTGGATCGGTTAGATACACTTCCAAACGTTGAGGTTTTGGAACTTGTTTTTTTTTTTTTAATTTTTAGTTGTACTGTGACACTTGTGAACTTTGAGTTGTCCATTATGTGTGTGTGTTTGCTTTCGACTCTAATGCAGGCAGCACGTGGTTGAGTTAGTGAACTGTTTTAAGAAAGGTGGCTGCAGAGCTTAGCTCCCCTCATGAGGAAAAAAAGAGTATGAAGCCTTTTGGGATGCCTTCGTCTGCTGTGGTTTTGGGAAAAGATGAACGTGTCCTGGCTGTGTGTTAGCAGGGGAGGAGGATGCAGATCTAACCCGTGGGGAGGTGGACTCGGTATGCAGTCTCCATGTTGACCTGGGCTGTCAGGGCTGTAGCAGGTGTGCTGGTGGCATCTCATTTCCCCGGAGGCCTGTTTGTGCTCACAGTCTGAAGCAGTTTTTCTTCACTGTGTTTGATCCCTGCCTCTTGGGTGTGTTACTGTTCAGACAGAGCAAATGGTTTCTTGTGTACAGGATTGAGAAGCCCCTTCCACTGTGTAAGCTATGGTCTTCCGTAGGTGCCTATAGAATGTGGCAGTTCTGCTTCCCCAAAGTGACTGGAAAGGAGCTTTCTCTGGCAGGACTCCTGCTCAGTCCGCCCTTGGCACCTCAGCGTAACTGCTGTGAAGACTTAAGATGATAACGCAGCTCAAATCGTTTAAGAGTGGTAGACTTTTTGTGGTTTTGTTATGTTTTTAGACTGGGTTTCTCTGTTTTGTAGCCCTAGCTGTCCTGGAACTGCTGTGTAGACCAAGTACTGGAATTAAGGGCAGGAGGCACCATGCACAGCTGACCCCACTCCCTCCCCCCCACTCCTTTTTTTAAAAGTATGGCTTGTTGCATGGGATGTTCAGCTGTAGCTGTGGGAGCAGTTCCGGTCCTCAGTCTTTCTGCAGCAGAGTCTGCACAGCCGCCCTGCTGGAGGCCTGTGATATCGGCCTCTGAGACTTGGCGGAAGAGCCTACTGGTGCTTATCTGCTGGGTCAGCCAGCCCCTTTCCTGCCCTGGCCATGATGTATGGGCATAGTCTGTTGAAAATGGTGTGAACTGGGTGTGAAGTCTGGTGGAGGAGTGGGCACTCCCTTCCCCCAGGAAACACCCACACCTCAGCCTGTATTTTCCTGCAAACTGAATACAGCATAAATACAGCAGTTTTCTGTTTCACCTATTTCCCTGTCTTCTGCATGTACATGAAGCTTTATGTGATGGTACTCGGTGTAGGTGCCTGTCCTTGTCTTACTTAGAACTGGACCGTAAACACTGTCCTGAATTTCCATAGTCATGGGAGATGTATTTTAGGTTCTTAACAGGTTTCTATCCTTCTCTAGTACAAGGCCTGCCTCATTTCCAGGGCAGAATTCTGTCTGTCCTGTCTGTCCTGTCCTGTCCTGTCCTTTCCTATCCTGTCCTGTCTGGCCTGCCTGCCTGCCTGTCTGTCTGTCTGTCTGTCTGTCTGTGGTAGGCAGTTCATTCCCCAGCATGCTCATAGACATTCTAGTTCTCTTTACTGTGTGGGTCCCAAGGATGCAGCAGACCATCAGCGTATGGTGGCAGTTGCCTTTACTGCTTGAGCCATCTTGCTGGACCTTCAGGTCAGAATTCTAGCTAGAAACATACTGGTGTACCTTTTGTCTTTGGAGAAAGGACAGTTACCCACCCCCCCACACCCCTGTCGTCTACACGCTCTTGCTTGGGAAGCATTGGGTTTTCTGTGGTTAATTGCGTTGCACACAGTGAACAGTGGCATTTGTAAGGCTGGGCTCCTTACTCCTTGCCCAGCTGTATTTTAAAAGTGGGCTGGATGGAAGTGCATCTAGTTGCTTGGTGACTTTGCAGCACATGCAGAGGCCAGAAGAAGCGGCTAGAATTGTAGGATTGAGGTTTCAGACACAGGTGTGTCCTGGAGTGTGTGTGTTCCACCTGCATGGGCTTGCATGCACACAGGTATGTTCTGGAGTGTGTGTGTGGAGGCCAGAGATAATATTAGGTAGACACCCCAGTCATGTTTTATCTTATTCTTTGAGACAAGGTTTCTTACTGCACAGAGCTCATAGATATATCTAGACTGGCCAGCCGGCTGCCGGGGAGCTGCGTCTTACTCTCTCGTACTGGGAGCATGGGTGTTGGACATGAAACTTGGTCCTGTTTGCATGGCACTTTTACAGATGGAGTCATCTCCACAGCCCTACCCTCCCTCTTTGAGATAGGGCTTCATATATGCTAGTCCAAGCAGGCCTTGAACTTACCATGTAGCTGGAAAGGAAAAACTTGTGAGCCGTCTGCTTCCACCTCCCGGATGCTAGGCTTACCAGCAGTGTGCCAACATGCCCAATTTTAGAATCATATTGTGAATTGTCACACAACTATTTGGTGACTCTTGTTTTAGGATAGCCTTTAAAAAAAAGACTTTTATTTTCTGTTAAGTTTTACGTGGATGGGCGTTTTGCCTACATGTGTGTGTGTATTGCATACATGACCAGGGCTGTGGAGGCCGGAAGAAGGTGCTGGCTTAGATTCCCTAGAGCCACAGTTGACAGATGACCTCCAGCTGCTGCGGTGCTAGGAACTGAACCTGGACCTTCCACAAGAACAGAAAGTGCTCTTCACTCACCTCTCCAGCCCCTCATTTTTTTTTTTTTCAGATTTTTCTTCTATTTATTTATTTTCTTCCTCCCCACTTCCCTCTTTCTCTCTTCCCTCTTTTCTGACGTGATCTTATTGAGCAGTCCAGGGCGGTTTGGTCTTGGGTCCAGCCTTTGCGGCACCGGGATTGCAGGTGTCTGCTGCCGTGTCCAGGATCCTTTTGGGTATGCGTGAGTGTCTTCAGTGACTTAACTCTTAAACATGAGTTACGTACAGTTAAAGAAAAAAAAGTGTCAGGCTTTGTAATGATCTTCCTGTTCTGAGCTGAGCAGCCAAGAGTAGCCCAATGGCCATTCATTCTACCTAACAGTATTTACAGTAGATTAGTGAGAGGCACATTCTTATTCTGACTATGATTGATTTTTTTTTTTTTTTTTTGAGACAGGGTCTCTTTACGTAAAACCCCGGCTGTCCAAGAACTTACAGATCTGACTGCCTCTGCTTCCGAGTGCTGGGATTAAAGGAGTGTGCCACCAAATGTCCAGCTTTGGTGATTGCTTCTCTGGTTTTCAGAAAGAAGCATCTTTTTCCCACTGGTTTTTCAAGGGTGGGCTAGTTCAGCCTGTACCCAAAACGTAAGAGCAGGAAGGAAGGGATTTTTTGTTTTAGTTTTTTTGTTTGTTTGGGTTTTGTTTTGTTTTAAATAACACTTTCTTAGCAGGACGGTCCTGTGCTGTGGGTACGAGTTAGTTCTGATTGCTTAGGAGAGGTGCGTGAACGCGACCTGTAGGGTTTCTCTTTTTCTTGCCTTCCTGGTGCTGAGTATATTATTCCTTCCACAGCCTTCCAAGAAGAACTCGATTTCTCCTTTTGAAATTGATGGTTCAAGTAGGCGGCAGCCCTTAATGATCAGAGGAAAGGATACGCTTTGATCTAAGTATTAGGGAATGGGAGGTTTGCAGCACATGAGGGAGATGGAGCTCTGGGTTTTGGAGGGGAGGCTGCCATCTGTCTCTTTCTGACTGTAGGCGCTGGGGTTGGAACCACAGGCCTGCATGTAGCACGACTGCAGGTAGGCACGGATACAGTGCGGGGCATTGGCCATCACTGTGTGGCAGTGTGGAGACTAAGGAAGGAGCAATGCCTGAGCTTTCTCAGAGAAATTTATCTTTCTGCTGTTTTATTTCATTCGCTGGATCTGTGTTCCAGGATGACTCAGAATTTACCATGGTACAGGCTAGCCCCGCACTCAACACTTTATACCTGTCTTAGCCTCTGGACTGCTGAGATTACAGGTGTGAACCAACATACCTGCTATAGAGGCTTTCTTTTCCAACCAGTGAGCTGGCTCAAAGGGTAAAGGCTTTCTTACCACCGAACCTGCTGGCCTGAGTTCCATCTCTGGGATCCTTGTGGTAGAAAGAATCAAGTCCCTTGGGTTGTTCTCTGATTCCCACGCACATGCTGGGGCACCCCCTCCAGTAACTAAATATAGTGAGAATTTCTTTTCAAGACAGGAAGGTTATATGGAAGTACGGGGACTTGAAGTGTCCCTGAATGCCCAGACTGAAACAAGGAACTGGATTTTTCTTACTTAGTGAAAAGAAGATGGCAGATGTGATGTCAGAGAGGTTGTCCCACCTTGTGGCTCAGCCTGGAGCCTACTCATGGGGTGAAATTCTTGGGAATATTTCTTTATTTACCCCTTGAAATTTTTTAGTGTTTGAATTGATGGCCAGCTGTGGATTGTAACAGCAGTTTTGTGGCTGCACTGGGGAGGAAGGTCTGATGCTCTGTCTTGAGTAGGGAGGTATGGGGCGTGGGGGGAGCTGAGGTGCTGGGGCAGAAGAGGCAGGCTTGGTGATTGTACTAGATTTGTGTGTCAGCTTGATACAAGCTGGGTTATCACAGAGAAAGGAGCCTCCCTTGGAAATTCCTCCATGAGATCCAGCTGTAAGGCATTTTCTCAATTAGGGATCAAGGGTGGGAGGGCCCCTTGTGGGTGGTACCATCCCTGGGCTGGTAGTCCTGGGTTCTATAAGAAAGCAAGCTGAGCAAGCCAGGGGAAGCAAGCCAGTAAGTAACATCCCTCCATGGCCTCTGCATCAGCTCCTGCTTCCTGACCTGCTTGAGTTCCTGTCCTGACTTCCTTTGGTGATGAACAGCAATGTGGAAGTGTAAGCTGAATAAATCCTTTTCTCCCCAGCTTGCTTCTTGGTCATGATGTTTGTGCAGGAGTAGAAACCCTGACTAAGACAGTGATGGAGTATGCATAGTCCTCGGAAGGCCATGGCTGTGGGTTAATAGGTGTGGGGCTGCCAGCTGGCACAGACTGCAGACGATGAAGAACCTGTGATGACAGGGACTTCTGTAAGCGGACTGGAGGCAGAGGGTGTGGACAGCCACATCCATAAGTGGGTCTGGAGCTAGGGAAAGAGTCCAGGCCAGGGAGTGATACACTAAGTAGGTCACCAGTGGCTACAAGCAACCTAGGAATGGGCGTGACTGAGTGACTGAAAGGGAGGAGCCCTTGAGATTGCCCCACCAAGCTCTACCTGCAGGTCCTGGTGTGCTCTCCACTGAGAGTTCTAGGCTAGACCCTGATGCCCACATGACTACAGAGTAGTAGTCCCTGCCCCAGGTGGAATCATTTTGAAAGTTTAAAAGTGTATTTGTTTTTATGTTTTTGGGTGTTTGACTTGCATGCTTGTCTGTGTACCATGTGCATGTAGTGTCCATGGAGGCCAGAAGAGGGCATTGGATGCCCTGGACCTGGAGTTCACACTGTTGCAGACTGTCACTTAGTCGGCAGTGGGAATCTAGCCCAGTCCTCTGGAAGAGGAGCCTGTGCTCCTAACGGCTGAGCCATTTCTCCAGCCCTCCTTTGAAAGGTCTGATGAAGAAAAGTGTCAGAGCCCTGATCACCTACTATACAGATTTCATTTCCACCCCGAATCTCCTTGCCAGGTAGTTTAATGGATGTCAGTTCCAGAGGAAGTCAGAACATAACATCAAGGTGAGCTGACAGTAACACTCAACAGGAAGGTTGTTTGAAATCCTTGTCTTGGACTACATTCTGCAGGAATCTGGGCTGGCGCCTTTTGTCAGTCTTAGGTGCTTTCAGCTTGTGGGTGATGCTGTGCTCCTGACTTGGATGGCATTTTCTGGGGTTGAATACTTAAGATTGGGGCTTAAGATTCACTGTGTTAGAGGATTTCTCCCCCAACTCGGGCAAGAGGGTGCTAACCTCAGTTACTTAATCAGAAAGGGGAAGGGGAGACTCATCTGCTCGTACACTTGAAAAGACCAGCTTTGTCTTCCTTGTTCATACCCATGTGCTCCCAAGGACTGTGACCCTTGCCCACTGGTCAGAATGGTTCTCAGCTATCCCCTGAGGTGATCCTGGAGGACTAGGAGCACCCTTTACCAGGAATTCTCATACAGGTTTTTAGGAAGGTGCTTCTTGGCCTGGTCTACACCATGTCCCTAACCCTGGGCAAAGAAACCAGCCAGGTAAGCAAATGTTTCCCAAGACTGGGTAGAGAAGTCCCGACAGAGAGATCTCCCTCAAGTGGGACCTTCTCACAGGTGACTTTCTCATCTTGCATACATTGCCAGGTATGCAAGAAAGGGCCTCACTTAAGAGCGCTGTCTGAGGTCTGCAGTGATAGCTCAGTGGTTAGAGTAACTGCTCTTCCAGAGGTCCTGAGTTCAATTCCCAGCAACCACATGGTGGCTCACAAGCATCTGTAATGGGATCCAGTGCTCTCTTCTAGTGTGTCTGAAGAGAGTGACAGTATAATCACATACATGAAATTAATTAATTAATCAATTAAAAAAAAAGAGCTTCGTCTGTGTAGGAGAGCAAGGTCAGCATTGGTGACATTTGTCTTTACCTGCTGAGCCATCTGGTTGATCCCAGGGCTCACATTATTTATTTTTGGTAGTACTAGGAGTTAAATCCAGGACCCCACACACGCCAGGCAACAGCTCTTCCATTTCCCCCAGTCCAGGGCTCATCCTTGATGACAGCCGGTGGGTCAGACAAGAGAGTAGATAGTCCTGCGCCGGAGGAACGATGTAGTTCTAAGGTCCATTTTGTATTTATGCGTGCTTGCTGTTAGGTTCTGCTGCGGTATTTCCTGCATATACCAGTTTTCTTTGTTGGCTGCTTCAGCTTTTCACCAGAGCCCAAAGCTCATCCTGGAATGAGATAACCTCCTAACAGTTCACTTAGAAAGAGCATATGCTTTTTGGGGAGGAAGGTGCCATGTAGTATTTCCCCTGTCTCTGTACCAAAAGCCACCCACAGGAAGCAGGACAGTGGTTCGTGAGCTAAGTAAGACCCCTTAGCCAATCTGCCTTAGGGAAAGCTGAGTGCCTTTGTAGGTAGTCCACCTAGCCGCTGCTGTCTGCCTCAGATCAGATGTGTGTGCTTGTTAGGAGGCATCAGGAGCGAGCCCGTGGGCTGGTAGCATTCCCTCAGAAGCAGGGCTTGGGAGGGGGCTCAGCCAATGCTCAAAGCCACTTGCATGCAATTCTGCCCTGTTTGCACTTGCACATGGTCTTTGGAGGGGCAAGAATATAGAGGTTGAAGAAGAGTAACAGAGGGTCTCCATCTGTGTGGCTGTAGGAAAGGCGTCGTTCATGCTGGGTGGAGACGTGACTGCAGCTGTCGGAGGTTGCCCATGAAGGTTAGCTCAGTGAACACATTGGTTCCCCAGGGTGAACTTGGGTTTGTGGTTGAGTCTTAGAATGTGAGGGTGGATGAGGTTTACCTCTCCCGAGGGAAGGAATTCTCCTAACCTGGAGGTGCAGAGTGCCTTCCACAGACAGCTGAACCCGATCTAAAGTCTTCTCTCTTTTTATCAGGATAGGGTTTCTCTAGCCCTGGAATTCACTCTTAGACCAGGCTGGCCTTGAACATACAGAGATCCACCTGCCTTTGCTTCTGCCTCCAGAGTGCTGGGATTAAAGGTGTGTGTCACCACTACCCAGCTTTGACCAGGAGAATCTTAATGGGGTTGTCAAGCTCTGATTTTTCTCAGAGTCCCCTTTCCAATTGAGTCTTTGGATAAGCTCTCTCCAGAGTGAGGGAGGGAACTGGTTAGATGGTCTGCCTTTTGCCTCTCTCATCTGGAAGTCTTTGACAGACTTCTTGAGGCACCAAATTTGGTGTCCAGATCCCAGGTATCTGTCCACTGTCCTGATTCCTGTGAGTGGCTGTTTGTATGGTGACAAGGAAAAATACTATATGGCACCTTCCTCCCCAAAGAGCTGGTGCTCTTTTTAAGTCAACTGTTAGTTTGGTAGGCGTGGCTGAAGGATCATGTTTCACAATACTGAGGGATGGGATGCAGCTCTTGCTTAGAATGGCTATGCCCTAGCACACTCTCCAGCTCTCTCCACATCCACTTCCATGTATAAGTAATGTGTGAGCAATAGAAAAAAGAAACTGTAGAACTCCATGATTTCACTCAGGTCCTTTGCAAGAGCAGTCAGTGCTGCTTTTAACTGCTGAGCCATTTCTCCAGCCCTGCAGATACATTTTGAATTGAACTTAATCCTTAGTGTAAGTTAGAAATAGAATAGCTGAATTCTGAAGGCTGCCTGATTATTGGCAAAGTGTTGAGTTGGAGGTGCTTGAAGCAGTAGACTGTTTAAATGGCTTAATTTTACTTTGCAAGAGTCTAGCCTCTGAACTAAACATTTTATATAAAAATAACATTAAAATGTGTACTTTCACCTTGGAGCCAGGAGTGTTCTCTGTGACAAAGGCCAGGGGTTCGGGGGAGACCAGTGTTGGGAGTTGAGGCTGGGCTTTGGCATGGTCCTGCGCTACTCTGTGTTGCATGAAGACAGACCTGCTGCAGGACAGAGCTGTTTCTGCTCAGAAGAGAAGCAGGAGCCACACAGACTTTCACTTGTGTCAAGAATTTTATCAGATTTGGGTGACTAGCAGCTGGATTGATGGTCTAAAACCTAGAGTGCAGGTCTATGGATTGTCTAATCTCCATGTCAAAGGGAACCTACAGTGTCTCACTTTTAGCTACTGTAAACTGTTAGCAACATGTCTCAGGAAGCAAGGGCATTCAGCCAAGCAAGTTTGGGCAGTGACCCCCTTCTCTGTGAGCTTAGACCATGGAGCCAGGCGGGAAAGGAGTAGGTAGGCAGGGCTGTTTGTCTCCAGATTATATAGCAACTTGTAAGGTGGGAACCTAATCCCCAGGGTGATGATAGTAAGGGGTGAGGTCGAGGCCCAAGAACCACGCTGGTTTGAGTCCAGCTTGGGTTACAGATTGAGTGGGGATGAGCACACTTGAGATTATTGGTGAGGGTAGAGCTTGCTAGTCCCTTCTGTTGTGTGCCAACTCCAAGGAACAGACCCCTGCCTTGCAGATCTGCTAGGGCCTTGGGATGAAGGGTTTTTATCCTCCAGGGCTGTAAGCAGTGTGTTTTTGTTGTTTGTAAGTTACCTAGTCTAAGACACTCTGTTCTAGCAGCTGGAATAGACTAAAGTATAGCACCAGGCTAGTGGAGGGCACTGCATGAGTCTAGCTGGTGGTCTACTGTGTGTGTTATCCATATAGAACTGCTGCTTGAGTCTGGGGACATCTCTGTAACTGTTGGGAGCTTACCTGGGAGAGCATATTTATACCTGACTGATAGGGGTCAAATACATGGAGTAATTTCTTTGTTTTTATAGAGCACCATGCTACATGAGGAAGAATATTGAAGTGTGTACAGTCAAGTATGCATTTGAGGATGAACTCTGGTATTTGTCATCTCTTGTGTAATTTATTGTCCCATATTCAGTCACCAATGAAAATGTCCTTTGTGCCCAGTTGTCTGATTCTCTGCTATTGCATATTGTGCTCAGGAAAAAAACTCATGTAAGGTTCTGGGATAAAGTTTAATGGCACCATTTGTAATTACCAGTGGGGGGGGGGGGCAAAAACAAAGACAGAACCTTTTGGGGGCCAGTGAGAACCTTTTTGGGGCTCAGGATAAGATTCTGACTGTTGAATGTGACAGCTGAGATTAGTCTCCAGGCAGGATCTGAATGGTAGAAGGAAAGAAACAACTCATGGAAGTTGTCCTCTGACCTCTCTACATCTGTGTTCGTACATGCATGCCCCACAAGTGCATATGTACATGCACACACACTAAATAAATGCAGTAAAAAATAAAATCTTAGGCTGGGTGTGGTGACACGCAGCTTTAATTCCTTCACTTGAAGGGTAGAGGCAAGAGGATCTCTCTGAGTTTGAGGCCATCCTGTAGTGAGTTCCAGGCCAGCAAAGCTATATAATGAGGCCTGGTGGGGTGGTGGGCAGTGGGTGGGGGTTGGGGGGTGGGGAAGCAACAACAAAATATAAAATCTTTTGAGTCTGAGGCCAGCCGGGTCTATAGAGTGAGTTCTGGGACAACCAGGGCTATATATAGAAACCCTGTCTTGGAAAGCCAGCCAGCCAACCAACCAACTAACTAAAACTCCTTCTTCATATTTTATTACCAGGAAAATCGTATTTTGTGTGCACTTTCTGTCTGGTTTTAACACATGGGAAGACTACAGTTGAGAGGCAGATGGTGAGGAGGAGGTGGCCATGGGCTTGAGTCCATGTGTGCCCACCTGTTCTCTTCCTACTCCTCAGGTTTCCAGGGGCTTTGCCCACTGGAGTAGAGTCAGGCTCTCTTTCCATTGACTTCATAAGGAAGAGGTGGGGACAGGGATTGGTGACCCTCTTCCACTATGGTTGTCTTGGCCATGCTTGTCTATGGATCAGAACCATAGCTTATAGCTTGGTCTGGACATACTGGAGTGTGCAGTGTGTATGTGCTGGAGGCTGTGGTACCAGGGTGCGGGGAAAGGTGTGTGCTGTACGTTTTGTTTGGTTCAGTTACCAGGAAGACTGGGAGCTAGGCCAGGCTATTGGCTGCTTAATGAATAAGTTGCGAGTCTTACAGCTAAAACTGGGTTTTATAGACTTGGCTTTTACCTCCCAGGCTGAGTGTCTTCACCCATGGCATGCCACTGCATGAGCTGTGGACGTTTAAAACAGCAAATGGCCTTACACGGCTTTTGTTCTACAAAATCGTTCGGCTCCTCCCTCTCCCCAGCTTAAATTTGTGTTTAAAAACCTTTAGAGAAAAAAAGAATTTCAGTGCTTAAGTTCTTAGAGATCAGGTGTGAATGGCCACAGAAGGGGCCACAGGAAGAGGCAGTGGGTCTGTCTGCTGTAGTGAGCGCATGTGTCTTGGCTCTTCAGGATTGCTGTT
Source organism: Arvicanthis niloticus (assembly GCF_011762505.2). Taxonomy (NCBI): domain Eukaryota; kingdom Metazoa; phylum Chordata; class Mammalia; order Rodentia; family Muridae; genus Arvicanthis; species Arvicanthis niloticus. Next base: position 3,089,464 of record NC_047660.1, read on the forward strand.
TGCTTGTTGGCACATCAGTTGGGGAGAGAAGTGGAAATTTGACTTTCTGTGATGGAGGTTTCCTTGTGTGCACTTGTGGGATAAGGCCTGATGTGAGAGACACTAGAAAGATAAGCTGGCCTGTTTATCTTTGAGTTGTTGAGCTGCGGACTGAGAAGGTCTGGCAGGAGGGTGACATGTGTTGGGGACTTGGGCTAGCCTGGTGACAGAAGAAAGCCCCAACTCACTGTAGTTCTTGGCACAACTGGGCCACCCTTTGGAAATGCTGACTGAGTTGAAGCTGTTTGGCTGTCTGATTTCATCATTTAAGAAAAGAAGAAAAAACAAAATTACGAGGTGCTCTTTTAAATGAGTCACCGCAGGGATGTTTGGTTTGCTTTTGTGGCAATGGAGAAGCAGGCCTTTGAAAGTCAGAAAGGTTCTGTAGTTGAGCTCTGTGGTGGCCCCTGTGCTGGCTGGATGCTGGGACCTGTGGTGCTGGTCCTCTGCCTTTGCCACAGTGAATGTCTTGGTGTGGTTCTAAATGTACCGACATCACCCACCACTTCTGTACCCGTAGCTTTTTTATTAAGAGACAGAGGCTTCAGGAGGGCAAGTGTGTTATGGCTTCTTAGAAAGTTGTGCCAGAGGGCCAGAGGCACGGCTCAGTGGTTAAGAGCACTTGTTGCTCTTGCAGAGGACCTGGGTTTGGTTCCTAGCACCCACACGGCAGCTCACCATCTCCTGACCAGTTCCTGGATCTGATGCTCTGTTCTGAGCTCCATGGCTGCTGCACAAATGTACATGCAGACAAGCACCCAGATATGTGAAATTAAATTGCTGGATGTGGTGGCACTGGCCTTTAATCTTGGCATTCAGGAGGAGGCAGGTGGACATCTGTGAGTTTGAGGCTAGCTGGTCTACATAATGAGACCTTGTCTCAAAACAATAGCAACAGATTTCATCAAATTTCTTTAAACTTCTATTAACTTCAGCAAAACAACAGCAAAACCTAAAAAAATATTTAGTGGGTTTAGTAAATAATTTTTTGAGCATTTTCATCTTGTTTGTTGATTTTCCTTATGGAAATAATTGTTTACAAACAATACAGACACAGTGTTTGGTATCATACAATTCAAAATGTTTAATATGGTATAGAACATGCATACTTTAGATTCACCATCCAGCTTGGTTTAGGGTAGAGAATTCCTGTCTGTTAGCCCGTGTGTATGTGTTTGCATGTGCCTATGTGTGTGCTCACACACGTGCATGTATGTGTGCCCGTGTGTGCCTATAGACTCATGTGCATGCAGGTACACATGTGAGTCCAGAGTCAGTGGAAGTCACAGGTGTTGGATCTTCTCAACTGGAGTCACGAGCAGTTGTGAGCCACTTGATGTGGGTGTTGGGATCAAATTCAGATTGAGCTTGGGTCCTCTGGAGGAGCACTGTGAGCTTTTAACTGCTGGGTGACCTTTCCAGTCCTCAGCCTGGCCTTTTTCATCTCTCACACTCTCCCCCTCTTCCAAAACAGAATTGTTGGAACCCCACTTTTCTCACAGAATAAAAAAAAAAAAAGGTTTAGTGTTACTCCTGGGACAAGGGAAGTGAATAGCCACTGTTAACGTTTTATTGTTCGTCTTCCTAGTGTGCGTCTTAAATCTTTCTGTAAATGTATACATTATTTCCTCTTCCCTCAACCCATACAGAACCAATTCCTGTAATTAATGTTATCTGCTTGGCTGCTTGACAGTGTTTGACTACAATGTGTCCCTCCTCAGGCTTGTGTGATAAATGTCTGTTCTTTGGCTGGTGGCTGTATCCTGGGAGGTTGTGGACGTTGGAGGAGGAGGAGCCTAACTGGGGGAAGTTGGTCCCAGGATTTATGCCTTTGATGTTTCTGCCTGGTCCTGCCCTGTCTGCTTTCTGTTTATGAGGTGAGGACCTTTCATTCCCACCACCAAAGGAGTTTGTAAAGGTCTAAAAGGACCTGGGTAAAACCGTGAGTTTCCCTTTGGTTGTCCTTAGATAATTAATACACAGGTGTAACTAATATAGACAGATTAAAGCTTTAAGAAAAGATGAAAGACTTCAGTGACTGTGAATCCTCCCACATGTCTAGTTTCCTCTTCCTCTCCATCCTATGTTCTAAGACAGGCACTCGTTCTAGGTCTTATCTCAAGACCTTGGCGAAGCTGGCCTCCCGCCTCCCGCCTCTGAGCTCTGAGGTTACAGGTGGGAGCTGCCAGTGCCCATTAGTCTTCCACTCACCTAGGTCTTACCTTCTGGATGGGAATTTCCACTATTTCCATTCATTTACAAGTGTAGTAAAGGGATGTCTGTGTGTGTGTCTGTCTGTCTGTGCATCTGTCTGTCTGTGCATGCATACACAAGAGCTCCCACATCTAGCAGCTTTTGTGATCACTTTTTTTTTTTTCTGACTGTCCTGGAAAAGCTTCTCTTGGCAGGGGCCTTGAGACGTCCTTGTCATCCACGCTTCCTGGATGACTATGTCATGGAACTGCCTCTGGGCTGCACTAGTGTGTATGTCTGTGTGTGCACGTGCGCATGTGCTTGCATGCTGTCCCTGCAACCTGGAATCTTGTGTATGATCTTGGTTCTACATTCCTAGAAAAGGATGTGCACAAGCTGCTGCACATCTTGCAGGGTCTGGAAGGTTGCGAGTTTGCTCTGTCTTCCTCTCTCAGTTTGGTTCAGGTCTTACTGTGTGGGGCGGATTTTTGATATTTTTGGCTTGAGATGAGAGGTGATACCTAATTTTCTAGGCTTCGATGGTCTCTCCCCACCTCATTTTCATGCTCTTATTTCAGAGAACAGTTGCATGAATGTGCCTGTCATTTGATGCTTTCCCCTTGAAGTCTCTTTTTATGTTTAAATTCAAGTTCCTGTAGCATCATTGAATCCATGTTAGGGCCATTTTTCTCAACGTCTGTTAGTTCTTACTGGGTACTGTTCATACCAAGTCTAGCATCAAGACGGACTGACCTGCAGTGAAATAAGTCTGCTTTTGTGCATGGTTTATCCTACATGTCAGTTTTTTCTTGTTGAGAATGGGTGCTGTGGGTTGTTTTGTTCACCTGGAGTTCAGTCCTCGTGGTTGGGAAAGTGTGGCGGTGGGAGTGAGAGAGAGGAGATGCACCAGCCTTTGTCTTTTGTTCAGTCTGGGGGATGGGATGGCTCCCATTCTTGAGTCTTACCTGCTTAATACTTGTCTCTGGAAACATACTCACAGAGAGAGGTGTATCTCCTGGATGTCTGGGAAGGTGAACCATCACTGCAGAACAGTCTGCAGGTGATGCCTCCAGCACGTCCAAGCAGGAAGCTGTTATTTTGATGCCAGGAGTTTTAATGATAGGCTGTCAGCTCATAGTTCCCTTTACCCATGCATGTCTGCTGGTTTCACATTGGTGGCAGGCTGTGCCGATGGGCTCTTGGCCCCATACTGTACCTATGTTTGGTCTGACTGGCCCAGCCTGTCCCATTCTACAGTACCGGCTACTTCCTTGATACAAGGTATAGAACTGAAGAAACATTGAAAAGGAGACTTCAAGGGGAATTTGCGTTCAGAGCTCTCGTGTTTTATCAGTAGTGATGAAGCCTGTTGTTCCTTCACTGATTGAGGAGGCTGAGCAAAGACTGTAAGGAAGATACTGGGCAGACAGGTGCTTTTTTTTTCTTCTTTGGGCTATAGGGCCATCTCTTAGACTCTGCTTTGCTGCTTCTAACCTCTCATCAGTTTCTGGTGTGTACTTTATGGACCAGAACACTGACGAGGGATCAAGGTCTCCTGTGTACTGAGAGGGACTGGGTCCCCTGTGTATAGTGCACGAGAACTCAGGGATTTGAGGCAGTAGGTTTTGTGTTTAGAGGGCATTTTTAAAGCTTTGTCCTTGTAAAGAGTTGAGGTTGAGTTACTTTACCCAAGTAACCGGGAGCTACAGTTCAGTGTGTGCCTGCGTCACGGGGTGGGCAGTTCAACCACGGAGAACACATTTATTGCATTATTTATTTGGTGTGTCCTTGAACTGCTTAGGTCTTTTTTGGGAATGGAAGCTCTCAGATACTTTGGTTGAGAGGGAATTTATTGGAGGGTGGCATTTGTAGCTATTTTTTCCTAGTTGGAGAGCAGGGTCATGCCCTTCCCTCCCCTCTTCCCATTTCTACTGGCCTTTTTAGGCCCAGAGCAGCCAGCAGCAGGCTCTTCTCCAGTGCATGCTGGGTGTTTCTGAGATTTGCTCTCAGTTCTGTTTTCCCCACAAATACACCTGTTCTTTCTGGCCTGTAGTTTTGGAGTTTGGGTTGAGAGATTACAGGGCGTGAGTTTAAGTTGAGTTGTTGTGGCCATACATGGTAAGTGCTCACAGTTGGATGCATAGACAGGAAGTGTAGTAAAGTGCTGAGCAGGCTCCACCGTCAGACCTCATGGACCGTCGCCTTTAGTTTTTGCACTTGACATACAGGGGGAAGGGTTAACAGAGATGTGTGGAGGTGAGAACCCAGGAAACCCATTTATGTGACACGTCCTGCCATGATTTAATGTTTGATTTCTTTGTGTTTTTTAGTTGTGTTTTGTTTTGAGACAGGGTTTCTCTGTATAGTCCTCTCTGTCCTGGAACTCACTCTGTAGACCAGGCTGGTCTCTGCCTCTGCCTCCCAAGTGCTGGGATTAAAGGCATGCGCCACCACTGCCCCACTAATGTTTGATTTCTTAATGTGATAGCAGTGAATTGCCCTGAAGATGTTTCTTGGTTCTGAAAAGCACAGTGGACTTGAAGCCAAAATCCGTGCTATGGTTTACATAAGTTTGAGTGTGTGCCCCAAGGCTTCTTGTGTTGGAAGCTTGCTCCCCAGTGTGACTATGTTAAAAAGAGGTAAGACCTTTGTAGTAAGGTGGGGTTGAGTGAGAATTGCTTGCCTTGGAAAGAGATGCAGGTAGTCATGTGGGACACTGGTTGGTGAGAGTGGGGGTGGGGTGGGAAGGAGGGGCTAAAAAGAGTGAAGAACCATCAGCAGGAAATTCTGACTTCTGCGTGTGTTCTGGGCCCCTTCTTGCTATGTTTCTGGCTTCTGCCTGTGTTCTGGACTCCTTCTTGCCATGTGCTTTCCTGTCTTTTTGCATGTGATTTCTGTGTGACAACACATGCCATGACACAGTCATGGAGCCCAACACTATGCCTTTGACCATCAAAGCTGAGCTAAGTGAACATCTTTGTGATTTAGCCTCAGGCATTTAGTTATAGCTACAGAAAGCAGACTCATATAATCCATGAAGCTTGTCTGTATTTTAGTTACCATCTGTAAAATGGAGGGCTAGAAGCTGGAACCAACGTCCTCATAGAGATGTTTTTCTGGTGGCGGTTGTCTGAATGACTGTATTGTTTTAGACGGTCTTTTTGTCCTTCACCTAACCGGAAAGTAGGCTGGGAACACTGCTTACTTGGCAGGATTTATTTAGGATCACAAACCTCCCAAAGGGTTGCTTATTTAAGTCTATCCTTAAAATACTTTAAAGTGGCTGGTGTACTGTTCAGCAGTGGGGCAGGTTGAAGAGGTGCCAGGAAGGGGAGGGCACAAAGATCCAGCTCCTAAGTGCTAATTTCCATGTCCAGAGCGTAGCACAGTCAAGTGTGGCCTCCATCTTCCAGCTGGGTAGAAATGGGAAGTTATAAATGGCCTGTGGTTGAAATCCATGGATGCTGGAGAACAGCAGCGAGGGAGGGCACAGAATGGGAAGCCATGGCTCTGGGTGGTCTCGGGGAAAGTATGTTTCAAAAGGCTATGCTTAGGGGGAACCCGAGAAATCTTGTTTTTCAAATGTAAGGTTTTACTTTTCCGCTGTGATGGCACCAGGACATCAATAGTGATATATTGCTCATCTTTGACCGCCCCGCTGAGCACCAAGGCAGCAAGAGACGGGTGTGTGGGAATATGTTGCTTGCCATTTTCCACACTCCTGAGATTAAGTGGTAGACGCGTTAGCCCTGGGGCTTCAGGGAGCACCTGCCTACAGTTCACTAAACAAGACATCCTCGTGCTGTTGAGGCCTCAGTCTTGTCTCTGCCGGTGTTTACTTCATGAAGTGGTAAGGGTTAGGTCCTGAAGTAGGACCCATCCCTGAGGGGTCAGTGTGAAGTAGCTACTTACAAGTACAAAGCAACAGACCTGAGGCTCAGGGGGAGCTTGTTTGTCCTTATCACCCAAGCGTTCAGAACTTTAGGGGAGGAAGGGTGTTGTTACATGAACAGAAGCAACCACTGGACTTCATGGTGGTCAGGGAATTTTCATTCCTTTGGAAGCAGGATCTGTGTGTGTAGGCTGGCTTTGAACTTGAGCTCCTCCTTGGAGTTCAGACACAGCTATGCACCACTGCCCATCTCCGGGTACATCAGCAGATACCGACCGTGTTGCAGGTTGCCTAGCGGAAGACCAAATGTAGAGTGTGTTTAAGTGATCAAGCTTCAAACCTCAGGAAAGCCATTCTTCGTCAACTGGACATGGATGCTGTCACTCTGTACCAGGTATTTCTCCAGAAGCAGAAGTGAAGAGGCACAAGAAAAGGCATTTGCTCTTAGGGGTTCTGTGGTCTTTTTGTATAAAGATGAATCAAGTGTGGTTTTCTTTAAAATATCTTTGCTGAGATGCATTTATGTACCAGGATGCTCACTTCAGGGATGTGGTTCAGTGACTGTTCTGAGAATGTCACCGAATGATGCACCTGTCTCAACTCCCTCTCCATTCCTGTACAGCCCCGAGTAGTCTGTCTCACACCCCAGCCCAAGACCACAGCAAGTCTACTTTGTGTGTTGTGGTTCTGTAACTTGGCCTTTTCTTGGCTTTTTGTATGGATGGAAACACATGGCCATGGGCTCGTTCTGTACAGCGTGATAATGATGGCTGTGTGTTCGTGTCTCAGTTGTTTCTGTGTCTGATCCAGGGAACTCAGAACCTTGTGCATGCTGGGTAACTGCTCTACATAACACTTAGCTATGTCCCCAATCCTCTTCCTCCTTTTTATGGTGACAGAGGTTCTCTGTAGTCTGCAGCCCAGACAGGCCTTGGTTCATCTGCATTAGCCTCCCAAATAGCTGGGGTTGCAGACCTACATGCCTGGGCTCAGTTTAGCACCATCTCTGTCTCCCCCCTTTTTTTGGGACACTGTCACTGTGTGGCTCTGGGTGGCCTGGAGACCAGGCCTCAAACTTACAAAGATCTGTCTCCCTCTGCCTTGCCCCACTGTGACCTGCCTCTACTAACCTCTTGAGAAATTGCCATGCTGCATTCTGAACTGGCCGTAGCAGCAGTTTGGAGTGGTCCTGTTTCTCCGGGCCTCCTGACAACCTGGTGGGCAGCATCATAAAAATTGGAGTTTTGCAGAGATGACTTCCGGTTTTGCAGACCAGCAGAGGTCTCTGCTTAACTGGACAGAGATCTCGGACCCTTCTGGCCCGGAAGTCTGCTTTCCTAAGTGCTGGGGTCTTCCGGTGAGGCCTGCAGGCCTGGGTGTGGCTGGAGCTGAATGGAATGTTGCTAACACAAGCAGCTGCTCGCCTATCTTTTGTGAGCATCCTCCCGGCAACTTGCCCGGTGTGTGGGACAATGACTTGGCCTGGCCTGGGTCCCTCCTCAGAGCTGAGAATCTAATGGAGGAGTTTGGGTTGTTTTCTTAGTGTATATATAATGAGGTGGTCAGATGTTTCAAGTTAAGAGATAAGAGTGTTAGCTGCTACTTTCCTTTGGGCAGTTTCATCCTAGTACTGCAGTGTCTCCTCTTGCCTGCTGGCCTCTTGCTGGGTCCTTGTCCTGCAGGCAGCAGACCAGCACTTGCCTCTGGGTCATCTTACTGATACACTCAGCTGACCTTATGCAATGTCTCCTGTCTGGCAGGCTCTGTCCTGTGTTAACTAGCTCAGTGTAGGGGATAATTCAAAGCAAATACTGCAGTGGTACAGAGGTAAGAGCCCATTCTGGGGAAGGATTCCTGCCTCAGGTGGACTCTGATGGTAGAGGTATGAGGATGAGTCCTTCCCTATCTAAAGTCTCCTGAGAGGACCAGCTGACCGCTCAGTAGATTCCTGTTACTCTACTATGAAAGTGAATGTCCTTGACAGATAGCTTGTCCCTCAGAGCTGGGTGTGAGGGAGTCATGGTGAAGCAGAAAGAACAAGAGGAAGGCTGGTTTTTAGGGCTAAAGTTGTAACAGTACTTTCTAAGTCTCTAAGGGACTTGCTCTATACCTCGAGGCTTGTAGGGAGCTGTCAGGATGGGGTTAGAGTGTGCTCACCAGCCTGTCATCGGGCAGCTGGAATGCTGGTAGTAATAGACAGACGTGTTTTTCGGTGCGGATAGATGGTGCACCAAAAGTGCTTCTGGAGATTGTGGCATTTCCTGGTGGTCTTGGCCATGATCCCCAGTATAACCAATCACTGGCCTGGTCAGGTGATGTACAGGTTGTTCAGTATCAGCCTTCTGATTGTCCGGTGCTGGGTTTGACTGCTGCTGCTTTTAGCCAGCATCTGTCAGCCAATGGGTTCGTGAGCAAAAAGAGGTGTGTTGGTGTGTGTGTGTGTGTGTGTGTGTGCATCTGTCAGTGTGTATGTCTGTGTGTCCATGTGCCTTTTCTGAAATGTGCCCTGTGCCTCTTACAGCAGTGTCCTGACCCAGTGTGGCATGTCACCACGGAGTTCTCATTTCTCTAAGCAGTTGCACGGGACAGCTGACCTGGTGCCAGTTGTCCAAGGGCACAGAGCCTCAGGCTTTCAGTGAGAAGCAGGGCTTGGCTAACACTGAATGACTTATGTTCGGTGCCATTCTTGCCCTGTCCTTGATGCCCTGCCTTAGCTAGAGCAGAAGGCCCTCATACCCAGCAGGATATGTGTACTGCTGTGTGAGCTTTTGAGGCAGGTAAGTGCTTTAGTGGCCTCTAAAAGCCAAGTTCCCTCAGGTAAAGAAGACTCTTTCATTGATTGAAGTCTGCATATCCCCAAACAGTTTGGCTTGGTTTCTAGAATGCTAGGTTTCTTGACACTCACTGTTCCTGCTTTTATAAAATATTCATGGGAAGGTGAGTTCACCTGCAAGGTGGCATCAGGTTTCACTCCTGGTGGTGTTATAGTGTGACTAGGGTGTGCTTTGCCAGGTAGGCATCCCTGGAATCAGGTGAGCAGTGAGGTATGTGGCTTCTGCAGTACTTTGCTGAATATTGCTCACAACCCACAGGAGACCGGACTTCCACCCCTCTCTGAGCTGTGCCTGAGATTGTGCAAGCTTTGTCCTCAGATTTTCCGCACCCTACTGTGAAGTTCCTGTTTCTTTCTCTTGGGACTGTTTAGGAGTGCTTTTAAGTCAGCCCAGCATGTTGCCTTCTTGAGTGGAGCTGCCATGCTTGGTCTTACTCAGGCTGCATAGTCAGGCTTATGTACTCGGGCTGCATATACATTCAATATTTCTCATGGTTCTTCGTTGTTTTGTATTTTGGTGATAATAAAAAATGCCAATATTCATTTACCAATGAACTATATAATTTATTTGTGATTTTTTTTTTTCTTCAAACACCCAACACAGTAGCCCTGACTTCATCTCTGGTTCTGCTCGGTGTCTCAGGGAAAACCCTGACCTCTGTTTTTCACTCTTTGCCTCTGACTGACTGTTGTGTGTGCTGGTGTGTGCATGTGCTTGTGTGCGTGTGCACATGCTTGTGGTAAGTGTACAAAGGTCATAGGAGGACATTGTGTCCTGCTCTATCATCCTCTGTCTTACTCCCTTATGGCAGGGTTTCTCTTTGAACTTGCAGCTTGGCTGGTAGCCATCAAGTCTCTGGAATCCCCCTGTATCTGTAGACCTGGGGTTACAGATGCATGTGTGACCACACCCAACTATTATATGGATTATATTATATTAGATCTGAGCCATCTCTTATCTCTTAGCCAAGAGCTCTCTCCTCTCTTCAGGGAGCCTCTGTTGAAAGTTGCATAAGTAACCACTAGGGGTGCTAGGGAGCTGCAGAGGGTTCCACCCTTGGGACTTGGGGAGCGGTGTCCCCTGGGTGGGGATTTGGATGGAGAATTGTGACCACAGGCTAGCTGAAGCCCAGAGCCTCGGTTCTTTAGCTTCTTGGGTCCTCAGGTCTCACATCTAGCGAATGGACCCCGTTTGCCCTAATGTTCTGAGCCTTGTTTACTTTCTCATGACCTCCCAGAACCATCCCCTCCCTAGAGTAATGAGCTTGAGGAGTTGGGGACAGAGATGGAGACACAGGCTAGGAAGAAGGCCTACTTTCTACATTGTGTCTGTTTTCCTATGCCATGCCTGCCATCCCTGCCCCTGATTCTCCACACCCTCCTTGGCCCTGGTTAGCTTGGAACTCTAATGAAGACCTGATTGCTGTCTGTCTTTGTGGGAAAGCTATGGAGGAGAGCACCCTACTGCCTCGCCCAGCCTGCCTCTCTTACACCAGGACTGGATGGTGACATCCATCTCCAGTGGCTGAGCCCTCCCACATCGACCAGGGGTCTAGAGAATGCCATACCAACTCAGCTGTAGGCCAGTTAGTGGAGGCACTTTCTCAGTTGATGTCCCCTCTCACAGATAACCCTAGTGTGTTTCAGGTTAACACAACTACAACCACAAAACACATGAACCAGCACAATCTTATCTTTAGCAAAATGGGTCAAAGAAACTCACAAAATTGGCAGTCTTCTTCAGTATCAAATATTCTCTCAATGGAAGTGCCATTGTTAAGTTGATGACAATGAATCACTATTTTAATGAGATATAAACTGCAGGTTCATATAGAAATGTGCTTCCAGTCGCAGTGACCTTTCTCAAGGTGAACTGTGAAGTGGAAACTTCTAGTTTTCTTGGATAGTTGGTTATATCCAACTATCATACACACACAGGTAAAAGGATGTCGTACTAAAGCAGACACAGGTGAAAGATGTTTGACAAACCTGTCAAAGGACACTTGATGAAGGAGAAGTGGTGGTGGTGGTGGTGGTGGTGTCCACCCGGAGCCTGCTCTTGCATTAGAACCTGTGAGGATGAGGTTCCAAGGAGGAGAAAGCACCACACAAACCCACTCTCCAGCAGGAGCCCGTAGTGGCCTGGCTCTGGGAGATGTAAAAATGTCAAGTGTCAGTCAGGAGCCCTTGAAGTTCCCCTATTGAGTCATGTCACACCATGTCTGGGGCAGGTTTCTGCATAGGACACAGGGAGTCACTTGAGGGGTCCCTGTAAAGTGTGACCATGTCCTCAGTTGAAATCTTTCCAGAGGTGACATTTGCTCAAGTAGCAGGGAGACTGGGGCTATGTTCCTTAGATCTGTGTGTTTGGGATGCTGTAGAGGTTTCTCGTGGCCGTGTCCAGAGAATTCCCCTTAAAAGGACATTAGAGTTTTCTTAGTTCTTTCTGGTTTGTTTGCTGTTTTATATGTCTTGGGAATTTCTAAAAGAAGAGCTCACGTGGAGGTTGATTGGACCTTGGCCGAGCGAGAGAGAGAGTTTCAGGTTGACAGACTCCATCTGTGTTAACTGCCAGGACTAATTTCCCCATCGAAAGCCTCTAGAGGTTAATGCTCGGCTTAATTTGGTGACATGGGGTTCCAGGTTTGGTTTTGTTTTGTTTTTTTTGGCTTGCCAATTAGCTTAAAGATTTGTTACTCATGAGAAAAATAATTAGGAAATTGGTGTGAAGTTCAACTGGAAAAAGTTCAGGCTAAGGAAATAGCCAAATGTTGAGTGTGTGTGTGTGTGTGTGTGTGTGTTGGGCATAGGTACGTGTGTTCATATGTTATTGAACACATATGTCATATCCTCTTATTGAGCATTTTGGCCATTGCTTTTGATGATGTCTGAAATGTCCCCAGACGTGAGTGCTGCTATGACAGGAAGCTTGCTGTTGTTCCAGGGCTTTGCTGGATCCATACCAGCTTTGCAGATGGCAGGCACAGGGTCACATTGCCTCTAAGCACAGCTTGCCCCCTTAATAAACTTGTTCCAGGTGACTGAGAAGTTAGAAGCTTGCTGAGTCCGTCTCCAGGGTGAATATCTTACCTCACCATAGTTCCTGGTGGGAACCAGGAAATTAATGGTGGTCTTGTTGTATAGACTTGGGTACAGGCCTCAATTCAGATTTCACTAGCTTTGCATGCACTTTGGGTCACATGTGTTTTGTGAAAACCAGCCCTACAGAGGCTCTCCATCTGGTACCCAGTTCTCCTCACCCTGTATGCCCAGCAAACATGGATCTATCTGCTCACCATCTCTTGAATTTTGTCACCTTGGAGGTTTTCTATAAACGAAGGTATATGTGGCAGTGTACAGTGTACAGTGAACAGTGTTAGTTGGGCGGTGATAGGAAGAGCAGAAGGACTAGGAAGGAGTTCAGGGGTTCAGGTTCCTAAGCTGTGACTATAGCCTTCAAGCCTTTACTGGCATTCATCAAGTAAGGAAAGAAAAATGGTGGGCTCTTAGGAAGGCTGCCATTCGCGCGTGGGGCAGCCTCTGGAATAGGTTTAGTTGGGGGAGGTGGGGAAGCTGCTGCAAAGGAGGGTAAGGGTTTTAGAAGAATGATGGACATAGTTTTAGATGTAAAGGTAAGAAAGGAACGGGGGGGGGGGGGGCAGAGTTTCTGGCTTTAGGACTGGTAGGTAGTCAGGAGCGGCATTGATGACCTGGGGCGGGTGAGTCAGGCGCGCAGGATTACATTTAAAATGAGGAAGGAATAAGCTTGCACAGGGGTCTGTTGGTGTAGGACTGGGCCAGGATGGATGAATTGCATTTGGTTAGGGTGAAGCAGGGATTCTCTGACCCAGCTCACCTTCAGGAGGAGAGATGCTTACCAGGTCCAGAGTGGCAGCAGGTTGCCCTGCCTGCCATCAACTAGTGGCTTCAGTGTTACTTCAGGAATGGTGGTGTGGCATAGAGCAGGCACAAAAACGTCAGACCTAGGCAGGGCCTGTTGTTTTCATGGGCAAGCTGGGGAAAACTTAGCTTCCTGTGTGTGTGTGTGTGTGTGTGTGTGTGTATGTGTATGTGTGTGTGTGTGTCTGTGTGTGTCTGTGTCTGTGTCTGTGTGTGTGTGTGTGTCTGTCTGTCTGTCTGAACTGAGCAGCCTGCTGCCCTTGAAGCTGAGTAACAGAGCTGGTAAAGACCACATCTTTCACTGTCAAAGCAAAATGGGAGTAGCTATTCAGGCTTAAAATACAAAGTACTTAAGTCATCATAGAACTATTTTAATGAATTCTCTCAAGGGATCTGATGTATAGTAAGTACTGTAGAAGCCTGGACCCAGAGGGCAGAGCCATGTTCTTAGAGCGTGGTAGGGCACTGCACACTTCATCTTCTCCTTAGAGGCCTCAGAAGCTCTAGGTGACTGGTGTTGCCCACCCAGCTGCCTGCACCAAGAGATCAGGTTCTACTTCATATTAGCAGTGTGTGTGAGTGAAAGACAGACAGAGGCAGACAGATAGGTAATCAGAGAAACACACACACACACACACACACACACACACACACACGGGGGGGGGGCGGGCAGGCAGAAAGAGAGAGACACAGACAGAGACAGAGAGAGGCAGAGGCAGACAAGAAGCAGAGGCAGACAGACAGGCAGAAAGAGAGACACAGACAGGCAGACAGAGAGACATAAAGACAGAGAACTGAAATACCCATTGTTGGTTTCCAAGAGGCAGAGGATCTGTCTGTAATGGTGACTTGCTCTCAGCTCGTCTCTCTCATTTAACTGAAGTCTAGTCATATTCCCGGGTAGATGCTCAGCTGTTCCTGGACTTACATGCACAAATTGAAATTGTCCCCGATTGAGATTATAGGTAGAATATAATGCCCTGACCTACAGGGTGATATGGTGGGGCAACAGGGTCCGCCACGGATACCAGCTGTTTGCCACTGTGACCAGAGACTGAGTGCCAGCCGCACTCTTGCCCCGTGCTACGAGAGCATGCTGTGACATGTCCCTAGCTGCTGTGTGCCACATGTGCTAGGCATGTACAGAACCACACCCTGTTCTGTACAAATGGGATCGAGTCTGATACCAGTCCTCATGTTAGGAGTCATCTGACCTAGCCTATCTGCTATCACTCTTGCCTATATTCAGATATTCAGAGAAGAGGCAACCACTTAAATGTGTGAGAGCCAGCCTATGTATCTTTGTTTTTATAATTTTTACTAACCTTCTTGTAGGGTCTGTTGTGGTTTGGGTAAGAATGGCTCATATATTTGAATTCCAGTTGGTGGTCTATTTAGGAAAGGTTAGGAGGTGTGGCCTTGGTGGAGGAGGTGTGTCACTGGGACCCAGGTGGGCTTTGAGGTTTCAAAAGCACATGCCCGACTCAGTCTTGCTGTCTCTGCCTCCAGCTTTCCAGTAAGATGTGAGCTCTCAAGTTTCTCCTTCAGTGAGTGCCATGCCTGCCTGCCCGCCCTTGGGTTCCCTGTCATGACGACCATGAACTAGCCCACTGAAGCTGCTCCCAACCGTGAGCGCCTTTACAAGTTACCTTGGTCATAGTGTCTCTTTACAGCCATAGAGCAGTGACTCAGACATGTTTATTACCATGTTGTCTGGATGGAGGATTGTAACTTTTCACAAAGGATGGCCAGCCATTCAGAAAAAGTAGAAGGTTCCTTTGTGTGTGAGCAAAAAGCAGACTTACGGGTAAAAGAGTTATAGTTGTGGGTGGCAGACATTTCTGTGGGAACTGGCTACTTAGGTTTTTCTTCAGCTCTTATTTCTGAGCATTTGGGTTGGATCGAGATGGACCTTTACCCTACAAGTCCACAATGGCTTGGTCCTTGTTGGACCCACTGGGCCCTCTGAAGAGTAAGGGTGCTGATCCAGCACTTCAGCCCAGCGCAGTGTGGCGTGGCAGGGCCCATCCCATGGACCTGGCTGACCTTCTGTAACTACAGGCTTTTCTGGGGGAGCCCAGGCTTTGGCAGTTCTCTGTCTGAAGCCGGTGAAGAACTTCTGTGAGAGTGTTGACTCCAGGCTCTCCTGGGTACTTGGAGCAAGTGGCAGAAAGTTCCAGCAGTGTTCTCAGAGCCCAGGCTGGGCTCTAGATCTGGAACACTATTTGCTGTTTGTTTTGATTAGTGGTTATTAAGGGTTATGACCTTCATACGATTACGTGTAATCCTTTGCTAAACCTTGATCCAGATGAAAGATAAGGGTTGAGTATGAGTGAAGGTCAAGAAGTTATACGAAAGTTGGAGGTAGATCCTTGGTGGCAGGGACAGCGGAGAGCTCACAGGGTGGCAGGAGTCTTAAAACCTCAAGCCTACGCCTAGTGACACACCTCCTCCACCAAGACCACTTGTACTCTTCTCAAACAATCCCACCATTCAAACATATGGGAGCCATTCTTACTCAGATCACATCCTTGTGTGTGTGCGTGTGCGCGCGAGAACGCATTTGTCTGTCTGTCTGTCTGTCTGTCTGTCTGTCTGTCTGTCTGGTGTACATGGTGTGTATGGTCATGCGTGTGTACTCTCTAGGGCTTGTGGCTATGGTCAGCTGTGGCTCTGAGGTTATGAGGACAACAGGTGACTGGGCTCATGCAGCTGCTCCAGTTGGCCAGAACAGGCTTTGTGTGTGTTGATGGAGGTGTCCCCAGAGGCCTCGGTTAAGAGCTGTGTGGTCCTTTAAGGCTTGACCTTGTAAGCTGTACAGGTTTGAAGAAATCTCAAGGCAGGCCCAGGTTCTGGGGTCACAGTAAGTTTGGTGTTTGTTAGAGCAGCAGATACAGGTGCATGGGACTGTGGATGGGGCTGGGTTACCTGTTGGCGGTTTATGTAGCAAGCTGTTGGTTTACTTTTGATGTCAAGGACTGTCACACACACATGCACAGCATGCTCCTCTTCTGCTGTCTCCCTTCCCTCATGGTACAGCGCCAGACTGCATCAGAGGGCTGTGAACTGATATCTCAGCCATCGGGCAAGGCAGGAATGTCTGCTGCAGATTGTTTTCTCCTGAGTAGGTATGGGAGATGGTCCCTAGTGGCTCTGAGCAGGCCAGGACATGGTCATTTGGGCAGTGCCTGGTTACCAGTATCACTTTGGGTATTAGCTGCTTCATAGTGACAGACAACGCAGGCCAGACAACCTCCAATGATTCTGTGGGTGCTGGGCAGATCTGGCCTTGGGCTAGGGGTGACCTCATATCTCATATATATGTCAGGACTTCTTCAGTTGGGGTCCAGGAGCTGGCCACATGGGCCTTACCTATGGCTGGGCAGAGTTAAGGTACATTTGTGGGGGTATGTTCAAGGACATGTGGGATTGGTAGACAGGTACTCTAGTAACAGCATCCCTTCATTGGCCTCTGCAGTATTGGGGGGCGGAGTGGGTGGATGGGTGGTAAGTTGTTTTTAAGTCTAAAAAGGAAACCGAAGCTTTGCTCATGAGGATCGAGCAGAAAGCTGGTTGCTCTGCTCCCTGAAGCACTTGCTGTTCCCAGGCTGGCTTTGCCCTCAGTTCCCAGGGGTCTTTCTTTAGGAGTAGTCAAGGGATGCTGTCTGAGAGAGGTTATTCTCTGTGATATCTATTGTGCTCTTGTTGGTGTCTCCAATGACTTCCATTTTCACTCCTGGTATCTGGGCTTATGGATCTAGAGGAGAGAGAGGTGTGGCTCCCACACTTCTTCAGTTTAATCTAGAACATAAGACTGCAAAAGAGGAGGCTCATGAGAAGGCAGCTCAGCGAATTGTCCTGGAGTTCAGACTTGAGAAGCAGGATGGGGTTGGCAATAAGCATTCTTCACACACACACACACACACACACACACACACACACACACACACACACACACACACAGAGCCATCACTAGGTTTAATGTTTAGTGTCCTGGGTGATTCTGTTCAGCTGTCAGGGAGGGGACACCTGGGAAAAGGAATAGCGAGAAAATTGAAGGCCTGGGCTGGGATCTGTGTGGTTTCCAGGATTGAGTGATTCCTTTGGCACCAGGGACTGGAAGAAGAGCTGAGGGCCAGCTCTGGAGGCCAAGGGACTGGAAAGTTACAAGGGACAGAGGGGGTGTGTGGCTGATGAGGCTCAGGCAGGACACTGCATCCCTGGTGACCAGAGTTGCCCCGCCAGATGGCTGTGGATAGCCCGGCAGGTAGGCCGGCACAGAAGATTGTCAGGAACTCTCAGCAGAGAAGCACGTAAGGTGTGAGGACTGCTAAGGCCAAATGGGGTGCTTCTTGTCTTTCTGAAGGGGGAGGAACCTGAGCATGCTGCCCTGGGCGAGGAGCCAGTAGACAGGGCCAGGTGGAAGGGAGGAGAGCCGCCCCAAGGGCTGCTGGCAAAGCCTCGCCCAGAGAGGAGGATGGAGTCCAAAGTACCATGGTTAGGACTAGCCTTGAAGAGAAGGAAGGCCACCCCACTTCATCCAGGAGGGAAGGAGGTAAGAGACAGCTTGGAGCTTCTGAAGTGCACAGCAGCTGCCCCTGTCTGGGTTTGAGTCTGCTGGAGGAGGGACACTTGGGGTCTTAACTCCTGGCTGCTTGTGTGATATTCAGAGAATGAGCAGATGTCCATGCTCAGTTGGATGAGATGCTGCCCCCACTCGTATTCTCTGGCACTCTTGGGGAATATCCCCAAAAATGGTTTCGAAGAGTGTTTACGTGGTAAACTTTTAAAGACTAGAAACAGAAAACATTTTAGGGTAGCCCACCAGCTTTCAAAATGGCTCCCACTTCAGATGACTGCAAGCTCTGAGAGCTGTTCTTAGACTGTCTGGCAAAAGGAGGGTCTTGGGAAAACTTAACAGTGTCTGAAAGGCACTGAAGCTGGTACCCTGACTGGAGACAGCGATTGCCCAGGTCAGGGATGCTTTGTCAGTTACCCAGCATAGTGCTGTGTTCCAAGTGCAAACAAACTTGGGTGAGCTTTCTCCTCTGAGTGTGGGAGTCTGTTCAGCTGTGAACCAAGGAGGTCACTGCCCAAACTGCAGTCTTAGCACTTTCTTAAGCAGTGTGTGGCAGGCCACTTTGTCGTGTTGTACACAGAGTGGGAAGCAACAGCTCCCCTCTCTCTGCTCTTTGGTGGTACCTCTGAGGCACACCCACGTCACATTGTGCACCATGTGGACTTTCATTTCACTCAAAACAGTCAGTGGGTCTATGAGGCTGTCTGTGACTGGGCACTGGTTCTGCCTGCTTGTGCAAAGAGGCTCCTGTGACTGTTGGTGCCTGGTTCTTGTCATACAGTTTAGCATAGCAAGGCTCCCAAGTTACACCCTTGGAAGCCAAGTGCTTGGAACTTTAACTCTGAAAGCATGTGAGTGGCTGGCACCCAGTGACAGCAAGGTCATTGCCACTGTGCTGCTGGTGTTGGCAGTGTCCTGTGCCTGTGACCTACCTTGTCACCGCTCACAGATAACCATCTTCCCTTCTCTTTCTGTGCCTTTTTCTGAGCCCCCCCCCATTGCTCTCTTTCTTGCCCCCCCCCAAGCCAGTAATGCAGTTTCTTTGAAGGAAGGATTAATAAATTACCATTCTTCTTCTCCTTCTCCTTCTCCTTCTCCTTCTCCTTCTCCTTCCTCTCCTTCCTCTCCTTCCTCTCCTTCCTCTCCTTCCTCTCCTTCCTCTCCTTCCTCTCCTTCCTCCTCCTCTTCTTCCTCCTCCTCTTCTTCCTCTTCCTTCCTCCTCCTTCTCTTCCTCCTCCTCCTCCCCTTCTTCTTTTTCCTCCTTCTCTTCCTCCTCCTCTTCTTCCTCCTTCAAGGGCTGGCTTCATGGGTACTTTTTAAAAAATATTTATTTTATGTATATGGGTATTTTGCCTGAATACACATATATGTGCACCACTTCCATGCCTGGTGCCACAGATCCTCTGGAATGGGAGTTACAGACAGTTGTGAGCTGCTATGTGGGTGCCTGGGAATTGAGCCCAGGTCCTCTAAAGGAACAGCTTGTGGTGTTAACCTCTGAACCTCTGAGCCATCTCTCCAGCCCCTAATAATAGACATTTAAGCATCACCCGGACATCCTTTTCTTTCTGTGGTCTGTGGGAAAGTGTGTTCTCAAGATTGGCTTTCGGTCTCCTAATGTCCTTGGGGTTACAGGTTTGGGGGTAGCAGGTTTGGGGTACTGTGGGCATTTTCTTCTCGGCAGGCACTTGTTTTCCTTCCTGATAGGACACAGAGCCCCTCAGACTATTTCCAGATGTCTCTAGCACTGACAGTGACCATTCCTGCGGAACCTGGGGCATGGCTGTCCTGACCTTCCTTGGGCATGGAGGCTGTGTATAGTTCACTCACTGATCAGCCTTAAGTGGTCTAAAAGTTGTTGCAAGACAACAGCATTTGTGGGCAACACAACAGTCACTGTTTGCTGCTTCCTGGGATCTGGCTGTTGCTCCACTGAGGAGAATAGCTATAAATGACAGCTAGCAGGGCCGTGTTTACTGGGTTTGAAGCCGTCTGTTACAATTAGGCTATGGAGTGAGTCTCTTCCCTCTCCCTGTTGCGTGATAGCCGATTATCCTGTATTTCAGCAACTAACCCATCTGGAGTTGGGACATGTTGGAGATGGTTTGAGAACGAAGTAGAAACTATGCTTGAAGTAAACTCACCTCATACCTCTTCCTGCCCTGCCTGTTGAACCCAGGGACTCATACATGCTGGGCAGGCCTTCCACCACTGAGCTGACTGCCAACCCAAGAGCAAGTTTTAAAAACAGCCAGATGTCTGTACTGACGCATCCTAGTACACATTTGAGTTCTGCTTTCATTATACAAATTTGTGCTTTTTTTTTTTTTTTTTTTTTTTGCCTTTCAGTTTTCCTGCTTTTATTACTCTTGTCCCGCAAGTGCCGTGTTTGTTTAACCTTCACACTTGGTAAGAAGCAGCCTGGTCCTTGTCATAGAAAGTAGACAGTTCTTCCAAGGTCCTGGTGAGCACATGGGTCAGGTAGGATGAACCTCCTCTGGCTCCGGGAAAACTGATGCCTCCTTTCCTCTTTCCCTGCAGAACCTGAAAGCAGACCCGGAAGAGCTTTTTACCAAGCTGGAGAAAATTGGAAAGGGCTCTTTTGGCGAGGTGTTCAAAGGCATTGACAATCGGACTCAGAAAGTGGTTGCCATAAAAATCATTGATCTGGAAGAAGCCGAGGACGAGATAGAGGACATTCAACAAGAGATCACAGTGCTGAGCCAGTGTGACAGTCCCTACGTCACCAAGTATTATGGATCCTATCTCAAGGTAAGGCTTAAAAATAACACTGCTTCCATTATGCTGCGCATGGCCGAGCCGGGCAAGCGGACGCGAAGGACTCTGACAGCACAGCAGGCTTTCAGAACAAGGAGAGACTCGCTGACCTTTGTGTCCAAAAGAACCGGGGTTTGATGGCGTCATTATCATCAAAGATGTCATACACAGAATTCTATTTTGGGTAAAAGCAGTTGATGTTCCCATTCTCTGTCAAAGAAACTGTTTGAGTTGGACTTTGTTGTTGAAGCTGTTCATTAATTTATAACTGTAGCCGCAAGTCACTCACAGGGTGGCTGTGAGTAACCACAAGATATCTTGGTTTCCCTAACTGCGTGTCTTGATGGTTTAAGTTATCAGCTGTGCTTTGAGTTGGTGCTGTTCTTATGCTGCTGAGGTAGCTGATGTAAGAATGGAAGGAATGAATGCTCAGGTAAAGCCCACCGACCGTGGCAGAACACTCCATCCTGTCCTTTCCCTGTACTGTTGATGGTAACAAGCTGTGTTACTTCAGTGTTAGCCTGACCTTTCACAGGGGTTGCTAAGACCATGGGAAAACACAGATATTTACTTCATGATTCATAACAGTAGCAAAGTTACAGTCATGAAGTAACAACACAAATAATTTTATGAGGAACTGTGTTAAAGGTCAGAGCATTAGGAAGGTTGAGAACCCACTGTATTAACATGTTCTGACCCTGCTTGGAAGCTGTCTGTCATGGTAGATATTCACAGGAACATTGTCCCCGAGAAAGCTCAGGGTGTGTTTAAGCCCCTAGCCAGGGGCTTCTCGCTGAGCTCATAAAAGTAGTGCCCTTAAAAGTAGAGGGTTAGAAAAGAAGAACTGATGCAATAAAACATTTTCCATGATTTTTGTGGAAGCTAAAACTGTGTGTGTAGAAGCAAGCACTTGCTGAGGAATGAATCCAGTATCCACTCGGGGCCTGTTCTTCTCTGACTTTATCTGCTGGACATGTTTGTGCTGAAGTGAGAGGAGGGGTATAGGGTTCAGGTCTCATGGAAATATAATAACCATCCGTCTAAGGTTGGAATTTTTGAGAACCATTGGTATAACTGAAGTGATTATTAGGAAATAAAAATTAAGTGGTAATACTGCTTTGTTTGCACTGTGAGGAAGGATGGCAGTCTATAATTGTCACACTCGGGCAGCTTGAGAGGGGTCCCCGCAGTGTCATACAGGGAAGCAAACCCCATGTAGGGATAAGAATGAAAACCCAGATCAGATCAGATCAGATCAGACTTGGGGGTGGTGGCGGGTGGGGTGGCTTATTCCCAGTGTATTTAAGTCCAGTACAGTTTGGAAAAAAGTTTTCTGGAGTCGTACAATTCCTGTTGCACAGGGAAGCGTAATTACACCAAAACCCAACTCAGAGTAGTGTCATTTCTTCTAAGATGTGTTCTGGAAATGTGCTTCCTGTACTAGCTTAAGGGCCTAAGGATCTGTCCTAGTCTTGGTCATACAGATAGCATAGAGGTCATCTGGACTATTAGCCACCTCTGGTCCTGGTGGTGGGAGATTAGGGGATCCTCTGGCTACATGGGTATTTAGATCACTAGCCACTCTGGTTCTGGTTGTAGGAGATTGGTGCGACCTGGCCTGACAGATAACACAGATCCCCAGACTGTTAACCACTTCCAGTTCTCAGCTTTCTGGATGGAAGGACAGGTTTTTCATCATTCCCATTGGAAAGACAATCCTGTGATTGACATTCCTGGTTTCTCTGGAGATCTGTGGCCCACGGACCTTTGTGCTGGGTTGTCTACACTTTCAGAAGTGAGGAAAGTGACTGTTAGGGTTAGATGGCACTGGGCTTGAGACAGCCATCATTTTGCTGTGTGGATGCTAGTGATTTTATTTTTATATATATATATAGTGATTATATATATATATATATATATATATATATATATATATATATATATATATATCCCTGTTTCCTTATTTGTAAAATGGAAAAAAGAATCACGATATATTTCAGGGCTGCAAAACTTAAATGCAAACGGAGTCTGTGGCCATTCTTGCTCAGGTTGCTCGGTTCCTTCCTCTTTAGGTTCCTTCCCTCCTATGACTTGGTATAGGTTGGCAGTTTACAGTGAAAGTGTTCACTGAGTCAGAGGCCAGTGGAGGGAGGATACCAGCAGACCATTGAGCATGAGTCCTGAAGCAAGCAGAGAAGACTTTCCATGGGGAATACCAAGGTCATGAGAAGAAACTCTGCTGATGGTGTTAGCCCTGAGTCCTGGTTGAGTTTCATGCAGGTCGCTGGTGGTGTGCACGAACCTTATTTTTTGATTTGTAACTGGATGGTTACAGGTGGCTGTAAAAACTCTTTGAATTTCTTTACTACTAATCTAGTCAACCTATGTTTTTTAGCAAATATCCATCTGGAGTTAGGAAGTTTTAGAGTTAGGGTCAGGAAAAATTGGAATTTTTGCTTAGAGTGAGTTAATCTCCTTTCTCTTCCTTTTCCTGGGGATTGAGCCCAGGGCCTCTCGCGTGCTGGGTAAGCCCACAATCAAATCATAGAACTCTTTTGTAGATTATTTTTTCTTCCAAGGTTAAAGAGTATGTTTATTGTGGAGGTCAGTTTTAATTGTCAACACAGTCTAGACTTGGCTGGGGAGAGTCTCACTGAGGCTCCTGAAGGTCAGGCTGGCCTGTGGGCTCCTCAGGATGATATCTTAATTAGATTAATTGACATGGGAAAACTTAGCCCACTGTGGGCACTACCATTCCCTAGATGGGATCTTGGGCTGTGCAAGAGTACAGAGGTGCTAAGCAGGAGTAAATTCACATATGTTCCATTGTCTCTGTTCTTGACTGGATGTGACCAGTTGCTTCCAGTCTTGCCCTGACTGCCCTGCAAGATGGACTACATGTAACCTGGAACTGTGATCCATATAAGCTCATTTTTCCTTGAAGTTTTTTTTGGTCAGGGTGTTTATCACAGTATAAATGGGAACAAGAGTGGTGTTGTAGGGTAAGGCAGAATACTGCATCCAGACTCTCCACCTGGGCTGAAACAGAAAGCCTGGAAACATCTGAAGGATGAGGCCATACCATTGACTAAACTCACTGTCGGTTAAGTGTTTAATTTGGGAGAAATTAAAACAGCTAGGAGATTAACCAGAAGCCCCCTCCTCCTCCCACCACAGACACAGTACTGGGCTTTCTACTGCAGTAATACTGTATACAAGGTCAAATGGAATTGGGTGAGTGGAGGCAGGACCAGGCAATCCTGTGGCATTAGCAAGACTGTGGAGAAGTCAGGTGTCCTGTCCCTCACCCCGTCCACCCCTACCTTCACCCCTGTCCCCACTTTGTGCAATCTCTCAGTGGTGGTGTCTGGATGCCATATTTGGGGGAGATGTCAGCCTACCAGACTTCTGTATTCATGTTAGTGGTCATAGCCAGAGTTTTTCACTGATCTTCCAGCAGGGGCTCCTCCAGTTGGGAGCCTGTTAGGTTTGATGTGCCTGGCACATAGTGGGTGCCCGTTATGTTTGATGTGCCTGACACATTGTGGGTTTTTGGCAAATGGTGACTTAAAAGATTTTTTTTTCCTTTAGAGGTTATCTCAGTCAAATGACTAAAACTTCATGTCTAAAAGTTTATTGTTAGTGTGCTTAAAATGGGGTTTGTCCTGTTCTTACTGGTCTTCTTTGGTCTCTGACACCATCCAGTTCTAAAGCAGAATAAGGTCTGAGGCCCTGATAAAAGGAACGGATGTGTTTTTCACATTCTCACTTGCTGTACTCTTTTGTCATAGTGTAATTGTTAAGGACTCTTGCCGAGGGGTCATTGTCTTTGTGGGTTCAGATCCTAGGTTTACCAGTGAGGTTTTTAATTTTTTTTTTAAATCAGTTCCTAAAAATTGTTAGGGCATTTTACCCACAGATTCACCAGAAGTTAATGTGGAAGGTCCCTGCTGAGTTCTAGGAAGGGCCTGGTGCACTCCACACCTCACTTGGACTGCTTCTCCTCAGGCTCTCGGCTTTCCATCGTTTCCTCACCCACCCCAGAGGGAACTGGTAGTTGAACTGAAAAGACAGTTCTTGTACCTCCAGGAGAGACAGAGATGCTTCTGTAGGTGGCCAGTGTTGTTCCTGGCTTGGACTGTGCTCCTCTGGATAGTTAATGGCCACTTTCCTGACCACAGACATTGTGAATTACCACAGCAGAATGCTCTGTGCCGGCTAGTTCTGTGCCAGCTTGACACAGCTGATATTTCTGGAGAGGAAACTTCAGTTCACAAAAATGCCCTTACCAGATGGGCCTGTGAGCACTTTGGCATTTTCTTGATTGATGTGGGAGGGCCCAGCTCATGGTAGGCAGTGCCGCCTCTGGGCTGGTGGACCTGTTGGAGCCTGCTGAGCAAGTCAGGAGCAACAAGCCAGAAAGTAGCATTCCTCATTCAGCTGCCTTTGCCTCAGCTCCTCCTTGAGTTCTCTGGATGATGAGCTGCAAGTTGCAATCAGCCCTTCCCCCCACAAAGTTGCCTTTTAATGGTGGTTTATCACAGCAGTGAAAACCCTGACTAAGACGGACTCCCTAGTGTGACCCCTGTGGTTCTCTGCCTTGCCTGCATTGCATTAAAATCTAAGGCACATTTATGCCTGGGAGAATTTGTCTGCTGCATGAGGAAGTGGAGCCTGATGCTCTCCTTCACTCAGACCTTTCTTCCAGGTGTCTTTCAGAAAGTCAGTGTCGGTCCCAGTCTCAAGCATATGCTGGTGGCCACTCACTATCTTGGTACAGTTGTGTCTGGTGTGTGCAACCATCTACACCTAAAAAGTCTCAGCCAAGCAGATTTTCTCTTTCTTATTCCCAAAGACAAAATCCTGCCATGTTTCTATCAGTGTGGAAGAAATAAGGCAGGACTTTAATATTGGTATGGGAAAGGGAATTTGATGTTCATTGCGACCGGTGTCACTATGCCAAATTTAAAGAGCCAGAGGAAGTCGCAGCTCTCCCACGTGGACCAGCCTTGCCTAGTGCAAGGATGTTCTGTGACCATTGAACTGCGTTTGAGTACAGCTTTGTGATGTTCTTCCATGCGTTGGTCCCCCCACACCCCTTTCCCACACTTAAGGTCCAGGTGCCTGTGTCTGTGGATGGGTCTGATTGTCAGCGCTGCTGGCTGACTTCTGGTGAGTAGAGGTCTAGGTTGTCCTATACACCCCGAGTGCACAGGGCCACCCACGTGCCAGAAGTCCTTCTGTTGAGAAATCTGCCCCCTGGCAGGAATACAGATTTGTTTCAGGAAGCAGTTGTGTGAGAAACGGTATTTTCCTGGCTCATGTTTGGGACTGGTTTGGCATCCTTAGACAGACTCTCAGATACGATGGCTGCACCCACGTGATCTTTGTGAGCAGACCAACTGTGGGACCTGGGAAAGCAAGATGGGTCTACACTGTAGTTACTGGACCCACAACCATCCTTTTTATGGTAGGCCATGATGCTAGGTCACTGGGAGGGTTTCAAGTGGTCGAGGTTTCAGGTTCAGGCTCAGGGTGGCCCTGGAGGGCTGCGGAAGGGAAGTAGACCACAGTAGAGTTGCTTTGTGAATGTTGCCCGTGGCCTTAAAGCTGTGACTCTGCTTCCTGTAGCAGTGTGCACCAAACCAGAAGGGGGCTCCTCTTTCACTGATGGCCGCGCCCTCCTGGGAAGTTCAGAGTCTGCAATGGTTACTGAACTTAAAGGTCCTTAAACTTTGGCCTTTAGAGGAATATTACGGAATAAGAAACAGGGAAAACGTTGATCTTTTCATTGTTGTTGTTGTTGTTAGCTTTTTGTTTTGCTTTTTAAAGAGTACTTTTTTTTTTTTTTTGGATGGGATTGGTTTTGAAATAGAGACTTATATATCTCCTGCTGCCTTGCCTCTTAAGTGTGCTATTATGTCAAGCTTGTTTTTTAAAGGTCTTAGCTGAACATGGTGTACTCAGTGCTGAGCAGGCTCTTTCCTCCGTAGGCTCCGAGTCTGCGCTCGTTCCCAGCTGTGGAGTGACTGCTGTGTTCTGTGAGGTCGACATCGGTTACTTTCTTGGATTCTTGTCTCTTTATTCTACTCACGGGTCTCAGAGGAAGAAAGCTAAGGTTTTTAGATCTTGTGCTTCTCGGCATCATCATCATCGTTGACCTATATTAGATCTTATGTCCATGTGTCTTTAATAGACAGAAGATTGTCTTGCGTGTTGTGTTGGTTTGTTTCTTTCTGTGGTGTTTTTCATCTCAGTATTCACACAGTAAACCTGTGTACGGTTCTATGTGCTTTAACGTATGTTCAGATTCCTACAAGCACCCGTGTGCTTGGACTGTGGACCAACACCAGTGTTCCAAAGAACTGACTGAGCTGGTCAGCCACCTGTCACCAAACCCCGTGAATTCATTCACCTGTCTGTGCGAACCTTCCGGTATTTCAGCGTGACCTTAAAGAATCAGTCCCACAGTATATGGCCTCTTGTTTAGTGGCTTTCAGCTAATGTAGTGCACAAGGGGTTTAGTCACATCCAGTCATTGGTTGTTTCTTTACGTCGACACAGAGCACTGGTGTATAGATCTGCCATATTGGTATTTTGAAGGCTGCTTCGGTTGCTTCCAATGTTTGAATTTTGTGAGCCATGTTGCTGTCATAAACATTCACACACTGTTTCTATATAAACCTAAGTTTTTATTTTCCCTCAGATAATAAACAACCGTAAGTAGGATTGTGAAGTCACATGACTCATGTCCTGGTGTTTGTCCAGTGGCTGCTTTCCCTTGTGTTCCCATCAACACTTGGTGTTTTTCTTGTTAGTCCTTTTAGCAGGAGTGGGATGGCTGGTTCTGTGTGGTAGTTTCCCTAATGGCATGGGCTTTTGAGTGCTGTTCACACGGTATGGTGTTTCCATGTGTACCGTTTAAAGGGTATGGTGCTTCCATGTAGCACTCTGCATGTCATCCTGTGACACAGGAGACCATTATACGCAAGAGCTACCAGGTGAGATTCAGAAGAGCCCGAATGCTTGGTGTGCTGCTGCCAGCCGAGCTCCTTCAGTTAAGTCCGTCCATCTGTCCGTCCGTCTGTCCGTCCTTCCCCTCCCTCCCTCACTCCCTCCCTCCCCTCTCTCTTTCTTAGTTTTGTTGACCTATAATTTATGTGTGAAACAATTTTAGTCATTTAAAATGTACATGCTAGTGGTTTCTGGTGCATACTCAGAGTTTCCTTGTCACAGGCATAGAACGTTGTTTCATCCTAGAGAGAAGCCCAGTGTTCTCATCGTAGAGCTGAGCCTCCAGCAGACTGTGGATCAGAAACTATACACAGCATTTTGTGTCAGGCTTTGCTTAGTGTAGTGATTTCAGAGTCTGTGCATCTGGCGGTGGCGGGGTATTTAATTTTTAATTGCTGAGTGTGTTGTTCATATTGTGTTGCTGTGACGCAGTATCCAAGAGCCCACTTAAATGGAGGGAAGCTTTGTCTTGTTTCCTGTGTCATGTTTGGTCCATGGTTCATGGCTCTGTTGCTTCCAGTCTGTAGTGAGCAGAATTTCAGGCTCACGGCTGTCAGGAAGCTAACTGAGAAAGGAGGGCACAGGGCCTGTCCATTATTTTCAAGGTTGTGGCCCCAATGACCTAACTCTTTCTTCCACCAGGCCCTACCTGTTGAAGTTCTACTAGCACCATCAGCCACGAGTCACGTGGGGTTGCAGGGGGTGGGGGGCCGCCGTGGGGCCGAGCCACAACCCTGACGGATGCTCTGCTGTATGGATACTTCTCATTTTGACTCTTACCAGTTCGAGAGACGTTTGGGAGGCTCTTACCTTCTGAGTATGAGCAATGTTGCTGTGAACATTTATAGAGTTTGTTCTGTAGACAGACTCCCTGTTCCCGTTTCCTTTGACTGCGCCCTTAGGGATGGGAGGTTGGGTCGCATGGAGCTGTGCTTAGCCCTTCTGAGGAGGTGGTGGTTGTTTTCATTTTCATTTGAGGTAGCCTCTCAACTGTGGCTCTGGCTGGCCTGGAAATCATTAGGTAGACCAGGCTAGCCTTGAACTCCAGAGATCAGCCTGTCTTTGCCTGGAGTGCTGGGATTAAAGGGGTTTTCTTGAGTAACATTTGTTTGAGGAAACCATCCATATGATTTTGCAAGGGGCTGCTTAGGATGGTGACTTGTGGCTCTTACTTCTGCTCATCTGTTCATTTTGTTGTGTCCTAGTGTCTGCAAAATAGTCTGTGTGTGTGTCTCTCTACCGAGGGTACTCTTTTTTTTTTTCTCTTTGTTGGTTTTTCGAGACAGGGTTTCTCTGTATAGCCCTGGATGTTCTGGAAGTCACTCTGTAGACCATGCTGGTCTCGAACTCAGAAATCTGCCTGCCTCTGCCTCTCAAGTGCTGGGATTAAAGGTGTGCGCCACCACTGCCTGGCTGTCCTAGGGTACTCTTAAACTGAGGGAGGGTCTCAGCTGTGGTAAGAGGCGTCTTCAGATACCAGCTGTCACGTGTCATCCGGCAATTGAGTTCCTCAGGGTAGTCCCGTCCCGGTCTCGTGTCCTCCCCCCACCCCACCCCATGCCCCTCAACCTTTGATTTTCCATTCACTTCTGCAGTTCTCGTCTCTCACTGTCCCCTGGTCCCACACTCTTTCTTGTCGAGGCTCCATTACGCCTCATGCACGGATGGTTCCTGGGCTTACCCAGCTACTTCCGTGGGATGTGCTGACGTCTTGCATGGTTGCCTTTCACCCTTGCACCCTAAGGGCAGGACCCTAGAAACATGGTGGTGTTTTGTTTTTTCTTTTTTTTGACGATTGAGACCTGCTGGCTCTGGACTGACGTAGATAGACTCACCTCCTGGTCATCTTTAGAGCTGTAGCAAGTACACTTTGCCCTTTGAAAACTTACAGGTCCCCATTTTATTGGTGGGTTTGAGAGTTGATTCTTCAGAGAAGTAAAACTTATCTACAGGTGATCCCCCTCCCTCTCTCCCTTGGAGTACAAGAACATTTGAATTAAATTAATTTCTTTCTTCCTTCTTTTCTTTTCTTTTCTTCTTTCATGTGTGTGGTTTGTATCTTGAGACAGGGCCTTATGTCAGGATAGTCTTGAACTCCTGGTCTCTATTGCCTCTGCTTCCCAAGGGTTGGCGTGCTCTTATTTCCAGTGTTCACTTTGTTGTGGCATCAGGAGTCACACACCTCAAGATATTCGTCCAAAAGAGGAAACAATACTGAGGTGTATATGAAGGTACACAAGGGGAGTTCCATCCCTGTGGAGCTCACTAGAGTGGCTGCATGCGGTCTGAGCTGCTGGGATTCGTCTGACTGTTACATGGGATTAGGTACTCGGCTCGATGCACTGAGCTTCATTATTTAGTTGTTATGAGATTGGCTTTCTGACTTTGTGCTTAGTTGGATCTAATGACTTCTTGTCATTACCAGTGGAGACAGGTCAGTGGCAAGGCTGATTACAGACCATGGGTCCCAGATGGTATGTCTACACAGGCTTTCCTCCTGCTTCCCGATGGTGTGTCTACACAGGCTTTCCTCCTGCTTCCCGATGATGTGTCTACACAGGCTTTCCTCCTGCTTCCAGCCAAGCGAATCTAGGGCAGCTCATGGATTTACGAGTCACTGTGGAGCCTGTTTTCATTCAGTGTGGTGAGGTGGCTTATGTTGAAGTGTTCAGTAGCCGAGTTCTTTAAAATGGCTACATCTGCTTCTTGTGCTGAAGTGGGACATGGGATGACACCTTGCCTTTCTCTCCTTTCCCTCAGTTCTGGATCTGTACATTTCTTTCCTGGAAGCTGAGTTCTCATTCAGAGCTGACAGGCTTGTTCTTGAGGAAATGGGCCATAAAGCACCCCCAGTGCAAAGGCACAATGATTTCCTTGATTGTAGGGAATGTGGACAGAGGTAGTGTGTGTAAGATGGCTTCCTCTCCTCAGGGGGATGGAAGCCCATGTGACCTGGGTCCCTGACAGGTCCTCGCCTTCCTCATGCCTTCTCAGCCTGCCTGTCTCCATTCCTTACAGATGCATTAGAGAAGCTAAAGCTGCTTCTGTAGCTTCCAGCTAAGGCAAGGCCTGGCCACCCCAGAAACAGACAGCCCTTCCTCCATTGGGCTTAGAACTAACTAGAAAGAGGTGCTTGCTGAGTGAGGGTGAGAGTTCCCTGGATAGTCGTCTTGACTGGTGACTCTGTCTCTGTTTCTCTGCATGCTGACCTTTATTCTGGCCACCCTGACATTGGAGCTGCCCGAGCCTTTGTGCTTAGGGGAGCAGCTTGCTGGTGACCAGTGTGGTAGTTACTCCTACCTGAGACCGCATGTGATTTCAGAACCAGTCTTGCTGCAGAAAGACATAATAGTGGACTAGATACCCACACACCCCAGAAGTACACTTCACCACAGACTGGGAAACGGGTAGCTGTCATGGACAGGTTGCACTGGTTTCTGTTGGCAGAGGTGTGATTTCCATCTTAGCAAAGGACACATCTGTGAGCGGTTTAGTGATCTCTAGAGAGCTTGTGTTGGAAGAAGATGATATTTGTATATAATTATAAGGGGTTCCTGATTACGCAGCTCAGAGAAGGGTGATTATAACCGTGTTCTTAGAAATGTAGGGAGAAACTTTGATGTTGAACAATCAGAGACCATGTGGGCACCGAGAGCATGTCTCACCTCACTGCCCCCTCTTGGACAGTGTGTGGAGAGTGGCTTCGGTCAGCACAGTGAATGGAGGAGAGTAGGTGGGTGTTTCGTGTGGGATGTTCTGCAGTGCAGTCCAGTCCCCAGTACAGAGTGGTTGCTGGGTCTGTGGCTGCTGATGGAGCCATCCGGATAGGGTGAGGTAGGGGCTGAGGAGACTTAGTGAGGGGTAGTCGGGAGGTCACTGGGTAGTTACTGTCACAGTCTGTGTTCATTTTGAGACAGGGAAACACCTTGTTTTAGAACTTTCATTCTAACCCTTGCAGACTATCTGTCATTTATTCACTTATACAGCAGTAATTAAGGGGTGGGGAGTGTGTGTGTGGTTGGTTTTTGGTTTTGTTTTTAATATAATTTATGTAGTCCAGGCTGGTTTGGGACTTGACTCTGGTACAGGGTGGCCTTAATTAGGATCTGCCTCCCTTGATCGCTGGCTGCATCCGGCATTCTGTGCTCACCTTAGGGTTTGTTTCTTAAACTGGCAACCACACTGAGACACAGCCCTTGTGAGGCTCTTGACTGGTGTGGGAGAATTAGGATGCTCCTGGTTCCTGCCTGTTCCCAGCATGCTCCTGGTTCCTGCATGTTCCCAGCATGCTCCTGGGTCCTGCATGTTCCCAGCATGCTCCTGGTTCCTGCCTGTTCCCAGCATGTTCCTGGTTCCTGCCTGTTCCCAGCATGCTCCTGGTTCCTGCCTGTTCCCAGCATGCTCCTGGGTCCTGCGTGTTCCCAGCAAGCTCACAAACTAGGCTTGCTTTCTAGAACTGCCCCTAGCCCTTTCTGTAGGTCTTGCTCTTCCTTCCTGTGCCTTGTGAACTGCTTTAGTGACAGATGGAACAAACTGAACTGTCAGTTATGAATGCCAAGTTATTAAAAGGATTTAATATTGTATCAAGTTTTCTATTACTTGGCATAATATTATAACGGATTAGTTATAACCAAGTCTGTGTCTCTGTTTTATAGTCAGAAAATAAAAATTGGCTCATTGGCATGGCTGGTGACAGAGGGACACATTTTGAGTCCCTTTCTGCTGTCTCCTTGACCAGACAATTGGTCCTGTAACCTGACACTGGGCTTGCTGCAAATGTACTCAGTGGTATCAGTATTTAACTATGATTTTGGAGGTGGATGCTGAGGAGAGGCTCTCTTGATTTACCTATTTGGCTTATGGTTGAAGCTCCTAGCGTGTGTTTGCGGGGGGTGTTTCTACCTTATTGAGAACACAAGGCAGACGGTCCTCAGACGTTCAGGGTGTGGTCTTCCTCCCAGGTCCTCCCAGGTATTTGCTTTTTGAAAACTGCCAGGAGAATTTCATGTGTGAAGAAAGCTCTAGGACTCCCAGGCCAGCTCCCTCCTGGTACGAATGTGTGTGATTTCCACGTTTGGATTCAAAGGTTGTATTGTCTCCGTGACCCCAGTCCTCAGATGCCTGCCTGTAGGGCTAACATTCACGACTCCTGGATTCCTGTTTTCTGAGCCTGCCCACTGCTCTGGCTACCATGCAGAGGATACCTTACCCAGAACCACTTAGGTATGGTGAAGCAAAGACAGGTGGCCAGGAAGGTTGTTGGGGGCAAAGGCCAGTCAGTTTTGTCTGTTGCACCCAACAGAAGGTCACATCTGGAGCAGGAGGGAGAGAGGTCAGGGCCAGTTTCCTGGAACCATTTCTGAGGTTACTGGAGATTTAGCAGCTTACAGAGACGACCCTTGATGGTGTAGAAACGGAAGGGTGGGTGTCGGAGTGGAGACCAAGGGACACACTAGGAAAATTTCTCCTAGAAATTGAACCTTGCGAGTGTCTGGGGCATGTGAGTGTCAGCTCAAGCTGCCCGTGCCCTGAGAGAGTACACTTAATTTTCTAGATAGTATGTTTTTCTCTTCTGAACCTTCATTTTTGATTTAAAAGATTTGTTCCCTGAGTCTTTGGAGGAGGTGGGTGTAGCTGCTGGGTTCTTCTCTGCCTCTTTTGGGTGTCTCCTATACTGAGGAGGAGAGGGAACATGGCTAGTTTCAGGTCTCACCGTGGCAGTGTTTAGGCACTACAAGTTCTGTGTGGTTGCATGGCGCTGCTCAGTAGGCTCTCTCTCAAGCCCCACAGCGAGCTGCCAGCCAGCTGCATCTCAGTTCCTGAAAATGGAACTCTTTCTAGTCACTTTGGTTAATTAGAGACTTGAGTTTGAAAGCACAGGAGGTGTGAGTAATGGGATATAAATATCATCGGAGCCCTCTGTTGTGGTTTCCTTTCCTTCTCTTTCTTCATTTCAGAGCTGAAGCAACACTGAACGATCAGGTTGGCTTTAGGAGGACTGTTGGCTAGTCTGATGTGGATGTTGATGTGTGTGGTGAGGAAGGGTGGCCACTGGGGAACAGCAGGGTATTAACTTTAAAGTCTAGGTGTGTGAGCTGCATGTGATGGTGCTGGCTGGTAATCCCAGGAGTCTGGAGACTAGCAAAACGATCACAACTCTGGGTTGTTTAAATCTGCACTGTCCTGTTGTGTGGGTTTCTGGAGTGGTACAGCTCATGGCTTTTGTTACACTGTTGTGCTGTGTACCTGGCATTTGTTCACTGGAGGTTGCTGGCTCTGGTCTGGGATGGGGATGCTGGCTGGAACCTCTTAAGGGGCTTCTGAGGAGCTGCAGTAGGGGCTGCTTGAGTGAGTCTGGGATGTTTGGGTTAGCAGGTTTGATGCCATGCTCTCAAAGGTTTGTCTGGCTCTCGGGAAGGTTTTATATGCAGCATTTCCTGAGAGGATTTAGATCTGGGACACCCCCTCCCCTGTAGATGTCATCTTTCTATCAAAGTCCAGATTATAGATTTCCTCTTAAAGTGATCTCTCTAGTCTCAGTGCTTTGGCAGCTAAGGAACCTGGGCTAGGAGCCCCAGTGTGGAGAGGTTAGCTCAGCACCCACAGGCGGTCCTTTCCCCAGTGTGGAGAGGTTAGCTCAGCACCTGCAGGTGGTCCTTTCCCCAGTGTGGAGAGGTTAGCTTAGCACCTACAGGCGGTCCTTTCCCCAGTGTGGAGAGGTTAGCTTAGCACCTACAGGCAGTCCTTTCCTGTCTGTGTTCACACGCGTGGATCCATCTCTTCAGCCTTGGATAGTAACAAAAACACAACACTTGGGTACTGTACTGGACATGTACATACTTTAAAATGGACTCCTTTAACAGTAGGTGTGTGTAGTGTTTATATTACTTCACGTGTCAGATAGTCTATTATGGTTTTAGGTCACATGCAAGACTGTCTCTATTATGTACAAATAGTGTGTCATATAATCTAAGAGGCTTAAAGATCATACCTGCAGGGGTCCTGAACCAACTCCCAATGGATCACTGGGGTTGATTGGTTTTAGAGCTTCATGGCAGACTTGAAGCAGTTCCTTAAGTGTGTTTTGTCTGTCTTTTGAGGGGGTCTTGAGTTTCAGACTCCCAGCCTCTGAATACTGGAACGATAGGTATCTGCTGCCACCTCTGGAAGAATGGTTTAAAATCTGGATGACAAGACAAAGGAACACGAAACATTAGGAAGCAATTACTGAGATTTTAGAATGTCGTGTTCCTCTTGGTGGCGGCACTGTGAGGAGTTTGTGTGCATTCTGCTACCTGCTTAGTACACATGAGAAATCTCAGTTGAACGGCTTCTGCGTATCACGTAAAGCTTTTCTATCAAGGCTTGTGTTGAATTTTTGTGAAGATGTGTCTGAGGTTTCTCCTGCCTTGGGTGTGTGTGTGGGGGGGGGGGGGGGTTGCTTTACTTTTCCTGCTTGCTAGCTGTGAAGTTAGGGAGTCCTGTGATGCAGCCCTTTCAGGGCGGCCATGGACCCTTGCCCTTAGGTCTGGCTCTGTGACTGTCTTTCTCTGTCAGGGCTTCTTGTGTCTGCATAGCCTTCCCTTACTACCTTCCCTGCCTGTCCCTCCCAGTACTTTCCTGTCAGGCTTGCTGTGGTTCAGCCTCTCCCTTGGCCTCAGGTCCTTGGGCACAGCTTCTTTTAACAGGCCTCCCTCAGGGAGATTTGCTTTTGGACCCCAGGTTTTGTGCCTCAGGTTTGGCAGTGCTGGCACTGCAGGTGTGTTGAGCCCTTGCGTATGTCCAAGGGTCAGTGAGAACAGGATAATCACTTTAGCTCACAGCACACGGGGCAGAGGCTTCGAATGCAGAGAACCCCTTTTCACAAGGTCGGGATGAGAGCCAGCCCTAACTCCACAGGAGAAACCTCAGAAACATCTTCACACAAATTCAACACAAGTCCAGATGTAACAAGTTCCTTGATGTAAATTCCTGAGAGGCAGGAGACACGTGGACCCGTGCGTCAGTTCCCTGGAAACGCTTCTCAGACGCTGGTCTTAGATGGTGGAGTAGCAGCTGCCAGCGCTTGGGAACGGTGTGCGGAGCTGTGGGGCGATCGAGGAGGATTCCCAGTGTTCTCGAGCATGGGGGCGGGGGGTGACGACACTGAGGTTGACACTGTTAACTGGATTTTTTAAAATTGATAGAGAGAATTTTGAATCTTTTTCCCCAGCATGAGGGAGTAGAGTGTTATACTACAAAACCCATCACGCCATGTGAGAGAAAGAGTAGTTACTCCAGGGCCTCCAGCCTGCCCTAGATGTTTGTTGAAATGTCACACCGTGTTCCACAAATGTGTTCAATTACCACCTGTTAAGGAAAATAAGAATAAGTGTTATGCGGGTGAACAGGTCAAGGATATGGGGTCCCTCTCTGAGGCTGTTTTTGAGGAAAACTGACGGTAGATTTTCCTCAGGGCGATGGAAGGGAAGCTAGGCACAGCCACTACAAAACCCCTCACTGCTTGTCCTTCAGTGTTGTGGCCTCTCTGGTGTAGTCACAGGATGTGTGACAGGTAATGACTGCCCCTGCCCTCTGGCGGATGTGCTGAGGGAAGGACTGAGGGAGCACTCTCATCCTCTGGCGGATGTGCTGAGGGAGCACTCTCACCCTCTGGCGAATGTGCTGAGGGAGGGACTGAGGGAGCACTCTCATCCTCTGGCGGATGTGCTGAGGGAGGGACTGAGGGAGTACTCTCATCCTCTGGCGGATGTGCTGAGGGAGGACTGAGGGAGCACTCTCATCCTCTGGCGGAGGTGCTGAGGGAGGATTGAGGGAGTACTCTCATCCTCTGGCGGATGTGCTGAGGGAGGGACTGAGGGAGCACTCTCATCCTCTGGCGGATGTGCTGAGGGAGGGACTGAGGGAGTACTCTCACCCTCTGGCGGATGTGCTGAGGGAGGGACTGAGGGAGCACTCTCACCCTCTGGCGGATGTGCTGAGGGAGGACTAAGGGAGCACTCTCATCCTCTGGCAGATGTGCTGAGGGAGGACTAAGGGAGTACTCTCACCCTCTGGCGGATGTGCTGAGGGAGGGACTGAGGGAGCACGTGGTACTCATTTTCTAGTCTGTACTGGTAGGCATCCAGGAGGCGTTTTCTTCAGAGTCTCCCTTGTAGCTTGTAGGATGTTCCTGTTTCCCAGACAGGGATCTCTCAGTACCAGGCCACAGCCTTCAGTGTTGCAAGCTTGTCTTATGACTTGTAATTCAGCAGATCACAAAGCTGATCCTGCCTTGATGTTTGACACCATGTCCTGAGACTGTCAGGACATGTCCTGAGACTGCAGGTCAGACTGTCCCCAGGGCGCACCTAGCAGTCCTTACTGACTCAGAGTTAGACAGGGCTTGATTGAGGATTTGAATATACCCCAGTTTAGCCTTTCTTTCCTTTAGCCCCTCCCCTCTTAGATTGTTGCTCGAGTGAATATCTAATATTCAGGGCTGGGGAGATGACTTATTTGATAAACTGCTTTGATAGCAGGGTCCAGCCCTTTAACACTCACTTGGGAAGCTGGGTGTGCAGCACTGTGCACCTGTAATTGTGGGCCTGGGGTGAGGTGGAGCGATCTCGGAGACAGGAGCATCTCTGAGCTGGCCAATCAGTCTAGCTAAATTGAGCTCCAGGTTCAGTGAGAGACATTGTCTCAAAAATCAGACAGAGGCCAGCCAGCCAGCTCAACAGCAAAAAGACTTGCTGGTAAGCTTGATGACTTGAGCTCTTACATACTGTCCTCTGATCTTCACACACAATCTGCTGCAAATGCACATGCTGCACGTGTAATTTGTGCTTAAACACAAAATGACTGACCAAATAATAAAAAGTTTTTAAAAAGATCTAATCAAAAGAAAGCTATTGAAGAGGACACAGGATATGCCTCCATATCTATGTACATACATGCACGCGCACACACAAACACACACACACACACACACACACACACATACACCTCCCTCCTGATACCCAACGCAGCTTGGCAGTTCTATTACCCAGGAGGCTAAGGTAAGAGGATGCACACTCAGGGCTGACGTGGGCTACATAATGAGATTACAAAATATATAAACACATTGAAAAAGAAAAAAATCAAGCAAATAGTATCCAGTGCAGACAGTTAGCTTATTTATGTATTTAATAGGAACCTTTCACTGGGAGTGGCATAGAACACTGTTTGTCATCACTGTTCCAGGTTAGCCCTTTGGTCATTACGGTGTAATTGCTTTAGTCTGTCCCTGTGGCCCCATGTCTGTCATGTGTCTACTGTGCCGTCTCAGTCACACATTTGGGAACCTACACCTATATGCTCCAGGACAGGAAGATGGTGCCTCCTTCCTTTGTACCAACCTCATGAGGGACTGACTACCCAGCAAGTAAGGCAAGACCTAGGAGTTGATGTCCACAGAATCCACTACAAGGCTGAGCAAGAGCCTGACATGTTGGCTGGCAGGGTACGTGTCTCTTGAGCTATGTCTTGGGAATTTAGACACTGTCAGATAATTTGCAGTAAACACTACATGGTTTGCGACCAGGCTTGGCCTGTGTTGTAGATTCCTGGTCACCAGGGTGTAGCAGTGAGTTTCAGCTAGACCGCTTTGAGTTCCCGGTAGATTGCACGTGCATCTGCCCAGGAGCTATGTTTCAATCCATGAATGAAAGACACACATCATCTTATTTTTAAAATGCCCTGGCTACCTCAAAGGCTGGGCACTCCTAACCCTTCCTCTGCTACCCCAGGCCCAATTGAGGAAGTGGTCAGTGGCTACTTACCCGAAGTCTCACATGGCTGGTTGGCTCTATCTCCTGCCAATCCTGCATCCCATTCTCTTCGCTGAGTCATGGCGATTCCTCCCTGTCTCTGAGTCTTTGCCTGTGCGACTCTTAAGGGTCTGCCCTGTGCCCAGCCATTGGCTGTTGGCATCTTTACTGATCAATCAAGAATCAATTGGGGACAAGGACCTTTAGTGTTTGGTCATGCAGATTCCCGATTGAATCAAAGCGATAGAACCAGTTTCTAACACCTCACCTTTTCTGTACAAATTAAAAGAAGAAAACTCTTCTCTCAGATGTAAATTGGGCACAACCACAACAATTATATAAATCATAGAGTATGGTATACAATTACCATTCAGTCCACCGTATTTGTCAATTAGATAAACTACCCTACCATCATTCCTAAATTAAAGAGTTACAATTCTATACTTGAATTATGTTTAGATTTTAGCTTGTCATACCATCTGAAAACCATGTTTTTAATTCTATATCAGGCCTTTTAATGTTAAACAACTTAAGTTTGCTTATGGGACTATAATTAGTCTTCAGCCCCGTCAGAAATCTGAGAACGATGTAAATATTACCTGAGTATATAGGAAGAATGACACACAGCTTCTAAAACTTAAACAATTGTAGAGACAGCTGACTACCTGGACAGTCCCCTAATTTCTTATAACGTTGGAGCACCTGTCTTCAGCCTTTGGCCCAGAGGCATTTGGCAGACCCAGCAATGAAGCAGGATTATGAAAGACTAGCTTACCCTGTCTTGGCAGAGATTAGTAGTTGACTATTCCATATCTGTTTGTCTTTTTGGACAGTATTTAGTCTGTAGATGAAATAAACAATTTCTGCCCCATGGCTACCTTGCCACAATAAGCAACCTCGCCTAGAGGTGAAGATGTTTTGGACTGTGAAAGGGATACTGTCAGGAGCAGACATGTCTCTAGTTAGAATTTCTAAAATGATTAAATGTCAGATTCTGTGGATTTCTGATGTTTTTGAAGACTATATATAATATAATCAGATATATACATATATATCTGAATTGTTAAACTTTTAGCTACTCTTAGCCATTTCTATTTGAGTAAATTGAAAGCACTTTATTATAATTAAATCAGAATCTAACCTAACCATGAGTTTACTATCTGGCCCTTAACGTATGTTACTTAATTATCTTAAATAGTTTGTAATAGCAGCTATTAACAGGACTGGGCCTAAGCCTTGCGTTCTTAGATGAGTTACGTAGATACAATGCCTATCTAAGAGTAACAGTATTAATTTCAAATTTTGTATCAATACACAGTTTTATACCAATAAAAACCTCAATTTTATATCAATATATAAATTCTGTACCAGTATAAGAAATTATAACTAAAATTTTACATCAATTACAAAGATTTCTACCAATGAAAGATTATGGCTGCACAATTTTTTAAGAATAAATTTAGTAAGCCATCCCATCTACTTCCTGTTCAAAATTATGACCATTCCCAAGTTATCCCATAAAATGACACCCTATCTATAATTTGTAAAATAACCTAAGACGACACCCAAACCGAAGGAATCGGGCCGAAGACTCTCCATGGCTTCTTCCTGCTAAATAGGGGTGACAAGAAATTCTTTAGAGAGGTGGGGAAGGTTAGGAAAATTAGAAAACTTGGTTAAACTTCCGAAAGCTACCTTAGTATCTGTTATCCAGTCTCTGTATGCTTAGATGGCTCAGGGCTTGATTGAAGTTCTGACTGGATCTGTCTGAAAGGTTGAGCGAGGAGGCAAGATCATTTGGAATCAGCAGCAATTCCTGAAGATGTCTGGATGCAAGTCTCTGGACAGCATCGGGAAGCAGGGGCTGGAACAGCAGGTCAGTTCAGCATCTCTGAGGATGAATCTTGTTAAAGCTGTACATCCCATAATATATGAATCTCATAACCAAAATTTTAGTAACATTAAGATAATTCGTATGGATTGTGCAGGGTGCACAGATCAGTTAAGAATGAAATTTTGCTGGGCAGTGATGGCGCATGCCTTTAATCCCAGCACTTGGGAGGCAGAGGCAGGTGGATTTTTGAGTTCAAGGCCAGCCTGGTCTACAGAGTGAGTTCCAGGACAGCCAGGGCTACACAGAGAAACCCTGTCTCGAACCCCCCCCCCCCAAAAAAAAAAACAAAAAAAAGAATGAAATTTTTTGTTTGCTCCTTGTTTGAGCAGGTGAAAGACAACTATCTTTTTTTATTAGTTAATTTTACTAATAACCAATTGTAATAAATCTTCATTCATGCCGTATGAAGGAGGGCATGAAGAATCTTAAGGATTCCATAACCAACAAGATTTATTGTCTCATCTTAGCTGAAGTTTTGGTTAGAGACATTTTTATGTCAAAGCCTGGGCTGTTCCCATGTTGAAGAAACAGCAAGTCAATTTACCTGTCTTGTTTGATTTTCTCGTTGTTTTTTCAAGATCTCCAGGTGACAGTCTTCCCCTGTCATATCTGATCCATATCACTCTGGAAGGGGTCCAGAGCCTTTTCTCCTTTGTAGTATGGAAGGCAGATAAAGGAAACAGACAGGAGGTTTCTCTATGATCTGTCCGTTAGTGGGGAAGGAAATGTGCACCATGGATTTTGTTCCTGACTCTCAAGTTAGACAGGGATATCATAAACTGAACTCTAAAGTTGGCAATAGGTCGGGCTGTGGTGTGCACAGTGAGGAAGTTGGGTATCAAGGCAGAGACTGGACCGTGGCTTTCGGGTTAGGAGGGGCCGCCTGGAAGGAAGTGGGTGGCTTTGGACCTGAGCCCTGAAGAAGGGAGCTGGGAGGTGACTGGTCTGGCCACAGAGCTGGGAGTGCTGTGGAAAACC
Organism: Arvicanthis niloticus; assembly: GCF_011762505.2. Lineage (NCBI taxonomy): Eukaryota > Metazoa > Chordata > Mammalia > Rodentia > Muridae > Arvicanthis > Arvicanthis niloticus. The sequence continues at coordinate 3,130,354 of NC_047660.1, forward strand.
AGTATACCACATGGGTTTGCAGGAGGGACCGGCCCTGTGATCAGGAAGAGCCTGTCTGCCTGGGGACAGTGTGCTAGGGCTGAGATTTCTGTTTGGTATGTGCTTCTAGGTGTGCCAGGCTCACCACAGCTCGCCAGGCTCTCCACAGCTCAAGGCAGATGTGACACACAGGGAGAATGACGGGCCCAGGAGGTGGTAGGGTCCACTGTCCCCTGTGGAACTCTGAATGGCCTGGGATGTTTTCTTACACATTTGGCTGGTTATTTTATTTTGAACACTATTTTAGGGTTATTTCCAAATGCCTGTCCTGTTTCCATGCTGCTTGTTTACGTATTTTGTTATCCTACTGGCTCCAAGAATCTGGTAAACTCTGGCTTTGAGGTTAGTATTTTATTTAAATCCTACAAATACACCAAGTCTGAGAGGAGGCCGTGCAGGCAGGTTCTTATGAACTTGGGCAGAGGTAGGGCTCTCCAATGGTGATGCTCACAGATGAGGGTAAGTTGGATTCTATTTGGGGCACAGTGTTCCTTTTCCTCTCTTTCTCTCTCTCCCTCCCCCCTTCCTTTTTCTTTTTTCTCCCTTTTTCTGTCTCTCCCCTTACCCTTCTCCCCGCTCCCCCCCGTAGGGTTTTTCTAACAGTCCTGGCTGTCCTGGAACTCACGTTGTAGACCAGGCTGGCCTTGAATTCACAGAGACCTGCCTGCCTCTGCTTCCCGAGTGCTGGGATTAACGGTGTGCATCCCTACTGTCCGCCTTGGCACGGTGTTCTTGAGAATAGCCAAGTTGGCCATCTGTATGAGTACAGGAAATGGATGCCTTTAGTCTAATAGACCCTAGGTTGTCATGGTTACGTGGAGACCTGTGGCAGCAGGTTTAAGGGCCAGCCATATGGGCACCTTCCTTCTTGTGCAGGAGCCTTCATGCCCTCTATGGTTCTGTGGATACAGTTGGAGTTGACCTTCTGAGAGTGAGCGGAAGCCTTGTCCCATGCCTGTGGTGAGCACCAGAACAGTTCTCGCTTGCACATGGAGAGGATGATGAGCTTGCTCACAGCTCATGCTCGCCCTACTTCCAGAGCTGGTGCCTCCATGTATCACTTAAAGTTGGTGCTGTGTGGGAGTCCAGGGGACCCTGCCCTCTGTGGTGCTGAAATTAGGGCAGCCCCCTCCTCAGTGTTCTTTATCATTTGGACGTCACCAGCTATGTCCATGACTGCCTGGCACAGCAGCAGCTGCCGGGATGGGAGTCACATGTGTGTTTTCTGAAGGAGTAAATTTCAAACTTTACCCTTGTCCTGGAGAAAATGAAAATGGCCACGGCACCACCACAGTGACCACCAGTGAGCTCCTCACTTGGCTCTGGTAGACCAACACCAGCAAGGACATCTTGCTTTGAGAGCACAAGGAAATACTTATTTCACAATCAGTTACGGGGCAGGCTCAGTGCCCAGGAGATACAAACGTTCTGCTTTGTACTGTTTCTGAAGCTGGGTCCAGCATTCTTCTTTATCCCCTGAACACACTGTTCTAGTGTAATTGAAGAAGGTCCCTGGAGACGTGTGGCAGGCAGTCATCTGGTTTTTTTTTTTTTTTTTTTTTTTTTTTTAAATCTAGAAAGTTGGATAGAAATAAAATCTCAGTTAGGCTAAATATTTTACAAAAATGCAACTGTTTTCAGCCTGATGTTACCTAGAATTTAAAATAAGTATCAGTGGACTTAGTTCTTTTTGTCCCAACACATGTATGTTTTGCATATCTAAACCTCAGCCGGTCTGAACCTTGTTGTGGGGCACAACAGTGATGCTTTCTATTCTAAAGCTGCTGTGATCCTGAAACATGGTGTGTGGTAGGAGGTCAGAATCTTAATCATATTCCGCAACGGACTGCTTGTTAATGGAAGAGAAGGCTTAGTTCTAGGGAGATAAATGGGCTGTGGTTCCAGAGGCCCTGTGGTGCAGCACCAAGACCTCTCAGTGAAGACGCTACCTTAGGTTTTCAGTGATATAATGATAACCTGGGCAATGCTGAGTGAGGCAGAGCCAACCTGTAATCCCAGCACTCAGAGGTCAGGAGGATCAGGAGTTCAAGGTTATCCTCAGCTACATATAGCAAGTTTGAGGCCTTCCTAGGTAATGTGAGACTTTGTTTCAAAAACCCAAAATCAAGCAGACAAAAATCCCAACTCCAAACCTGAGAGACTCCACAAAGCCAAGTTTGCTTGCGTGTGCACACACACACACACACACACACACACACTCACACACACACTCCACAGTGCTCAGCTGTGCCATGCTTAGGGTGGTGTGATTACCAGCCTTCCTGATGCTGCGACCCTTTAATACAGCTCCTCATGTTGTGGAGACTCCAAACTACAAAATCATTTCATTGCTACTTCATAACTTTAATTTTGCTACTGCTATGCAAATGTCTGATATGCGACTCCCCCACCCGCAGCCCTAAGGGTTGAAACCCACCAGTTCAGAATGGCTGGCTCAGGCAAGGCACTGGAAACTTGAGCAGGAGGAAGCCTTTGAGGACAGTGAAGGAGGAGCAGGAGCAGGGGAGCTGGGCCTCTGCCGGGTCCTACAGCCTGCCCTGCCATGGGCCCAGGGTGTAAAAGGAACACTTGAGCTAATGTAGAAATAGGAGTTTGTGGGCATTACTCACATGCCAGGGTCTGTCTTACCTCATTGGCACCACGTCAAGGCGGATGCTACGGACTTTGGAACACACAGGAAGAAAGTGAGGTGTGAACTTGCCAAGTGGGTGGTGACATCTAGGAAGGGCAGAGATTGTCTTCAAACCAGGATACAGGGCTCACGTCCATGATCATCTTCCGAGCAAGGGGCATCTTTCATTCATTAAAAAAAAAAAAAAAAAAAAAAAAACAACCAAAATCCATATCCTAAGGCCTGCAGTTCCAAGTTGGGCTCAAACCCTTGGTCATGTGTCTTACCATTTTGTTATTAATGAACTTAGAGGCCTTCAGGGTACAGTGCAAATATAAAGTGGGTCCCTCATGCAACTCCTGCTGGAAAGCCTTTGCATTATTCACTGTGGGGAGTCTGCCCTTGCTCGTCTATCCTGATCTGAACTCCATTTAAGATTTACAAACTCAAATGCACACAGGGGTTTCTGAGCCTGTGCATGGTAGCCAGAGGTGCATATGGGTGTCTTCCTTCATGGCTCTTCAGCTGTCAGTTAGAAGCCAGGTCCTTTCTGAATCTGGGGCTGGGAGCCAACAAGTGCCAGCTATTCTCCTGCCTCCGTTTTCCTCTGAACTGGAGTCAAAGGCCTGTACGTGGTGTCTCGTTTGTTACACAGCTGCTTGGCTCAGTCTGATCCTAATGATTGCAGAGCAAGTGTTCTCAGCGTCTGCACTCTCCCTGAACCCCTGTTCCTAGGTTAGTGTGGGAACCCCACTTTCAGTCACCATGATCCCGTTCTCAGGAATGTTCCAAGCTCATTGACTGGCGATATCAGGACTGCTTTGTGCCTGTGCTAAATTCATGTCTTCAGTCAAAAACTACCAAAATAAAGAGAAATGGGAACATTCTGTGCTGTGGCTGATTCCCCTAATATGTTAAAGTTTGTATGTTTTAAGAAGAGACAGGACTGGGGATGTAGCTCAGTGGTAGAGCAGTGGTTTGGCATAGTGAGGTTCAATTCATAATACTACTACAAAGAAAGAAAAAACATGGAGACCCCAACAGAAAAGAAGAGCAAAGCATATAAATTAAGCAGTTGCAGAAAGATGTAATAATATGTGTGATGTGGGGGAAGCCCTAAGTAATTGTGTGTTGTTGGCCTGGGCACGGCCATGTCAGGAATCCCATAGTCTCAGTCTCATGGGAATGGCAAAGTGGGGTGTGTGTGTGTGTGTGTGTGTGTGTGTGTGTGTGAGAGAGAGAGAGAGAGAGAGAGAGAGAGAGAGAGAGAGAGAGAGAGAGAGAGAGATATCTGTCCCTCTCCACCATGTGCAAATGTTCAGATAATGCCACCATAATTTTCTCCTGCCAGATGTTTAGGGCCTGAAGACTGCTCCCCTACAGAGACTGCTCCTACTGAAATAACTAAGCCTGCATCCTTGTTAAGCAGTATGTAATAACCCTTCCTCATGTTCAGCTGTCTGCAGTAATCCCACCTCCCTGTTCAACTGTATATAATATATGGGCTGAGCTCGGGGTGCTGCGGTTTCTTTATCAGAGCTCAGTCCTGACCCCTAGCTTTTCCCTGCCCATGTATCTGGTTTATTTTCTTCATTCCTTCCTCACCTCAGTCAGGTGTGCCCCCAGACTTGTTCTGGACAGGGCACATGACCCTTTGCTGTGTGCTGAAGTTCAACTGTACATTAAAAAAAACACAGACATTTTCTGAGCTCTGCTTCTTCCTGTGTAGGGGGTAAGCAGTGACGAATGCCTGCCTTGGATGCCACATCCAAGTACATGGTGAGCAGCACTAGAAATTGGAAATCTGAGGTGCTTCAGAGTGTGAAACCCACAGCGTGGCAATACAAAGCGTGACTCAGCGGTTTGACTTGTACAAGTGTGATAGGGATTTAACCAAGCTTGGGAGGAGCGACAGAAAAGTGGTTCACTGACCCTAAGATGGTCCTTGGGGTTCTGGCTTTAAAAAGAGGAAGAGCTGGGGCCAAGGGCCAGGAGGATGTGTATGTAATTAAGTAGTCTGACTGGTCTTTAACTCAGATCTGGTTCTGCAGTGTAGTCCAGAAGTTGTCGTGTGGCCATCTTTGAGGGGACCAGCCCAGGCCTGAGGAAGGATGGCCCTTGTTCCAGAGCACAGCCTCCCCAGAACAGCTAGTACTCGTGTTCTGTGAAGTGACTGGCAGGCTTTAGGGCGGCTTTCTGTGCTGGCCTGGAAGGAGGACAAGGTAGGATAGGTGTCACTGGCTTTGGGATGATTTCCATGTGTACGCCAGAATCAAGCAGGAACCTAGGGACCAAGTAAACCAGACTACAGGTTTCTGGGTTTTCGGGGTCAAAACCTGGCTCTGTCAGTCCCAGGAGTTTGATGACCCATTTCCTTTGCGCAAACCAAGGACACAACTGTGAGAAGCAGAAAAAGGCGATTTATTCAGTCACTCCAACCCCTCCAACCCCAGCACCTCATGTCTGCCTTTGAGCCTGGGCACTGACATGTTTAGATTGAAAAATAGAAGGTCAGAATCACACAGAATTAAGCAGTCCCTGTCAGGCATGGTCTCACCCATCATGGACCCTGTCGATGTCTTAGTGGCAGCCTGTCTTTTGAGGTCGCCTGTCCGGTTGTCAGTGTGAATGCTTCCTGGCAGACAGGACCCTCCTCCTGACCAGCACACTCCTTACCGTCTCAGTATCTGGAGGAATCTCAAGTCTTTGAGGCCCATTGTTTTTGGTAGTCTGATAACATGAAGTGTCTCTCTTTAAAACGTCTTCTCTCTTTCCAGGGCTGTTACAGACAAACACAAAAGCGAAGTAGAAATGCCAGGTCTTCAACCTGCTTTTAATTGTCTTGTATGCCCAAGTGAGGAGTCAGTGCTTTTCAGCAAAAATAGTTTCTAAGCACCTATTAGGACTTCAGAGGATGGGGGTGGGGGTTCGGGTGCATGATTACGGTAATGACACATAACAATAAAATCAGAAGTTAAAGTAACACCTGTAATCTGGGAGGCTGAGGCAGGAGAATTGGGAGTTCCAGGTTTGTGAGCTATGAAGACTTTGCCTTAAAAACTAAACTCCCTGTCAACAAAACCCCCAAACTCTCAGACATGGCTAGACATGGCTAGAGGCTCTGCATTGACACTGTATCTTGAAGTGTAGCCATTGGTGAGCTGCCTCCTAACTGAACTGGATTTTCTAATCCGTTCTGATGGGAGAATGGTAGATGTGAACAACACAATCTGGTGATGTCTGTAGGACTTGAATTAGTTGTTCAAGAGAGACAAAACCCTCTGGGTCTCTAGGGATGCTCCATAGGAAAGGAAGGTGTGCCCAGTGAGTAGGGTATTAGCATTTTGGTGAGGGGAGAGATTTCTCTCTCCTTTCTGCCTCCACTTCTCCCTTCCTGCCCCGTGTGTGTGTGTGTGTGTGTGTGTGTGTGTGTGTGTGTGTGTGTGTGTAAATTCAAGCTGTGTGTCTACGAGAATATGCAAGACACCACAGTAATTTGGTAGGTGTGTGACTGGTAGTTTGGGAGCCAAGGGTGGAAGGGAAGCTTCTTCTCACTGTATATACACTTTAGTGCTTTAAAAATAGTTTTTGACTATTGTTGACTTACTAAGAAATATTGAGTACTGATCTTAATCCTTTATGGGAGAAGTCATTGATTTACGTGGAGGTCACCTTAAAAAATAAAACAATTCAGGTGCATTTGTTGCTGTCCTATGAAGCCTTCTTGTGTGTTTTCTGGCATCCAGGTTCTCTGAGAGCATGGTTGCCCCTCCTCCTCCTGAGTGGTACCAGTGTGGGGTCCTTCTCCAGGGCAGATCTCTGCAGCCTCCCCAGACCTCCTCCTCCTGAGTGGTACCAGTGTGGGGTCCTTCTCCAGGGCAGGTCTCTGCAGCCTCCCCAGACCTCCTCCTCCTGAGTGGTACCAGTGTGGGGTCCTTCTCCAGGGCAGGTCTCTGCAGCCTCCCCAGACCTCCTCCTCCTGAGTGGTACTAGTGTGGGGTCCTTCTCCAGGGCAGGTCTCTGCAGCCTCCCCAGACCTCCTTACCCTGAGGCTTTACCAATGCAGATGAGTCATTTCCAGGTTTCATTTTGCTTTGAAGTCATCATTTTTCTTAATTGGGGCAATTTAGTTTCACCAGGTTATTTCCAGGCGTTTATGGGTGATGTCATGACTGATGTCAGCATTTGTTTAGTGAGCTTCACAGGCTCTCTTGAGCACTATGTTGTGAGCTGTGAGATTCCAGTTACTGAGCTCTCTCTCTCTCTCTCTCTCTCTCTCTCTCTCTCTCTCTCTCTCTCTCTCTGAGAGAGAGAGCATGCTCGAGAGGCAGGGGAGAACATATGAACTAGAACCTTGTGGCCTAGGTTCACCTCCTGTCTGGAACGAATTATATGATTTATATGGCACAGGCTAGCCTTAAGCTCAGTCTTTGTGCCTCAGTGCCCACCCCGGCCCCATGCTGGGATTACAGGGATACACCACCACACCAGGCTGAAGCTCAGAGGATTTAATTGACTGTCCTAATGTTTCCTGGTGGGTTAGACAGTCCTTCCTGCTTCAGTTTTAATTTGCAGTGGTCACCATTGGCCTGGCGAGTAGGGTTGAATTGGCTTTCTGATGTAAGTGTTGTCTGGGGTGGGTGTGTGCATATACTATGGTGTGCAGGCTGGTCATTCATTCTTCCCTAAGCACTTACATCACTGTTGCCATAGAGAGGCCGTTCAACCTAGAGATGATAAAGGAATGTGGGCAGCTGTGTGTGGGTTACCTGAGACAGGCCATTTGCACGAGGAACTTGAGCACCCTTGGTTTGTGTGATATCAGCTTGGCTCTTGGAACCATAGACACTGGCAGACAGGACCTTTTGATGATTCTTGTTTGAGGGACGTTGGTGGAACTGATAGCCCAACTGATGGCTAACTTCAGTCGCCCCCCTCCCGTGTGGGTGTTGTAAATGTATGTGTTGAGTCTTGGGGTGCAGACTTGGCTGTGCAGTGATTGTGTGCACACCACCAGGTTCTAAGACAGGACTCAGCCGGGCAGTGGTGGCGCACGCCTTTAATCCCAGCACTTGGGAGGCAGAGGCAGGTGGATTTCTGAGTTCAAGGCCAGCCTGGTCTACAGAGTGAGTTCCAGGACAGTCAGAACTATACAGAGAAACCCTGTCTCGAAAAACAAATCAAAAAACAAAACAAAACAAACAAAAAAAGACAGGACTCTCACTTGTTCCTGTTTTTAAAAAACCGCAAATTTATTGAACTTGTTTTCTGGCAAGTTCAAACATGTATAAAGTGCTTTTAAGTTGGTATACAACCCTGGCCTCCCTTCCTCCTCCTCATTCTTCCCCACATTTCTGTCTATTTTGAGGCCCACAGAATTTAACCAAGATCACATTGTGACAATGGGTTTGGAACTATCCCCCAAGGAGACCAGCAGGTTCCAGTAGTAACTGCTGTACCCTAATGTCCAAGGTAACAACTGTCTCTCAAAATGAGGAGGTGAGCCAGGCTTAGAGTCCCCATCTCTGAGTAGGAAAGAGAAAGCAGCGGTTGGGGCTATAGTTGGGGGGTGGGGGGTTCTGGCCTGGCAGAGGATGGGCCCAGTGGAGAGTGGGAGGAGCCAATGGAAGCTTGTAAGCTTTGTGAACCAAGAAGGAAAGCCTGGAAGGCTGGGCAGGTCACTCACATAGTACGGATAGTAGGTGTGGGTGAGGGACAGCTGGGGAGTGTCTGCAGGAGGGAGAGTTCAGGACATGGCTCTGCTAATCTAGGGTCCTCCTCAGGTGCCCACCCACCCTCGTTCTCCTCACAGTCTTTTCCATGTTAGCTGGCTCCTTCCTTTTTTTTTTTTTTTTTTTTTTTTTTTTGAGACAGGGTTTCTCTGTGTAGCCCTGGCTGTCCTGGAACTCACTCTGTAGACCAGGCTGGCCTCGAACTCAGAAATCCGCCTGCCTCTGCCTCCCAAGTGCTGGGATTAAAGGTGTGTGCCACCACTGCCCGGCAGCTGGCTCCTTCCTTAATGCCTGACAGCTGTGGTGTTTGGGATTTGAGGTATAGCGTTGAAGGCTGTGGAGAGGGCTCTGTCCAGCTTCCAGGGTGACAGAGTGGCCACTATGCTTGCTCACCCTCTGGTTGCCAAGGCAGTTTAGCTAAGGATGAGACTCCTTGATGTGGTTTCCACCCCCTGTTATTGAGGCTCTTGTGAGTGGGGCAGGGAACATGTTGGAGCCTCAGACACAGGACTGCACCACAGTCAGTCGTTAGGAAATACTGACTGCAGTGTTTTCAGATGACCTCTGCTCTGGTGGCCCTGAGTTTGGGCAGTGCCCCACCTGTTCCAGGAGGAAGTCTGACAGAAATGGGCAGGGCTGGTCTTTCTACATCACCTTCCTCCCCAGGAAGGAACTTGAGTCTTTGGCCTTTTGAGCTGTAGAGCTTTGCCAGTCAGTACAGACCCTGTGGTGTCGGGATGACGGAAACCCAGGTCAGCACCTCCTGCTCATTAGGAGGTGTTTGCTTCCTTGGGTAGATGTAGGAAGACTACATTCAGTGAGCTCTGGGAGGCAGAGCCTGGAGAGGGCTGAGGGCCAGGGTGTGGTCACTTGGGGTTTGCTGTCCAGGAAGCAGTGAGGTAACCTGAGCAGAAAGGTTTCTTCTGAGGGGCGCTGCACAGTGGGGGTGGGGGTAGAGACAGGGCTGCCTGGAGTTTATTCTTCTGTTCACAGACCTGAAGCCTGGAAAACACAAGAGATGAGGACTCAGTCAGACAAGCCAGAACAGAGTCTGTGAGAGATTATAAAAGTTAAAGTGCCGGTGGCATTTAGGGTGACAGTCCTGTATTACCCAGAAAGTGGCTCTCCTTGCAAGACAGTTTGTTTCTAGCTATCAGCTCTAGGGTACCTAGAAGGAGTCCCTCCAGCCTTCACCAGCAGCCAGTCTGAGGGAACTGTCACCCAGCTGGCCTGGAATTTACTGTGTAGTCATGACTAGCCTTGAACTCAGTGCCTCCAGCTCCCAAATGTTGGGCTCACACAGGAGCTTCTCTGCCAAGATACCTCTGCCTCCTTCTTTCTCCTCATCCCCCTTCCCCTCCTCTTCTAGGTTAGCGCACAGACCAATGTGTTTAGTATGGCATTTACACACATGTATGCCATACCTTGTTCTTACCCTCCCTTCCACTGAAGTTTCTGGAAGTCCAAGCCAGGCCCTTCTCCAGTAGCCACAACAGAGTAAACATCATGTTTGTGTAGATTCAGACTCCTTGCCAAAACTCTGTGCCTCTCCCCAGCCTGGACCTGGTCTTTATATGTTAATAAGCCCGCCCCTTAAAAAGCTTGAGAAAGTATTCTTAGAGCATTAAAAGACTTCACCAGGACTGTCTAGGGTTAACCTCGAATGGTGGAATTTGCTTTCAATTCCAAAAGGACCGACTGCTGACATAGCTTGTGCATTAATACCTCCCTGACATTGGCACGTGGCCAACATGCTTCCTCTCCATTGGTAGAGAGGACTGCCATCACTGGATCTGAAATGAATGCCAGACAGATAGGTGGTGGTTGGTTCAAGTCAAGGAGAAGGAATACAGGGGGATTTTCCTAACATGAACAACAAAGGCTCGATCCTTGTGGTGGGAACCACATGGTGGGTAGGTTATACTCGAGAACCAAGGTGCAATGCTGTCCCAGAGGATCAAGAACTCAGAAAAGGAATATCTGTGTGTCTGTCCTCAGCCCAGCCCCAGTGAGTACAAAAGCTCCCTTAATGACATAAGCAATGAGGACCATTTGGACCTTCGGGGCATTGATTCCAGAACCCACTTGGGACCCAAACCAGTAGATAAGCATGTCCCTTGCAGAGAACTCCGGGAGGTGTGAGGGCAGAGTAGCTTTGAGAGAGGCCTTAGAAGAGGACACAGTCACACACAGGTACAGGGGCCTGGAGAGAGCATTTGGTGACTTACGTGGGTGTCAGGAACTATAGATGCTGCCTTAGGTTCTGGGGGAAGCTGGGCTGCTCTGAGTTGTCAGGGTTGGAGAAGGAGGAGAAGGATGATGATGATGATATGATGATGATGATGGTGGTGGTGGTGGTGGTGATGATGATGATGATGATGATGGGTGGGTGGGAAGTGTCCTGTTCTGGTCTGTGTGCTGTTCACAAGTCTTGACTTGGCTCCAGGTTTTCAGGCTGGGCTATGCGGGACACCCAGTGAAGTGGTTTCAAGATGGAAATGCCCTTAGTCATATTCTCTAACAGGCTCCATGCCAGTCCCGCCCTCAAGATACTGCAGGAGGGTTTTGTGTGTGTAGTAGTTTTGTGCAGTTGTTATTTACACACTGTGCTTTGGTTGGTGTTTATAAAGTGTGTGGGTCTAAAATAATAGCAAAGTATTCTTTCTGCTTAACAAATAATTTCCTTCTTTAAAAACTAACTCCCTGTTGTTTCTGCTTCTGCAGGATACTAAATTGTGGATAATCATGGAGTATCTTGGTGGAGGCTCTGCCCTGGATCTGGTAAGTACCACTGTGGCTGTGGTGTGCTTACGTACCTTAGCTTGTTCCTGCTCACGGCTGGTTTGAACAGGAACACGACCACTTCACTTTTTCCTTAAGGAAGCATAAAACTATCTCTAACCTGTTTTTGTTTCTTATAGAGAACTTAAAGTTACAGGCCTGTTTTGGGGGGCACTGGGAGAGGGAATAATTTCATTATAAACCAATAATCTAATCTGTAGCAGCAATGAAGGCTTTTACCTGGAATTAATTATTTTATTTAAGACCGCTTGGTTAGTGTATTTTTCAGACCAAATTTACAAACTTCTGGCAGAACAGCTATTACTTCTGTAATAGGCACCATGTTTTTTCCCTTTATTTTTATTGTATATTTATGGGTGTACCTGCATGTATGTCTCTACACCACTTCAGTGCCAGACACCTGCAGAGTTCAGAAGAGGGCTTTGGATCCCTTAGAACTGGAATCACAGGCTGTTGTAAAACTCTGTGTAGATGCTGGAGAGGGAACCTAAGTCTTCTTGGAGAGCAGCAAATGCTCTCAATTCCTTAACCATCTCTCTGGCCCTGTCACCGTGGTTTTACACGTTTCAGACTAACAGCTCTCCCCATAAGCGCATGGCCTTTTCATCCCCAGAGTTAGACGCTGTGATTATTAAGGCATGGCTTTAGAATACTGAAAAAGTGATCATCAGACAAGAAGTTGTACACATGGCCAGCCGCCTGTGATCTTGACAGTATCCATGGGGCATCAGAACAGAGCTGGCCTGACTCAGTGTTGTCTCCTTTCTGGACTTGCCCTCTAGGCCGGTCAGCCCACAGACTGGGAAGTGGAAGTTAGGGAGACATGCAGTTTCACATTGGCCTTTGTGGGGGTACTCATAGTAATGTGGCTTCTGTTATCCTGAAAGTTTTCATTGTGTCCATGCATTAGAAACACTGTTGCCTGGTGCTTGTCTTCTGTGTTCATTGTGTCCATGTGTTAGAAACACTGTTGTTACACTTGTCTTCTGTGTCCATACATTAGAAACACTGTTGCCTGGTGCTTGTCTTCTGTGTCCATTGTATCCATGCATTAGAAACACTGTTGCCTGGTGCTTGTCTTCTGTGTCCATTGTGTCCATGTGTTAGAAACACTGTTGCTCGGTTCTTGTCTTCTGTGTCCATGTGTTAGAAACACTGTTGCTACACTTCTGTTTCTGCTGTGTCCATGCATTAAAAGCACTGTGGCTGGGGCCTGAGGGGATGCGTTATTGGTAAAGTGCTTGTTGTGCAAGTGTGAGGACCTGAGTTCAAGGCTCTATCAGTCCAGCACCAGAGATGCCTGTCTGCATCCCAGGGCTGCAAGGCACAGACAGGAAGAGCCTGGGCTCACTGGTAAGCCCGTCTTGCCAAATCAGTGAGAGAACTGGTATCCAAAAATATGGTAGAGAAAGGGCTTGACGATGATACCCGATGTTGATTGCTGGACTCTAAACATACTCATGCACACACTCAAAAAACTCACACAGGCATGCGCACATAACACCTGCATGCACCAACATTAATGTAATTGTATTCCTGACCCCTGTACTAGGTAGGTTTGTGAGTGGTGATCCCCAGATAGGCTGAATGCTTGGTTTTAGCTATTAAAGGTGAGTCTTTCGTGATGAGGTGATGATGCACTAGAGCTGTAGGAGGTCTCACAGAATTTTTCTAAGGAAGGAGGTTTCCCCTCACCCCCCTTTGAGAACAGCTCCTTTTTTAAAGCAACAGCACCATGTGGTTTCCTTAGAGGATAAACTTCTAAAATGACACTTCTCTCCAGAAAGCTAATACACTAATTAAAGAAATTGCCCATTGTTACAAACCATAAAGATTCTTTAAAATACTGTTCAAAACGAAAATTTCAAGAACAAGTTAATATGGTGTAAAGCCAAGCTGTGACATTAAATGGGGGAAAAATCAGCTGAGTGTATTTCATGGTCCTTTCAGTAAATATTCACACTGCACAAAAAAACTCTTCACTCTTGGGGGCAATACAGGAATGTAGAAAATTGCTTCCTTTTGTGCAATTAGATTGACTATTACCCACCGTGAATTTAAGTTGTGGCACACACCGAGTTGTTTGTAGGGACTCTGTCTGTATGACAGACAGCCCTTTGGAGCAGCTGTTCTGGGTCTCTAAAAGCTTGACTGTGTTCACTCACAGGACTACAATAATCAAATTTACTTGAGTTGATGTCTTTGCAGTTTTAGAAATCACAGTTGGAGGAAAATGCAGAAAGAGGTAGCTGCTTTTTTGCAAGTCGTTTGAGAGTCCCTGGACCCCACCATCCACATAAACATTTTCAATGAAAAGAAACGGCGTTCCTTTTGGGATTTGTGTGTCCTGTGTGAATGGGTGTGGAAAGGGCGTGGCAGCTCCTGGCTGAGTGGGGCTGGATTTATGGACCTTGCTGTCTACTCCTGGAGCCTGTTGGTGGTTGGTAATGCTCCTCTGCCTCCTACTTGATTGTATCTTCCCATCTTTATCACACACCCCCCTCCCTCTCCCTCTCCCTCTCCCTCTCCCTCTCCCTCTCCCTCTCCCTCTCCCTCTCCCTCTCCCTCTCCCTCTCCCTCTCCCTCTCCTCCCCCTCCCCCCCTCCCCCTCAAATTCTCAAAGAGGAAAAAGAAAAAAGAGGGAAAAAAAAACCCTTCAGTAATGGGGTATGGCAATTATGTTCTGAATATTGGAAAAAAAAATCAGGATTTGTTTGTTTGTTTGTTTGTTTGTTTGTTTGTTTGTTTTTTCAAGACAGGGTTTCTCTGTGTGGCCCTGGCTGTCCTGGAACTCACTGTGTAGACCAGGCTGGCCTCGGACTCAGAAATCCACCTGCCTCTACCTCCCAAGTGCTGGGATTAAAAGCGTGTGCCACCACCGCCCGGCAAATCAGGATTATTTTGACAGGATCTCTTTATGCATTTTAATGAATACTACATGAATGAAGTTGAGGGCCATTTTTTTGGAAAGTTCAAACTGGCTGTATTTATTGTCTCTCTAATTGATGTGGAGTTAGCCTGTGCCTGCAAGAGCTCTCTGAGGGCCTATAGGGAAAAATTGACTGTCCTGATACTGCTGTGACCAGCTTTGTTCAAGAAAAAGAAAACTGCCCCACTATGTTCTAGATTCGGCATGAAGGAAAGATTGACAAGACAGCTCAGACATTAAGAGCAATGAGTATAGAACAGGTGTATATTTGATTTTTGAATGTGTTCAATCTGTTGATCTGTTCTTATTTAAAATTTAAATAGTAAATTAAAATATTTGTAGGACCCCTTGCTCACTCTTGATCTTTGGCATTTACTCTGAAATCTGCTGTCTGTCATCTCTGACCACACCGTCATCTTCAGTGTGCCATGACTTAGGAGAGCATGTTCGTGCTCTGTAGCCCAGGGCTTGTTAACTTCTGTGGGGTCGAGTCAGTGCACAGAGCAGAGCGCCCTACCGTCATGGAGTGGAGTCTGCGTGGAGCTGCATTTGAGGATCTCAGGGAAAGAGGGTGGGAGGAAGGGAGAGCTGGATAAAGAACATCGAGGAGCCATGCGTGAGAGGAGGACATTTTAGCTATTAGACGATCAGGCATCTGCTGCCCGAGAACCCGAGGGCCAGCCAGCCTTGAGATCTGGTTATGAAGGGACTTTGCTGTATAGATGGCTTACTTCACTAAGCAGAGATGTTTAACCAACTTAGAAGTGAACATGCAACATAGTTTTGAAAATAAGATGGCAATTTGGGGGGATATTTAGGGTGAGCTGCTGCTGGCAAGATGGAAGTGGATTTGCCTCCCACGTGTATGATTGTTTAGGGCTCCTTGTGTTCTTGTCCAAGGTAAGGAGTGGACCCACACCCCATAGTTAGAGTGGAGTCACCAGGCCACAGGATATGGAACCCAAGAAGATGGTCCGTAGCTGGGTAACTGTGTGCCCTGATGACAGTAGTTTTGTCTGACAGGGAGAATGGAGGCTGTGTGAGTGTGTGTGCACATGTGTAAGGGAGAGGGTGTTAGAAGTCATCTGTAGATGGGATAGCCCGTTCTCTCTGTTCCAGTTACTTTTCTGTTGCTGTGGTAAAGCACCACCATCAAAAGCAACTTTCAGAAGAAAGAGCTACTTGTGGCTTATGGTTCCAGTATAGAAGGGAAGCATGAGGACAGAAGCAGGTAGCCGAGGGCCCAGTATGGCCACAGATTGCTGACCTTGTGGTGGCTGAGGTCTTGCTGCAGCCCCGGACACCATTCTGTTGTTGAGAATAGGAACCATCTCTGCGTTCTCTTTTTCTCGAGTGGTGAGAGCAGTGTGTGTGTTTTCTTCTTTCTGAAAATTAAAACTGGTGAACCCTATGAATACTGATAGACATGAAGCGAGCGGGCCTGTTGTACATCAGTGTGTTCCCGACTGTGGTCTGGAATAGTGTGCACCATTCAGTTCGTATTTTGCTTAGAATTGCCAATAATTTCGGCAGGCTAGTAGATACAAGCAGTTTGATTTTTCTCTGCATATATAATCACATGAAGGATAGTTGAAAGTTGCTGGCATTTTCTGTTCTGTTCTGAATGAAGAAAGCAAGAGGCTCAAATGTTATAGGAGGTAGACAGAAGAAAGACCACGCTGGGCGTCCTTGCCTTTATAGTGTAGACCAGGATAGACCTATGAGATGAACCAGAAATGAGTTGGCCATGAATTGGGCCATAATGCAGGTGATTGTATTTAGTCAGATAGTCAGGGTTCTCTAGAGTAACAGAATTGGTAGGATGAATCTCTCATTCCCTCTCTCCCCCTCCCCCCATGTATATGAGATTTATTATACATACTAGATTTATTAAAATGGTTTGCAAACTGTGGTCCACCTGATCTCACAACAGTGGCTGCCTATGAACAGAATATCCAAGAGTACAGTAGTTGTTCAGACCACGAAGCTGGATGTCTCTGCTGGTCTTCAGTGTGTATAATAGTGAAGAAGCAGGCCCTAATGCCAGTGAAGGAGTGGACTTGCTGGTAAGGGTGGGCAGTGAAAGGCCGCCATTTCCCTTTTCCACGTCCTTTATATAGTCTGCCTGCAGAGGGCATGGCCAGATTAGAGGATGGACTTCCAACCTGGAAAGACCTGGGTTAGATTAGAGGATGGACTTGAACCTGGAAGACCTGGATTAAAGGTGGATCTTCCCACTTCAGATGATTCAATTAATCAAAAATCCCTCGAGCATGCACAGCCATTTTTGGGTTTTAGTTAATTTCGGATGTAGTCAAATTGATAACAAGAACAGCCACCAGAGTGAGCAAAGGCCTCAGTTGACGCTTTGCACCCCATACACCCTTTGGGGTGTCACACACTATCACATAATGGTGAGACTTGCAGTGATACCAGCTTTCATTTCCTCAGGAGTAAGATGCATTAGTTGGTTTTTATTGTTTTTTCTATGATTGATTTTCTATGTATGACTAATGCTTTGCCTGTGTGTATATATGTACTGAGTGTGCACCTGTGCCTGCATGTATGCACATGTACCATGCACATGCCTGTGGAAGTCAGAGAGTGGCTTTAGATCCCCTGGACCTGGAGTTACAGATGATTGTAAACCATCGTGTGGGTGCTAGGAATTGAATCCTGACTCCTCCCCAGGAGCAATAAAAGGTCTTAACTGCTGAACTGTCTCTCAAGCTTGGTGCTTTTTTGAGACAGACATTGGATGTAGCCCAGACTGGCCTGGAACTTGGGGCAGTCCTACTATTATGGCTGTCTTTGAAGTACTGGGTAGGATTTCACCTAGCAACGTAGTTTTCTTTTTAAGAACAGGGCTGTGTCTTTCCTTTGACTAAGGTGTGTGAGCTTGGGTTAAAATGGTATTCGTTGTCTCTTCAAAAAGTCTTAGTTCACCTGACTTACTGTGCTTGCTCTGTAAGAGCTACTTTTAGGCCCATCAGACTGCTGACGTCTCACTGCTAAGAGTTCAGTGAAAAGCTCTGCACAAGTGTGGATGGGTATGTGCATGATGGGGCGGAGCTCTGTTCATCTGCTTCAGTTTAAGCAGGGTGGGGGGAGGAACGGGAGGAGAAGGGAGCAGGACAGATCACATACATGTAACGTGTGTCCTTGCACCTTCTTATGAGAATGATATTGAGGAGTCAAGAGAGCAGCTCCTTTGAGTTTCTCGGAATAAAAGCAATTACTCCCTCAATTAGGGCTAATAGTGTTTTATGTGTGTGTTACATAACACACTCTAAAAGTCTTAGGAATTGAGCGGCTTTCCCTGCAGTTTCCCTCGCTGGGGAACTAGATCCAGAAATGCAGATCTAGAAGGTCCTGATGAGGGTAGCTGAGGAAGGAACTGCTTACACGCTTCTCACAACCACTTTTGTGCTTTGATGACATAGACCAGTCTCCAATGGTGGCTTGCAGGGCTGCAAGTGTGGTTCAGGGGCTTTTGAAATACAGTCCCATGGACCCAGGGAAAAGTAGTCTGTCCGTCCTTCCGTCCGTCCATCCATCCATCCATCCATCCATCCATCCATCCATCCATATGTCCATCCATCCATCCATCCATCCATCCATCCATCCATCCATCTATCCATCCACATATCCATCCATCCATCCATCCATCCATCCATCCATCCATCCATCCACATATCCATCCATCCATCCATCCATCCATCCATCCATCCATCCCAGGCCAGCAAACATATTTTCTATAGTCTTCCTCTCTCCATCCTTAATAGATTCAATTTTAAAATTTTTTCAGTTTTTTGATACAGGGTTTCACTATGTAGACCCAGCTGACCTTGAACTCACAGAGATCTGGCTGTTTCTGCCCCCCAGATGCTAGGATTAAAGGCATGCATGCATCTTGATGCCTGGCCCTTTAGATTTTAGTTGTTTGCAAAGTCTGTGCTTTATGTAAAGACATCTTTCAGTTTTAACTACCCTGTCTGTTTAGCGTAGACTTTGTTTCTTAAACTCTGTGTAAAGGTAGCTGCTAAGTGGCTAATGATCTTGTTCTTTCCTTGTTAGTTAGAGCCTGGCCCTTTAGATGAAATCCAGATTGCAACCATATTACGAGAAATTCTGAAAGGACTCGATTATCTACACTCAGAGAAGAAAATCCACAGAGATATTAAAGGTAAGGGCTGCTCTTTTTGCTTGCTTTTGTTTTATGGGGATAAGGTTTCTCTGTAGCTCTGGCTGTCCTGGAACTCACTCTGTAGACCAGGCTGGTCTCAGACTCAGAGATCCGCCTGCCTCTGCCTCCCAAGTGCTGGGATTAAAGGTGTGGGCCACCGCTGCCTGGTGGTGAAGGCTATGCTTGTTTTTATTACTTTGAAACCAGAAGTGGCAGAGACCATTATACTTCTGTGCTTGCTAGCAGCTCTCTTGTCCAGTCTGCCTAATCTGGGGTCAGGCCGGGCTGTTTTCAAACCCTAGGGCACCTTGCTCTTAGGTGTCCTCATGCATGCCCTGTGGGGAGAGCATGCTTCAGCTTCCAGGGTGACCTTGGGAGTAACAGTGCCTAAGGCCTCCTGCCTTTCTTGTCTTTCAGCGGCCAATGTTCTGCTCTCTGAACATGGAGAGGTGAAGCTGGCTGACTTTGGAGTGGCTGGCCAGCTGACAGACACCCAGATAAAAAGGAACACCTTCGTGGGTACTCCCTTCTGGATGGCGCCTGAGGTCATTAAGCAGTCAGCTTACGACTCAAAGGTGAGAACAGTGTTGTGGGCCTCATCCAGATGCTTGACCCTTTTGTTTTGATCATGGGGCATTCCGTCTATATCCGAGGTGAGTTATGGCGATTCTGTGACCTTAGTTAATGTCAAGTTCCTTCTCCATCTTCTGCTACACAGTTGGTTTCCTTGTTCATCTGGCCTTAGTGTCTGGTTTGTGTTTGATATGGTGGGGACCAGGAACAAGCAGGTGTGAGGAGGGGTGCAGCTTGGGCTTTCTGAGACATGCAGACTCTAGATGGCTTGGGCTGTGGGGGTCCAGACAGTAGACAGGGCCGAGCATGTCTCCACATGAAAGCTGCTGGACCCTTGGCGCAGTGGGTGAGGGGCAGGGTCTGGACAGAGCTCTGCCTGCTCTAGGTAGGACATCTAGAGAAATGAATCCTCGGAAAATCCCACAGTTGAGTGAGCAGGCATGGTTCCTCAGTGATTACATCTGCTTGTTCTGTTTTGTTTCAGGATCCGTATTCTCAGAGGCTCCCATCAGCAGGAGTCAGACACGCAGGCACACACGCACGCGCAGCTAGCTGTGGTTCCTTGTCAGCTTCTGTTCCTAATGCTTTCACGTTTACATTTGTCCTTTAGTTTTCTATAATCTTGTAGTATAGACTAAAAATGGCCCAACCATTGTTCAGGTCAGAAATGTTCATGGGCTTTGTGTGTGAGTGCTGATGTTATGGAAGGCTTCAGGCCTCCGAAGCTGGAGTTGGGCAGCTGTGAACTCCTGATGTGGGCGCTGGGAGTCAAACTTGGATTCTCACCAGAGCGGTGTATGCTTGTGAATGCTGAGCCATCCCTTCAGCCCTCAAAACACAACAAACCTCAAATTAGTTTTGCACTGTAGCTGAAGTCTGATACACTGGTGATCTCCTGCCTCAGCCTTCAAGTGTTAGGATTACAAACGTGTGTTAGCTTGTGTCTCTGTCTTGTCTTGTCTTTCCTTTCTTTCTTGAACCCTCCCGTGTGTAGCAGATTTCTGGCCTCATTAAGTGGTGTGTGAAGCATAGGATAACTTCTCTTTGGAACCTTGGGTACTGTTGTAAGGTATATGCCATTGTGTCATGTCTTTGTGGATAGGATACAGGTATCCCTTGTTCTGGATGACTTGGTGAACTCACAGAGAAGCTGATGGTGTGTTAGCTTTTGTAGGAATTCTGACCCTGTCATCTAGTACACAGCAAGAGTACTTTGGGTTAGTCAGGTCTGTTCTCTGCATGTGTTGCTTGTTGGTTCCTTATCTTCTGGAAAATGACTTCCATGGCTGCTTCTCGTCTGAAGCCTTGCCTTCTCTTGGTCGTTTTCCAAGTTCTGTAATGTAGGAAGGTGGGTATAGTCCACCATTTGCTGTCTGTGTTCGTGTCTGGATTTTGGTAAGAGAGAGACTAGGATCTGGGTTCTTCTGCATTCCTGGTCATTCTGTCTCTCTCTCAGTTGTTGTAGTAAATGAGCTTGTCAGCCATGGCCCTTAGGACGTGGGGCTCAGGCCACCCGTGTCTGTTGTACCCAAGACCACTTACTTTCTCGTTTTCCAGAGAGCTCTTCTGATCTCCCTGTTATATGAGATGCCTCTCTGAAGTGGATCCTTGGTGTAGTTCAGCTATTACTGTTTTGGACAGGGACTGTCCCTCCCTTGCCTGACTCATCCGAACCCTCAGGTGCTACATTTCCTAAGTATAGTCATAGCCACGCAGTCATGTGTGCTGGGGTTTGGTATTCATGCTGTTTGGAGAGGCATCCTCTCTCTTCCTGATCTCCATTTGTTGGGGTACATTGCATTTAACATGTTTGGGTGTTTTCATGGCTTCTGATCACATATCAAATGGCTTGGTGTGCTAGGTGTGCCAGCTCCATGTCCAGGTTTGTCAGTGGGCATCAGATGAAGACAAGACTACACAGGTCTCTGCACAAGTCCTGGGGGAAGGCAGCTCAGCCAAGCTAGAACTAGACGCTGTGGGGATGCTGGGTGTTAGAGTTCACTGCCACACACTTTTCACCTGGGTGGGTTTGAGTATTTCATGGTTTGGATTAGACAGGCTCCATTAGAGAGCCCAGTCTGGTCTTGAACTTTCAGTTCCTCTGGCCAACCAACCTCCATAGCTGGGGTTACAGTGGTCTGCCACCATTCCTGGTTGGGTTCAGGATATTCCAAAGAGGACTCTCAAGTTGTTTGGCAGCCCAGGAACTGGCTGGTCACTCCATGTCCATGGGGCTGAGTAAGCAGGGCCAGTTCCTTGATGGCTCTCCCACGGCCTCTAGGTGCAGTCAGTGCACAGCTGACCTTAAGCATAGACAATCACTATTAGGCCTTGTAACGGGGTAAAGTGAGCAACCATGTGAAGCCTAGAGATCTGGATGGAGAGCCATTGACAGAGGCCCTGTGGGTGTGTGGTGGGACAGTGCTGTGCCTGAGAGCATGGGAGTAGGTGCCAGTAATCATGAGGACTGCAGGGGGAGCATGTGAGAGTCAGGCCTACCTCAGCCCTCCTGTACCTCTTCTTCCTCCTGTGTGGCTTTCTGTCTTCCTCTTGCCACCTTCATGGTGCTGACTGGGGGCACTGAGGCAGGGATTTCTGGTGTTCACAAGGTTGCAGGAGAATAGCACTCCAGGAGGTTAAAGGTTGGAGGGAGATTGTCCTGGTCCTGTAGTCCCCTGCATAGGCCTCTCTCCACCTGTGCCATAAGGCCTGGACTGGTGATGAGTTCGTGGTACAGTGACAGAAGCAGGTGCCACTCTTCGCCCCATCCCCACACCCTCTTTGCCAGCCTGTTTTGTTGTGTTTCACTGGGTTTGAGCTCCTGACAGCCCGCTTGCTGTAAAGTTGCCCTGAGACTTGTGTTCCTTTCATACAGTTCACATTTAAGGAACGCACCATGCATGGGGGGTGACAGACACGGGATCGGGCAGTTGGAAAGCAGAGCTCTCCTAGTGCTGAGCCTGTCTGACTCAAGTCAGAATCTGCATGACCTTAGGCTGGGAACACAGTGAGAGAGAAACATCCAATGTCAGGGGTGCTTAGTGAAGGCTTTAGGACTGTGGTAACTACAGTGGCCACAGGCAGCTTGGCGAGGACAGGGTTAATTCACCTTAAAATGTCCAGTCCCTCATGAAGTCAGACCAGGAACCTGGAGATAGGGACTATAGCAGAGACCACAGAGGGATGCCTCTTCCTGGATGGCTTAGTTTGCTTTCTCATACACCAGGGCCACCTGTCCAGCGGTGATGGCTCTCCCACAGTAGTCTGGGCCCTTCCACATCAATCAGGAAAAAAACGCCTCATAGGCTTCCCTACAGGTCAGTGTGATGGGCATGTTCTCCATTGAGGTCCCCTTCCAGCTTGTCAGGCTGATAGAAATCCAACCAGGACAGAGGGAGTGACACGCAGAACAAGACTTGAGAACTCATTCTTAAAGGTACTGGGGAAATTGGCAATAGAGACTGTTATTGATTAAAGGACCTTGGGCAGCCTAGTCACCATTTGGGACATGCGGACTTTGGGTCCTGATTCAGATAAAGCAGCTGTGGAAAGTTTGATGAGTTTAAACAGTCGGAAAGGCTCGAGTATTACTTGATGTTAAAGAATTGTGGATCCTTTTTGAGAAGCTCACTGGAAGTTGGAAGTACTCATTTTTTTTTTTTTCTTGCCCAGTCTGGTAGCTGTGTTGCCTGGAACATGGGCTGGCTGTTGCTGTCCCGCACCACACGAGAGCTGCTGTGCACACTGCCTGGGAAAGCCCCAAGTTCAGTAGCTCCGTTTCTACACTAGTACTGCTAATTTTAGTGTCAGCATGGAAAGCCCTGTTTGGCTGGCATGTCGGAGTACTGGAGGGGTTGGCAGGTGTCGAGATGGCTTCTGTCTGTCTGTCATCCCTTTCTTTGAGACAAGATCCTGTTGTATAGCTTTAGTAGTTCGCTGTGTATTTAGCTTGAGCTCGCCTCAAACTTGTGGCAGTCCTCCTGCCTCTGTCTCCTGAGTGCTGGTCACTGTACTTTATACCATCAGTATGGAAGTAACAGTAATGATTACCGTTGTGTGCTGTATGTATGATTGGACTAATGTTGTCCGTGTCTGTGTGTTTGACCGTTTTTATAATAAACATTTCTGTAGTGCTGATATTGCTTTTGCCTAGTGTGAGTTCGGTTCCCAGCATTAGAAATGCAATCAAACGAAACAAAAATGCTACAAGTTCTGGGCACAGTGGTAGTGTAGTCGCTTCCCACACCTTCCTCATGAAAATCAAGGGGAAAGGGCTAAGAAGCTGTTTGTCTGTGTCATGAGACCCTGATTATAAAGCTGGGGTTTGAGACCAGGGTGCCCACTAGGTCTGAACAGCAGTGCATGTCACCAAGGGGTGAAGTCCCCCCTGCTCATGTGCTCCTGTTGCTGCTGCAAAGACTCCACGGAGCACACCTCAGAGGTGGCCAGTCTGGATCACTACTGTAGCAATTTGGTATTTGTATGTAGTATTTGCTACATAAACTCTGTCCACTTGTTTCCTGTGTTAAAATTTGCCTAGGGCTTGTGTTTCTTAGTTCAGAATAATGGTCTTTTTCAGAACCTGAGACTGAAGCACGTGCCTTCCCCCCCCCCCCCCCCCCCCCCCCAGCATGCTTGTCTGAATGCATTCTTGCTCCATCTTTAAGCTGCTTTTGTCCTTTCAGGCAGACATCTGGTCCCTTGGCATCACAGCAATAGAACTGGCCAAAGGAGAGCCACCTCATTCTGAGCTTCACCCTATGAAGGTGTTATTCCTCATCCCAAAGAACAACCCCCCCACGCTGGAAGGGAACTACAGCAAACCCCTCAAGGAGTTCGTGGAGGCCTGCCTGAATAAGGAGCCGAGCTTTGTGAGTTCACCCCTTTCTGGAGTCTCATCTTGGTCTGGATTTCTTCTGTTGGGGTTGTGCCAGCCACTGTTTCCAGCCATCTCCCTGATCTCTTGCATCCTGGCAAATGAATCCTCCCTCCCTCCCTCCCTCCCTCCCTCCCTCCCTCCCTCCCTTCCTTCA
Source organism: Arvicanthis niloticus (assembly GCF_011762505.2). Classification (NCBI taxonomy): domain Eukaryota; kingdom Metazoa; phylum Chordata; class Mammalia; order Rodentia; family Muridae; genus Arvicanthis; species Arvicanthis niloticus. The sequence continues at coordinate 3,154,280 of NC_047660.1, forward strand.
GTTTGTTTTGAGACAGGGTTTCTCTGTGTAGCCCTGGCTATCTTGGAACTCACTCTGTCGACCAGGCTGGCCTTGAACTCACAGAGACCTGCCTGCCTCTGCCTCCCAAGTGCTGGGCACCACCACTGCCCTGTTTCTTTAATTACAGATGCTCACTTTGTGTTGCTGTTGGCATCGCTTGCCTTTTAGGGATTTAAGATGTAATTATTTTCTAGCATCTCATACCTCATTGAGCCTGGAGAATATTGTACTTAGTATTATGGGGTAGGATCATCAATTTTTAATATTTATAGAGAAAGATCAGGCTGTAAAACTAGAAAGCGACTTCAGTAGTAGCAGAGGGCAGACTCAAAGGCAGCAAGTGTTCAGTTTCCAGTTGTCACGTGCTAGGAAACAGACACACAGGTACGTGTGAGCCGCCCACCTCTGCCACCCCACCTTTTCTCTTCGTGTTTACTCAGTGGTGGCAAAGCCTGCGGGCCTTAGCTACTCTGACTTTTCCTCAGTTTTCTCTGAGAATTGGGGCTTTTCTTTGAAGGTAGCCTGTGTGCTTTGTCATGTGTAGACCTGCATGCCCTTGATTTGTTTTGGGTTTCTTTGAGCAGATTTAGCTGTGCCAAGGGCTTCATTGAACCCGAAGAATACTCATGGAGGGTCCCTATGAGCTCGTGTCTGAAAATGGCGAGAAAAGATGAATGTCACAGGAACATTGTATGGTTCCCAGGAGGAGCCAGCTCTGGCAAAGGGATTAAAAAGGACAGGCAACACTTTCTCAGCTTGGGGTTGGGGTTGGGGTTGGGGGTAGGTTGCAGGTTGAAGTCAGCAGGTCAGCATTTGTTTACTGGGGCGGGAATCAGGTGGTGGTGGGTGTGGTCTTGCATGCCAGTCCAGGCCTGTGATTGTTGTATCATGGTACCAAACAGTGTAGTAGGAGAGAGACCCAGATACGTGCACATCTTGTAAGCATGCACAGTACTGGCTTATTCCCACTGTGGACCCCGCTACCTTGGGTTACCCCTGAACCTTCAGATGTGAAGGCTGCAAAGCTGAGAACACTTGGGATGTTTATGGAGTGTCCCTGTCAAAAGGTGGGAATCATTGATTCCACCTGGGCTCTCAGATTTCCATTAGAGAAACTGCTGTTCTTGATTCTTTGGAGCAAGCAGCACTGTGGTGTGCCTGGTTGGCAAATCTATGTGTTTTGCTCTCTGTTCCTGGTTAGACCACTCTGTCTTGGGGAGCTTTTTGCCAGTAGATGGGGAAGCCACTGGCTTAAACTCTGGCTATGCCATTTGGTTGTAGTTGTGCCACGTTGAGTGGGGATCGAGCTGTTGGTCCCAGTCACCAGCGTGGAGATAGCTGCACGGACCTACTTTTCTAAGGTGGGAGTGCTGGTGACTGAGGGAACCTAGGCAGGAGCCAGGAGCCAGTCAGGCCCTGCCCCAACCTCTTCTTAGTTGAGTCGAATCCGTGAACTCAGTCTAGGGTATTCGCCTAACACTATTGGAGATGATAAAGAACGTGTATTTCCATTCTCAGCATTTATCATGAGAAACCAAGTAAAACCAAGATGAACTCTCTCAGAAGTTCTCACAAAGCTCTTTGTGGAGTTCTTCGCGGGAGTTCTCGTGCATTGGTGGAACTGCCCTAGTAGGATGCATCTGTCCTTGTTGGAAACTCTCTCCCATTTTCCCTGTGCCCGTATACTGGGGCCCGGGTATGGAATGACTTCTCCAGCAAGCCTGAATGAGGAGCAGGCTCAGAAGCAGACCCAGGGCTGCTCCATGGTGCATCTGGCATTTTAACCCAGAGGTCTTGCCTGTTCAAGTGGGACAGAGTGGCATGAAGAAGCTCCCTCATGATGGTTATTTTGACACGTGTGTTTTCCAGAGACCCACCGCTAAGGAATTACTGAAGCACAAATTCATAATCCGAAATGCGAAGAAAACGTCCTACTTGACTGAGCTCATCGACAGGTACAAGAGGTGGAAGGCGGAGCAGAGCCACGAGGACTCCAGCTCGGAGGACTCTGACGTGTAAGTTGCCCTGCCGGGCTCTCCATGCCTGTAGCAGAGATGGGGTGTGGCTGTGTGTGTGGGGGGGTGGGTGGGGGGAGGCAAGCAAAAGAGAGTACACACTTAGAGCCATGGCCAGAAAGAGGAACCTGCAGAGACACTGATGCCCAAGAAAGACTAATAGTGAAATGGCAGATGGGTTCTTAGGAGAGGCATGGCTGCCCTGTGCAGGAGGCAGCAATGGCAGTGGACGGGGTGGGCCAGGGGTCATTGGTCTGGGCAGCGCAGCCCCTGGTCTGGTCCCTGTTGGTGAACTTGGTGGGATTTCTGTTCCAAGGGAGACAGATGGCCAGGCGTCTGGAGGCAGCGACTCTGGGGACTGGATCTTCACAATCCGGGAGAAAGATCCCAAGAATCTGGAGAATGGGACTCTTCAGCCCTCAGATTTGGAAAGAAATAAGGTACCACATGTCCAGCAGCCAGTGGCGCTGGGGAATCCGCACACAATGAGACTGCCATAAGAGCAAGCGAGGCGCCCCTCAAAGCAGCTCCTTGGTGGCATTTGACCTTAGGGAAGTGACAGGGTAGAGATGGAGTTCTGGCTGGCTGGCTGGCTGAGGACTGTGATGTGGGCCTCATTGTGGGCGCTGGTCTCCTCAGTGTTGAATTGTTTACCTTACCTTGTGCGTAGCACTGGGTCCTCCTGACCCGCAGCCACAGGGTGGATGTTGTGAAGTTTCACATGTGAAGACTAAGTAACTATTAGGCTTATTCACAACACCCTGACTTTACTGGCGAATTTTGATTTCAGGCCCTTAAAAGACCAGTATGTTCCTTTTGGTACTTAATATAGATTTAATGTTAATAAGGGGGTTTTCCACTTGAGTTTACAAAGAGCTGCTATGTTTTAAAGATTAGTTTGTCGGTATCCATCTCTGTGGCTGCACAGGCCTGAGCAGTGGGAATTAGGCCTCTCACTGTGGCCATACGGAGTACCCAGCTTCAGCTTTCTAGGGTTTCCTCAGTAAAACCTACAGAGCACATGTGTCTGTGCCTAGGGAGTTCACTCCTGGCATCTTGCAGTGGGTTCACAGCTACATGGGTAGGATCCCGTTGTAGAGAGCCTCACTCAGAGATAGTGAACAGAAGTTGTTTGCTCAGAGGGAGGCTGGAGAATCCAGACATCCTTGGTAGAATTCTTGCCTACCTCAGTGTTTGTTGCCTATTTCTAATGGCCCCTTCTCTTTCCTTCCCCAAGATGAAAGACATCCCAAAGAGGCCTTTCTCTCAGTGTTTATCCACAATCATTTCTCCTCTGTTTGCGGAGGTAAGATCCCTGCCTGCCATTCTTGGGAGGGGAGAAAGGGAGAAGAGTGGACCAGACCAGGGCTGTCCTTCTGTGGGTGGCTACAGGACAAGTTAGGGACATTAAAACTTGCAAAGGTAGTCTCAACATCATGTCCACGGTAACCACTGGCCTGGATCCTGCCTTCCACAAGCCAGGCAGGGGACTAGGGAAAGCTGTGTAGGTCATTACTGGGCTTAAACAGTTAATCTTCCTCAGCAGCCACCTCAGACCCACTGGAAATGGATAGTCTGGAAGTTCTAGAGCGACAGAAGGGGAATCTTTCTTTGTTTTGCTTTCCCCAGTGTGCCCTGTGGTTAGGGATAATGGGTGAGAACTAGAGCTGTCCAACGCCCTTCGTTTTGGATAAATCACCAGAGCTCAGCAAACAGTGATGTAGGGCTCACTGAGGTTAGCACAGTCCTGGTGAGACAGGGTCCTGGTTCTCCTGTCTTGTCTTTGCTTCTGCTTTGAGACTCCCAGGTGCGAGTTAGGTCCGAGACAGGTGAGTGGCACGTGGCAGATTAGACTCCAAATCCTGTGCTTGGAGTGTCAGAGAGTACTCTGCTTCTGTGGCCCTCCCCGCCTTGACCAGTCTCTCCTTGTGTCCCCCAGAGACAGGATGAGGAAATGGCTGCCTTAGGTTAGCACCCTGGGTACCAAAGATGAGAATTTTCTAAAACATTTGTTAACAAATTTAAGAGGGAGATTCTGGAATATTCCACACTTACGAGTACATTCAGGAAAAAGATTTGAAGTTGCTCTTCATGCCTGGGGAGTGCCTTAAGTCACAGTTATGACTCATGAGAGTCTCGGGGCTCAAGGTTCATATGAGAACATTTGACAGCATTCTTGACCCCGAAGGCTCTGTGCCTGAAGTTTACCCCCAGCCCATAACTATCAGGAGCAAAGCTTTGGTGACCCACACTATAGCTGCCAAGTGACACCAGAGTTCTTTGTGTCATTGATGACACTTTGAGGGGTGAACAGAAGGCTGCACAAGGAAGAGAAAGTGGAGTGTTCATCAAACTCTTGTGAGAAGGTGTGCAGTTACTTGCCTGTGTTCTGGTCTAGAGGAGTCACCCAGAGACAGAAGATGAGGACCCAGAGTGACTCATGAGCCATAAAACTCATGCTTGGGCCATGTCAGCCTGGCATGTGGTGTTGGCAGGGCCTGTTTATCTCTTCCTGGAGTGGTTGCTGCCCAGGTCTGTGCCTGTGTATGACACTGCTCTTGTGTGTATTTCTAGCTGAAGGAGAAGAGCCAGGCATGCGGAGGGAACTTGGGGTCAATAGAAGAGCTGCGGGGAGCCATCTACTTGGCAGAAGAGGCCTGCCCTGGGATCTCTGACACCATGGTGGCACAGCTCGTGCAGCGGCTGCAGAGGTAACTGGCTTTGGCTGGGGCCAGGTTGCAGGAGGGGAGCCTGGTGGTGCCAGCACGGCTTCTTGGACTAGGAACTGTTGCAGGCTGCAGCTTGGTATATCTCTTGGGTTCTTCATTCTTGTTCTGTTATCCCTTGGGAGTAAAGCCCCTGGGGGAGAAGGCTTGTTCTGAATTGTACAAATGGGAGACCTGAGTCTGGAAAGGACCACAGAGCTTTGTACTTGTTCCACTTGCCAAATAAATGCAAGATGCCTTAAAGCACCTGCATGCCACAGTCTAGTGGGCAGAGAGAGTCCCAGTCACACCAAGACAGTGTCCAGGTTCCAGAGGCTTTGGCATGGTGGACTCAGAGCCATCCCTAAAGCCTTGCCTAGAAGCCTGGCTCTGGCCTCTAGGAGCAAGCGAGCTCCTGACTGCCTGGTGGCTTTAGCCACATACCTCCATGTAGAATAGATATTACTGTTTGGGATACAAAATAAAGATGGTTTGCTTGTTGACCCCCAGTCTTGAGGCCACTGAAGGAGGAGGAGACAATATTTTATTAAGATCGCCCTGATTTGAATCTTAAAGGCAAGATGGAAAAAAAAAAAAGAAAATACAGCTCAAAACCCAATCTGTGTGTTTATCCCAGCAGGTCTCTGATTTCCCTAACTTGGGATAACTTTGTATTTCCTTCTAGTGGCATCTGATTTTCATTTAAAAAGGTTTGTCACAAGCAAAACAGAACCACACCCAGAAACCGTGTCTGTTTGTTATCCTGCCTTCTGTTTTCTGGTTGGAATATTAAGGTGTCACTTTTTCTGTGATGTGTGTGCATTCATGTGTGCACACTGTGGTCAGAGGTCCGAGGACAGCTCTCAGCAGGTGGTTCTCTTCTGCCCTTTTTCAACCCAAGGATCTAACTTGGGGCATCAGGCCTGTCAACAAGCACCTCTGACCTGCTGCCCTCCCAGTAAAGCCTGCTGTGTTGGCAGCCAGCCTTGGCCTCCATGCAGCTGGGCTGCAGGTCCACCACACTCAGCTTTTGTCACCTTCAGGAGTTATGCATGTGGCCCATAGCTGCCTGATGTTATATGAGTGGTTGGTAGATGTGACTTGATTTCCCTAGTAGCTCGGGGCAGGTGGTGTGACTCATACACACTTAGTCAGTCCTTTTCTTGTTTCTGTATCTGTTCTCTGCTGAGGCACCTCATCTGCCAACTCTACTAGAAATGTGATAGGAGCCATATTTCATTTATTTTAAAATGAAGAATTTCATTTGTTTTAAAAATATTTTATAGATTATTATAGGGAGGGTACATGTGCCATGATGCACCCTCTATGCCGATTCCAGGATCAGGATTATGCTGCCAGGCTTCACACGGCAAGCGCCTGCTGGCCCCGAATGTGGAGATTTTGGATATTTGAATCTTAGCATTGAAAGTGTCCCCTCCCTCCCTCCCTCTTCCCCCTCCTTCTCTCTTCCCCCTCCCTCCCTCCCTCCCTCCCTCCTCCTCCCCCCGTGTGAATTTTTGTGGTACTAGGGATTTAATTCTTTGTCTGGAATATGCTAGGCAAGTCTTCTACCACTGAGCTGAGTCCTCCGACCTCTCACACATGGAATTTTAAATTTTCTAGAAACTAGATCAAGAACATGAAGAGGAACAAACAAAATTAATTCTAATATTACTTTGATAATTTTCTGTCTCAGCTTATAATCATTATAAGTTACCCAGTAGGTTATTTTACATTGTTTTCCCTGGTATTAAACCTTTGGAGTCTGGTTTAGTATTGTGTATTAGCCATCCTTATCAATTCAAACTCAGATTTCAAGTAGACCCTTGTAGCCTTTTGTGCTGAGTGGCACCAGATGACTAAGTGGTGGGGACCTGGTCTTGTCTCTGCAAACATGGCTCTGGCTTTGCATTAACCTGGGTTCCAGCAGCCGTGGGCGATGTTCGGCCCGTGCCCGTCCCTTAGGCTTCTTCCCAGTCTGCTCCTAGGTGAGCTGGAGTGGACGGTCTCTTCAGAAGTCACTTCTGTGTGAGCGTTTTTAGGACATCTCTGTCTTAGTCTGAATTGGCTTTGGGATCCTTCAGTGAGCACAGCTCATCCACTCAGAGAAGCAACTCAACCATAATGAGTTGTTTGCAGCTCTTGACATTCGAGCTGTGGCTCCAGTGTGCTGCTGAGAGGATCTCACAGACCCGGCTGAGCATGCTATGTTCGGTGTATTGAAAAGCAACTCTGGGGGCAGTGTTTGAGATGAGTTCTCTTAAATACGTCCCTGGGCTCAATGCTCATACCAGGTAGCATTCAGAAGCAAGGTAGTGTAGACTTTTTTTTTGAAAATAAGAAATGACATAGTCCTATGGTCATGAGTTGTTCTGATGGTATATGCAAGGTGTTCATGCAGACACATAGGCCCTCCTTTGGGCCATGGTTTTGAATACTGCTTCCAAATAGCTCATCTGGGCTGCAGCCCTATCTTGCTGCCCCAAAGAATTGCTGAGCTTGGACTCAAGCTAGCATGAACATGGCCTGAGCTCTTGCTGTGTCCTTGGTCACCACTAGTTTTTAAAAACAGATCCTGTCCTGGAGAGGGCTCAGAGGTTAAGTTGCTTTCCGTACAAGCAGGAAGACCTGCGTGTAGGTCCCAACACCCACACAAAGGCTGTGTTGTGGCGCGTGTGTAATCCCAGCATGGGGTAGGGATTCTGTGGAGATGTGGGTAGGTCCCGGAGGGTTGCTGGCCAGCCATCCCAGCCTGAATGGCAAGCTCCTCCTACCCAGTACAAGACACTCCCTGGAAAGTGAGGTTAAAACATGATAGAGGAAGACCCTCTCCCCCCAGAGTCAGCCTCAGCCCAGTGTTCACGTGGTTGTGCACACTCGTACATACAAGTGTAGACTCCACACACAGTGCACACATACACCACAGTCACAAAGCAAGGTGGTCCTAGGTGTGACTTGCTCTCTGCATGACACCCTCATCCAGACAGGCTGCAGAGGCTTGCTTTTCAAGCACTGAGTTTTTTAGTTAAATCCAGAGGTTTCTTAGCCATTATAAACTCTTGTATAATACATCTGGTAACCTGCTCATTGTTGTTCTCCTGGCGTGTTTCCTAAGACTTTGAAGCTTCTGTAAAATCATGTTTCAGTTCTCCAAGATCTCACTGTGGCAAGAAGGGGTGCTCACTGATCTCTGCTTCTCCCTAGATATTCTCTGAGCGGCGGGGGAGCCTCAGCACACTGAAGGCCCATGGCACCAGGGTTGATTTTTTTCCTTTCTTCTTCATCTCCCTTCTTTTTAAAAGTCAACGAGAGCCTTTGCCGACTCTGCGAAGAGGTGTCACGGAGGGGCTCACCTTCCGGTAGCGCCAGCACCTGTCCAGGGAACAGCCTCATCGTGCCACAGCCAGATGGAGTCTTTCCGATGGGGTGGGGGAGGGTCACCTCCTTCAAGCGATTATTTTATTTTTTTATCGTTTTTAATTTTAATCATAGTGCACATATTCAAAGAAAGTATCTTTAAACACAAAAAACCCTGAAATGTATATTTGGATTGTTTTAAGGCAATTGAAGACACGCAACCTCAGGTATCCCGCTCATATCGATAGCTCCTCCCCCCGGAGACGGAGAGTCGTTCTGGTGGATCAGTGTACAGACTGTATATAGCGTCATTTTTACGGAAACCCTTTTGGCGTGCATAAGGATCACTGTGTACACATTGGCCAAGTGCTTCTGTAGATATGTCTGTGGAGTAAATATTTGACAGGCCAGAACTTGAGTCTATTGCCTTGCCTTTATTACGTGTAAATTTTGAATCTCGTGACCAGTGATTTGGATTTTATTTTGTATTTACAGGGTCTGTCATTAATAATAATTAACCCCCCCTCCCCTCATGGAACACTCCCATTTGTACCTCAACAGATGCAAATTTCCCTCTCGTTCACCCTACGCCCTTTTTGGTACACTTAGAAGTTTTCCTTTTCCATCAATGGTACTGTTTCTTAGTGTTTTCAATTGGAACATATCTTGTCTCACAGAGCTTTAAATTATCCTCTTAGGTTTCTTCCGGATGACGCGCTCTCATCTAACCTATGTTGGGTTGTGCCACCTCATCTGTACTAGATGTCTTGTCTGACATCTTTCCATGAAATCCTGTAGTACAACCTGCGTATCATCTTCTCCACCACAAAGTGTCTGAATGCTTACACAAATAAATTTTATAACTCACTCATCTTGCAACTGTTCTTGAAACATGGCTCCACGGAGCAGATGGGGCATCTGCTCTGCACATGTGTATAGTTGAGGAAGCGTGTGTATGTTGAGACATGTTGAAAGACTCCAGGGGAAAGTGCCCAGATGTCAAAAAGCCAAATGTCCAGGTTATCTCCCTATGCAATTTGTGTGATTGGTCCGAGTTATGACCTATGTTGCGGGTTTGTGAAATTGCTGAAGCTCTTGCTGGGGTCTTGGAAAGGCAGTTTTGATTTTGCTCAAAGAACCGGGTCTGCTGGTCCTGTCAGCCAAGCTTTCTGTTCTTTTATATTGTAGAGCATCCTTTGGCAGGTTGGGAATTCCCCGGTCTTGCCGGTCTCGCTCAGATTTGTGTAGTGTTGTTTGTTGATGCTAATTACTGCCTCCCTGTTGGGGTCTTAGATCTTGAGAAAGACAAAGGGTTTTTGGAGCAGGAACTTTGGATGAACTTGGCAACATCAGCTCAGCCTTGCGTTGGTGTGTAGTGTTACAGGAAGGCAGGCCAAGGCTAGACGCGTCGGGCTTGAGACATTGCTCAGACTTACTAAATGGGGTCCAGGTTTTTAGACTAATCAATTGTGGTAGTCTGTTAGAAGTACTAGGTTTGAGCTGGAGTAATAATTTCATTCAAGGATACATTTTGGCTAGGGGAAAGAAAGACACAATTGTTTTTTGCTTTAAAAAAAATTTTTTTTTGAGTCTATGGGACATGTGTGCAGTTCCCTCAAAGACCAGAAGAGGATAATGAGATCCCTCTCTTGGGAACTGTAGTTATAGGTGAGCTGCCCTGTGGGTGCTGGGAACTGAATCTGGGTGTGCTGTAAGAACAGCCTGTGTTCGTAACTGCTGAGCCATCACTCTGGCCCCAGTACAGTGTTACTTTATACCACGAATGTTACCTGGAACAGTAGTTGGAGAGTATTTTGTTTCTAGAGTGCTCTGCTTTGGAGTGCTCTGTGGTTTGTTTGTTTTTGTTGTTTTGCTTTTGGTCTTTTTTTTTTTTTTTTTTTTTTAACCAGGCTTGATGTATAAACCAAAGGTTGTTGCAGGAAAGTCACCAAATGAACCTGTTCTGCAGAGTGCTGTTGACTTGAAAAGCGTCCCTAAGGGCCACAGGCATTTCTAGTGGAGAGAGCTCGTCAATTTTACAAGTGGGCAGTGATACAGTGGTGAAGCCAATCGTCTTTTCTCTTTCCAGTGCTGGTGTATGAACCAGGACTTGTGTGTGCTGGGTCAGTGCTTTCCTGTGCTTACCCTGCAATCCCTGCCATCCGTCTTTAACAACCTAACAGCTGTGGCTGAGCTGCTCAGAGGACTAGATGCTAATTAAGCATAAGCTTACCGAGGTGAGTGTAGGCTGGTCCTCTGCACGTAGTAGACCACAAGGCATGGTTCCCATCTCCTGTGGAAGCAACAGAGTTTGTTGGAAACCTTGCTGTGGATGTGGGGTTGACAGGTTTAAAGTGGATTGCCTCGTTAGATAGTCTCTTCTATGTTAACACTGTAGCACAAAATCGATGAGGTTTTGTTTAGCTCGGCAAGCTGTGTGTTCAATTCTAGTCCTTTATTCAGAGCAGGGCCTATCTCAGGACACTGGTACCGGTTTTGCATCACAGGCTACAGTGGGTGAGCTCAGCATCACCCAGAAGTCCTTCCACAGCAGCATGCTGTCCACAGCTCACGCAACCATGCCACCAGTCTGGGAAAATGAGCATCCTGAGGAGCAGTGAGGTAGGCCGAGCACTGAGCCCTGGCTCACAGACAGGTTGTCCTTTAGGTAGTCCATGTTGGCCCTCATGAGTCCTGAGATTGCAGGTGTGCCACACGTTGGCTCGATGATGGTCCCCCCATTGCTGTCCCAGTAGGTAACACCCTGTGATGTGGAACCACCTGTGCAGAATGAGAGACCGTGGGTTCCTTCCTAGCAGCTGGGGTTTCTTCTTGAGCTGCTCGATATGGTTCCTGGTTCTGTATGTGGTGTTTTATACTATTCTTTGGGAAAACCTGTAATCGTGTATGCATTATATTTCTTTAAAAACCTGGCTTCTGTGTTTCTGCTACAAAATATGGCAATGAAGGTGGATTCCTGAGCACGCATACTGTCGTGCTTGGTCAATAAAGCTCTGGAAAGCTGTTGCTGCGTCTTGTGTTGTGGGATCTCTCAGACTCCGCCTCTTCCAGCAGCTCTGCTGTGCACTTGGTTAATCTCGCTCTGCAGCTGTACTGGAGTCTGAAGTGCCAGTCACATGGGGAGAATCTACTCACACTGCTGAAGGAAGTCATCTCCTCTCCAGCCCTGTGGGAATTTGACTCAGAGGGAGCCTGTTTCCAACACTGTTGGGTGCCTGGTGATGGGGTCCCCCTAGATGATTAGTGGCAGTGTCTGGGGAGTGTCAAGAGCTGTCTGCCCTTCTCACTCGGTGTGCCTTCTGCCCAAGCCTTTACTCATTAGTGTGCTAAATGTTGCATTTCCTCAGAGGTTGTGCCCCTTCCCGTCCACCCAGTACCACCCTTTCGCCGCCACACAGAGAGAGAACACAGGTGGTGGTTTTGCCTCAGACTTTTGTGTGCTGGATCGTGGCGTGAGGTATTTTTATTCCCTTTTGTTGGTACTTAGAACCATCTGGTACATTGTAAGGCAAATGATTGATACATCTTATTCCTTATCCATGTGAGTCTGACACCAGCCATAACCCCTCAACGTTGGTGGGTCTGTTTTTAGGTAAGAAGGCCCTTGCTGGGGTGGAGGGCACAGGGAGAGGGGACTGCTGACCTGGCCAGCTTGCATTATAGATAGAGGGTTCTATGCATGAAGGGAATGGCAGCCACCCAGCTGCCCTAGAGAGCAGGCAAACATTTTTCCACTGGGAGGCTCAGGTAGTGTTTGGCAGCCAGGTCCCCCAGAGGAGTCTGTCCAGGATGTGGGCTGTCATCCTGTCTGTACCCCATGCCCAGAAGGAATGAGTATAAAAAAGAGAAAGACTTGGAGACAGGCACAATAGATACTACTAGAGAATGTGCAGGTTCAAACCAAACCACGGCCTTGCAGGGAACTGGGGCCAATCACCAGGGCTGGGACTTCGTACCATTACCATACGGTGCTGCTTCCAAGAAGCTCGCTTGGTGCCCCATAATGTAACAGCACAAATGGCCCCAGTCAACAACATACAGCTTCTCATGCTTGTGAAACAGACAGCAAAACAACATGGCCTAGGAGCCCCCACTGTACACACCACGCACAGGGCGGTGACGCCCACGTATTGCACTGGTTATCTGCTTCTCCACAGAAAACAACCCCACTACACTTTGTAAATAGGAATCACACAGTTTGGTCAGCTTCCACCAAGAAAATGGGTATGACAACCAGGCTGTCACTGGAGCCCACCCCTTTAGTGGAACGGAGTGCTCCACAAATTGCTTATTCAGGAAAAGTGAGTCCTACAGATGTCCTATTATAAAAGTAGAAAGATTGGAGAAAAAAAATGAAATCCAAAATGATCTCATTTACTCAAGACCATGCCGTGTTGTGAACACTGGAAAAATCCGTTTGGAAAACAGCAGTCTGCAGGTGAAACGCTCACCCGCCGTCTTCCCTGACACGGTGAGCGGACGTGTGGCCCTGGACTGGCTATGCTCCAGGACAAAGACTGTCATTTGGCACTCTCGATGACAATGTGTCAATGCTGGCACAAGCTGAAGCGCCTCTGGAGAATGGCAAGACAAGCCCTCCCCCCCCTCCCCCCAGGCCTGGAGGGAAAGGCTGTCCAAAAAGATACTGGAAAAGACAATGTTGGAGATAGGCCTGTGAAGGAGGGTGGGTGAGAACCACCGCAGGTGGTGGTCACTGTGTTCACACGGTGTGCATTTCACTAGGCTTCAGTGTATCCTCCAGGAAAGCAGCCAGTGGGCACGTCCAGCCGTCAGTACAGGTGTGATTCTTTGTGACTCAAGATGTGGGCCCTAGAGGCTGAGCTGGTGGCACTTCGGATCACTTCCATCCATCTAAAAGGACGGGAGAAGGGACATAAGCACTGGGTGACTTTGTATGTCCACACCTGGTTTGTAACAGACATTGTAAAGGCATTACTTCCAAAGACGACAAGTGGAAGGGAGACCAGAGCTTGTCAAAGATGCCCTGTTGTTCAAGCAGAGGGCCCCTGTAATGGTTTTAGGGGGACGATGTCTGGGAACTGTCAGCACGATGCACATACGGCGGGCAGTTCCAAAGACATTGTAAGGGCTGCATTCATACAACCATCCCGTCTCATTTGATGAGCGCATCTTCTTGTACATTTGCAAGAAATGGGTAGCACTGGATCTGGGACATGCCGAGTCTGCAAGCTGCTAGTTGTCACAGTTGAGGGTGTTACTAGGACCAGCTCCCAGGGTTCAGGGATGTTCAGAATCATCTGTCCTAAGTTACCTGGTCCAACATGTCTTGAGTGTGGGTAAAGAAGACCACCTACTCTTGGGATTCAGCATGGCAAGGCCTTGGAAGGATCTCTCTAGATCTTTGAAGATCTTGACCAGTGGTTCTCAACTTTCCTGTTTTTGTTGCTACTTCATAACTGTAATTTTAGTACTGTTATGAATCATACTGTAAATATCTTGAGTTTTCTGACAAGTCTTAGGCAAACCCCCGTGCAGGGGTCGAGACCCACAGGTTGAGAACTGATGATCTGGGCTGAGACTTGCCACCTTTTGGATGCATTTGCAAGCAGTTTGGCTTAGGGGTTGCTGGCTGGTTTCACAGACACTTGCTAGGGGTTGTTTCTAGTTGGCTTGTTGACCTAGAAATGCTATGGGCCAGTGAGGGAACAAGCCATCATCCAGAAAAGTAGCAGGCCAGACGAGAACTTGCTCCCTAGTGGGGGGGGGGGGGGGGGGCCTGGCATGTTGAGACCTCTGAGTGGTACTACAGTGACCTTGGTTGTCTTGTGGTGCTATGGAATGCATTTCCCGAAAGCCCAGTTTCCCCTTGGAATGTAAGTTTCATGAACAGCTTTAAGTCAGTTCACACCTGAAAACCTGGAAGTCTATTTCCCTCCTAACCTCCTGGTCTCGGACCACTCCAACACTCAGCTTGCTTTCTTTGTGTGGTCGTTAACTAGAATCATCCTTTGGTTCCATTATGGCCACCTGTGCCCTGCCTCCCCCTAAAGTGCATCTGCTGAAGCTTCCTAGTATAATGTGTACATGGTAGAGCACCAAGCACATTGGTGTGTGCTGACCTTACATGGCAGGAGCTAACATCTCTGTGACACCACGCTGTGGGGCTGGGAGTATGAAGCAGACCTACAGAATGCTCACGAACTACTCAGAAGAGGTGAACCCTGATGTCAGGATGGGGACCACGGTCCTGCAGGTGGGCAAACAGGGTTAGGGGGCACCTACCTTTCAAATGTGTATTCACTTTCAGCCCTGAAGTAGTACACGTGGGACTTGAAATGCAGCTTGAACACATAATCCTTGTGGATGTTCTCAGACTCTGAGGGGATGGTGAGTGAATAGCCCAGCAGAGGCAGGCTGGCGAGGGGGTGACTGTCCTGCAACAGGGTACAGAGGGGCCTTTGAGGACGTGGTCAGTGGTGTTGGGTAGGGTTGCTGTTCTAGTCAAGGGCTCCAGCTCGGGAATATGTTGGACCAGAGGAAGCCAATCTTGGCCAGTGTGCCGTGGTCCCTCCAGGAGAAGACATGCTTTTGTTTCCTCCCTTAAGGGCTAGTCCCTTAGAACAAGGCAGGCATCTGGCTCGTTTTCGCCCCCTTGACACAAGACAGCATCGAGTCACCCCCTTCCCTTGCAGAGCAGAGCTAGTAAGGCAGCTTATCTTTGAGCAATTGGATATCAGTGTTCATTTAGAGCTAAAAATCTATGATGGACATGGCTGATCCTGGAACCCTGCATTTCCCAACACCAGGTGCTGCAGGCTCAGCCTCAGGGAGGCATTCCCCTGTGCTTGAGAGCAGGTGTACTTCAGGTTAGGGCCAGCTGCCCATGTGGGGCACTTACCTGGTGTGATTTGTAGAAGAACAGGCAGAAGTTAGTGAACACCACCCACAGCTTCTGCCAGCCATTGCTGTTCTTGAACTTTCTCAGCAAGTTCCCAGAGAGCTGGTTCTGAAAGACGTGGGGGTGGGGTGAGGGAGGGATAGGAGGTGGTCAGAAACAGATCAAAGACAAGCAGGGAGTCGGAACACCAGGTCCATGGCATTCACTGCGTCTCAAGAGCCAGGTCCTGAGTTCCTAGCTCTGAGCATGGGTTTCCCACATCAGACGTCCTTCATTGTATGTTGCCAGGTCATCAGGCTATATGATGAATTCCTGACCTTGCACAGGTGTAAGTGCTTACTAGAGTCACCCTTGAATGTGACATCATTAGGGAGCTAGGTGGTCGGTCATATGATGAGTGACGTTCTAAGGAAGTGAGTGATTCAGGGACACCATTCAATACCAGAAGCAGAGGGTAGAGTGGGCACCCACAATCAGGGATGGCCAGCCAATGAGCTGAAAAGGCACAGAGCGTCCCTACAGGGAAGAGGGCCTGGCTCACTGCAGGCTAGGATCCTGAATTTCTGACCACCTGAACTATGAGGAGTCATCTAAGTCACTGGAATTCTGGTCTTTTTCCCTGCAAGATCCAGGTCTATCAGCATAGATCTGTGGAGCGGCTCTATGCTGCCACCTAGTGGGAAGGCCCAGAAGCCACTCTTGTTGAATTCCTGCAGTTCCTGTAAGTATTAATCCTTGCTGTGTGTAGTGAGGGCAAGGACACAGCACAGACAGTGAAGAGGTCTGGCCACTTCCTGACAAGCCGACCTTTCACCCTGCTGTCAAGTGACATGAGCGGAGGGCACGGAAGGAAAGCTGGAGGTGTACAGTAGCGAAGGGTAATGGATGCCCCCCAACAGTTCACTGAAAACGGTGAGATTGACAAACTGTGTATCTGTTACCTCCCGGTTCAGCATCTCAGGCTGAAGGGAGAGCCCCGCAGCACGCACGGAGCACACTCTGTTCTCGCAGAAGGCCTCAAGTGCGTTCCCGGCACCCACACTAGTAGATCACGGTGGCCTAGGTAACTCAGGCTCTAGGGGATTCAACACCCCCCTTGGCTACCACGGGCAGGACGGTGCTCACATACATGTAACCCCACCCCTGCTGAGAGAAAAGCTTTAATATACCTCTAAGTCTGTTTTACTGTTTTCTAAGCGCTGGTGTCAGGAAGGCCCTAGAGAAGAAATGTTTACAAGTTCCATCCTTCAGCTGGTCAGACTGACGGGAGACGGAGAGGTGAGCTGAGAGGGAATTCTGCCTGAACAGCTTCAACCATCCACCCATCTGGCTGCCACTACCTGCCTGCAGGGGGGGCAAGGGATTCTGGGTAGTGGCAAGCCTCGCTGCCCATGAGACAGGACCCTAATAAACCCTTCTGTCCAGCCCTCCTTTCAGAACTCTCCCTAAACAATGACACTGGTCTGTCATTGCATCCCCAGTCACCAACCCCAGCAAAGCTGGTAGTGTCTGGCCTGTCACTTGTCACCGCACCCTGCCCTCTTAAAGCTGAGCCCGCGTTCACATGGGTGGCAGAATGAAGCATCTAGGAAGAGAGGCCAAGAGAACGTTTTCCTGGCAGCAGCACACGGCCAGCGGCCTCATAGAATGGAGGAGCTGCTGTGTCTGGGGGTACTGCCTCCCCCAGGATGGTCCTCCCAGGATGGTCCTCTGCTGCTTTCAAGGACAGGTCATGCCTTGCCTGGGATGCCCTCACACGGGCCAAGAGGAAGGGTGGCGTGGAGCAAGGGCAGCAGGCAGGCAGCCTCTCAGCAGGCAGGGCTTGGAAATGTGACCACAGGACACCAAGGTTAGACACTCACGGGGAAGGGAGTGTGTGGGAGCGCTAGGGTCTTGGCTGGGGCCCCTTGAAAATGTCTTCAGGACATAGTAGGAACCTCTGTAAACTGACGGCCACTTGCAGAACACAATTCCAAGACTACTGGGATGTATCTTAAAGGACTTGTGTGTATATCTCCATTTTTTAAAGATCAAAGGACCAACAAACTACTACTGTCCTTGGCTCAGCCTTTCGTGTGACACTATGTGGCCCAGGCAAATCAAACATTACAACTTCAGAACTTTGTACATTTTGAAGAATGAGTGGAGTCCGTCTATAGAAGCCCCTGCCCTTCCCGCATAGGGCCAGAGTTGGGAGGCACTGAAGATGTAGAAGCAGCCACACAACTAGGAGGGACCATGGAGCCTTGCACCAGCAGGTGCTGTTGATAACGCATCAGGAGACAGCTTTGCTGTTCCTAAGCTTGCCAGGCTACGCAGTGGCTACTTTGAAGTGGGATTTAGAGAAGTCTAGAAGCTGGAGTGACCCAATGGAAGGCTCGCCTTCAAAGCCACAAGTCACTGAGCCCATCTGGAGACACCTACCCTGGGGTCCCTTCTTGGATGTCTCCTGTAAACTGCAATGGAGCCCTGCTAGAAACACCTCATCCTCTTTCAGACCTGGCTACCCGCTGGGTACCTGATTCCACAACTGCCATGGTGTCTTCTGGGTACCTCATTCGACAACTTCCATGGTGTGTGTGGCTATTGGTTGGTATGGGTTACACAGCTGTACAGGAGCAGAATCCTGCCCTTGGCTAACTCCATGGAAAGAAAAGACAATGTGGAGAACAAAGGAAATGAGGTGGCTCACAGGCAGCTGGAAGCCAGATGAGGGGGATCTGCACCGCATTTACAAAGGAGAGCGCCACTCTGCCCCAGCTGTGGGGTGAGTACAGTTCCTTACACCCTTAGGCTGGCTCTTCTGCGCCAGCTGATCATATAATGGCGCTCTCAGTGGCCGGGCACAGAGGCTTCTCAGTAAGCCCGAGGCTGAAGGTGAAGGCCGGCTCAGGCCAGTTCCATACCTCCACTGCAATGCTGAAGTCCACCATGGAGACACTGGTGCTACGATGCCAGCACACGTGCACCATTGTGTTGCCACGGTGAGGGGCCTGGCGCTCCAGCGAGGTCCGAGAGGCGCTCAGATCATCCTCTGACTCCTGGTCAGCCGCTGCGGCTTCATCCGGGGACTCTGCAGAAGGTGATCAGGGGCAGTACTGGTGTTTCTCTTCCCTAGGACCAGCCTGGAGTGCTGGCAAGGTTCCCAGTGTGGTCCCCAAAGGGTACCCAATGAGCAGGGTTCTAATGAGGCCTCCGTGGGAGAGCATCCTCCCAGAATCCCCTGCCCTGGCTGGGAATCCTTCCTACATGTATGTAGACACTGGGCCTGTGGCCTGCTTCCTGTCTCTGAACACCAGCTAATACAGGGTAACATTGGCTTGGAAGAGATGACACCCCAGTCCCTCTCATTCTCAGGAAGGATCCACTTTTTGACAAGTTAAATTTCTTAATCTTTAACACTGATCCCTAAAGCATGGATAGGAGGCCTACCTGCTAGGGGTTCTGACTGTGTATGGTATTCTCCCTCTGTGAAGCAGAGCCCTCCCTGCCTCTCCCTCAGGGGACAGGCCTTGTAGCCATGGCCTTGGGCACTGCACCAAGGACACATCCACACTACTTACTGTTGTCAGGGGGGCTGCTGGCAAGGAGCTCGGGGGTGGGTCCATTGCTTTTCTCTGCCAGGTCAATGGCCATCTGGATGTCCTCCATCCATTTTTCCATTTCTGAACGGGAACTGAAGACAGAGATGACATGGGCTTGTCAGACCATGGCCAGTCAAAGGCAGACAGTAAGAGGTCAGGTTCACGAGTTACCTGGCGGCCACGATGATGGATTGCCGCTGGCCCCTCAGGGTCAGGCAGTGGGGCACGCCCCACTCCTCCTCACTCTCCTCGATCTGTGGAAGCAGAGTTTATTGAGACGCGGCTGGGCAACAAGCCAGGCACCTGGTGCATTTGTGGACACTCACCAAACTGGCTACCAGACCAGTAAAGGCAGAATTCAGAGCGGGACTCTGGCCCCAGAGGAGCCATTTCCATAGTCAGGGAAGATGCGCTAAGGCAAAAGTCATATACTTCCTCTCCATCTTGTGAGAAGGTTGACATTAGCCAGGTCCTTATGAAAAGGCAGGTGCCCTGTGGATACCTGATGACCAGGATGCAGGTGAGAAAGATTGGCTTTGTCCTCACTGGAGAGACAGCTGGGGCCAGCAATGAGACAAGAGAGGCAGGCTCACATACAGCCTAAACTCTCCCTGGATTCTACAAAGACCATCCTGAGGCCTCACGTGTGTGGACAAGGTAGTGTCTCTCCGGGGCCCTCCTTGCTATCGGCCCCCAAGGGATCTGCTCTTCACAAGGGGGGCATGCCAGCACTGGACTCTTACCGTCATGCCGTAGAGCGGGAGCTGGCCGTGGACTTTAAACTGATTAGATGCCGTCAGCCCCCGGCTGGTATACAGCAAGACATCGTTGAACTAGAGGTACAAGCAGAAGTGTGTGATCTGAATGGGTCCCTTTTACCTCCAAGGCCTCCCAAGGGGGTGGGTGAGGGCTAGTCTCAGGACCTTCCTTGCCCACTGGCAACATGGTTCTGGGACTGTCAAGGACAAACCGGTTGGCTTGCCCCACTCACCAGGAAAAACATGCGCTGTTGAAGCCCCTTCCCGGAGAGCTTGCTGAGGCTGCCCAGGCGGATGAACTCCTGCAGAGCAGACAGAAGCTCAGTTTACTAAGAGGGTGAGAGTCTCGGCAGTGCCTGGGTTCTGGCCTCCTCGGCCCTCACCCAACCCGTGACAGTACAGCACTGAACAGTGATCACTGTATGCGTGGTTGCTGCTTGCCCCCAGCCTCCTTGCTGTTAAGTCATGGCTAAGGGCCATCTTTCTTGTTCCCAGGAACCTTTGCAGCAGGCAGCAGGGGCCAGGAAAGGTACTGAGGGTAGATCGCTCTTCTCCGTGATCAACAGCTGTGGTTCTGAGGGACGGTAGCTGTAGAGTATGAATGAGCCATGGCAAAAGAATCTGAGGAACTCTGCCTCTTGAGCCACGCTTTCCCTGAACTCCAGATTCCCAAGAGCGGGTCTCTCACAGGAGCAAGCACGTCAGCAAACAACAGTGTTGTGTGTTTTTAAGAGCGGATCTTTTCTTTTCCCTTTCCCTCCTCCCTCCCTTCCTTCCTCCCTTCCTTCCTCCCTTCCTTCCTCTCTTCCTCTCTCTTTCTCAGAGACAAGGTTTCACCACATAACTCTGGCTGGTCTAGAACTTGCTATCCAGACCAACTGGTCCCGAACTCCTAAGTTACTCCTGCCTCTGCCTCCCAGATGCCAAAATAAGGTGTGTGCCATCATGGCTGAGCTAAGATGAGAGTCTTGCTAGGCTGGCTCCCAACTCCTGAGCTTAACTAACCCTCCTCCCTCAGTCTCTGGAGAATCTGGAATTATAGCCATGGACCAGTGTCTAATAAAATGCACATCGGATCTATCACTCATGACAACCACTGTCAACTTCCGTGTTGCCAGATCAGGAGTCAGTCTCTCTAACGGCCTCTCATCCCTTTCTGATTTACTCAGATGACTGTGAACAGTTCAGGGAGGCAGCGTGCTGAGCCAATGCCTGCATCGTAAGGCAGCCAATTCCAACCTCACAAGTAGACAAACTCCCTTTGCTGAGCGGGTCGTATGTGTCTGACACATCTATGTGTTCCTGTTAGTTAGCTCCTGAAGTTCAGCGTTATTCCATGTTCAGACAGACAAGCAGAATGGTTAAGAAACTTGCCTAAGCGCATCTGGCTGGCTCACAGGTAACATACCCTTGTGATGCCGGGCTGTGTGGCTGCCACTCTAGGAGAGATGGCTGCCATGAGCTAGGCTGCCCTGAGCTAGGCTACCCTGAGCTATCTGAGGCTCAGAGCAAGGCTGTGACTGCTGTGGGGTAGCCTGGGCTCAGAGCATGGCTGCTGAAGCTCCAAGCAGACCTGCTTTAGTCTTACGGCATATGGCACTAATGTGGAGAATCCTACTTCAATGGGCAAGCAGGCCCAGACCATTTGGGTCTGGGTTAGAGTTAGGTACACCCAAATATCCAAGGCTTCCCCCATGGGTCTCGAGTCACATGGATTAGAAGTTTTCTGGGTGAGGGCTAGGGGAACCTTGGTGGTAAAGTGCTTGCTGTGCAAACAGAAGGACCTGAGTTTGAACCTTTGTGTCCATGTAAAATGGGCAAGCATGGTGGTGTGCACTTGTGATCCCAGCACTGGGGAGCTGGGGACAGGAGACACCCTGGGACTTGGTGGCCATCCAGTCTAGCCTACACACATGTACATGCACGCACACACATGCACGCGCACACACACACACACACACGCACACACACATGAACACGTGCACACACACACACAGAGTTGCCATGGCAAGCTGAGTGTGACAGCTCATAACCTATAATCCTAGTAGTCCTCCCGGTGGAGGAGGCAGGAGGATCAAGAGTTTGAGAGCAGCCTGGGCTAGGGATCAGAGGCCAAGCATATCCAGGACCAGGCTGGGCAGGGTATGAATTCAGCCAGCCATCCCATAGAGAGACCAGGGGAGATGTGATAAGTGAGCGAGTGATTATGTCTCCTGGATGGCTGCCCCCACAGCCCACCCCGAGGAGAGTAACAGAACAAACGTAACGTGGGCTATTTCCCATCTCCCCGTTCCCGCTGGGCTGGAAAGAATGTGCAGCTAATCACATGACCCTTGAGTGCCTGATTCTGACACGGTGCCAGCAGGACAAGGGTGTTAACAGGGTAACTGAGTGCTGCTTGTCCACAACCATTCATCCCATGGAGCTCAGATCACAAGTGTGCATGTGTCATAGACTCAGACCACAAGTGTGTGTCACAGGCTTGGATCACAAGTGAGTGTGTGTCACGGTCTCGGACCACAAGTGAGTGTGTCACAGTCTCGAGCCACAAGTGTATGTGTCACCATCTTGAACCACAAGTGTGTGTGTGTGTGTGTGTGTGTGATCATATCAGACCACAAGTGTGTCTGTCACCATTTTGAACCACAAGTGTGTGTATGTGTGTGTGTGTCACAGTCTCGGGCCACAAGTGTGTGTGACCATATCAGATCACAAGTGTGTGTGTGTATGTGACAGTCTCAGACCAGAAGTATGTGTGTCACCATCTCGAACCACGTGTGTGTGTGTGTGTGTGTGTGTGTGTGTGTAAGAGAGAGAGAGAGAGAGAGAGAGAGAGAGAGAGAGAGTATTGGACCCTAACCCTGACCATTACCATTGCTGGCATTTTTTCACCATATTTTCTGTTTTCACTTATATAAGTTTAAAAAGCATGAAAACTTTCTTAAACTGTCTTTGCAATGTGTGTGTGGAAGAAGGGGCCTGGGATGGCGCAGGACATAAGCACATTAACTAATCAGGAGGCCAGAGCTAACCGACTATGCTAGCACACACTAGGTGTTCCCCTGTTCTCCCAGGTGGTAGGAGGAGACCAGAGCCCGCCAGCCTTACCTTCCAGCCCCGACACCCTGTCTGACACTACCCGACACCTTGTGCCTACCCTTCCTGGGATCACAAGATTGTCAATGCCAATCAGATCTTTCTTGAGCTCATGAAGCTTCTGGAAGTTCTCCATCTTGATCATGGTACCGTGCAGCTGTGCCACCATCTCTGTGATCTCTGCCAGCGCAGCTGAGGAAGGGAAACGGGCTGCAGCTTAGCAGAGACAGGACCAGGAGCCCGGCAGGATGAGCTTACTCCAGGATGCTTTGTCTCAGCCAGTGCCATGAGCTCCAGGCCCGCTCCACCCTCACACATTACAACCCAGTTTGGTCTAACAGACATTTACTGGGCATCCACTGGTCAGCAGGGTGGGAGGAGGCTCAGAGGGCACAAAGGGTATCTTAGCCCCATGGTGCTCAGGCACAGAGGGACCCAGGGGCAGCCTCTTCACTGGTCCCTGATCAGCGAGGCCACCTTATGTCTTGACAGGTGACACTGGAGTCCATTTAACTTTTAAGGACAAATGAGCCCCACTAGTGACTAGAGAAACACAATGCAAATTGGCCAGGCTTGCTAAGGGGGGGTCACAAACCCCGCCCTTGTGGGCGACTCGCTCAAAGCTGGGAGGGGCCTTTAGCCATCCCATCCTGGCATAGCTGACTGATGATGCCAGTGGTGTGAGACAAGATGGGAGAGAGGGCAGCCTTAACTCAAGGGTCAGGCAGAGGTCAAGGTGTTGCCCCCCCCTCCCCCAGTGGGCCTGAAATGGGAGTACTGAGTGCAAAGGAGAGGAGTGTGTGCTAACAGGGAAGAAAAAAAAAAGTGTTCTATCTACCAGCATCACCTTCCCATAGGAAGATCAGGATGGTAACCATCACACGATGGAAACCCGGGATGCTGCAACATTAGACAGTCCAGAGACCCCCAGTGGGCACAGCATCCTGCAGGGGGCACGGGCACTGGTGTGGGTCATGTGCACATGCATTCTTACCTCTGCAGTCCCTGAAGTCAGCGTGGCTCGGAGGGTGGTGCTTGCACAGCCGCTCCAGGACCTGCTTGTAGTGCATGAGCCGGTGTAGAGGACGCAGGAGGAAAGTGTTGAGGGGCAGGTAACACACCTTCTGCAGCTCGAAGTCTCGGCAGAAATGTTCCAGCCGCCGGGAGCCCTTGATGGAGGTCTCCAGGGCCTCCAGGGCCTCGCTGTGCTTCCACAGGTGGGCCGCCAGGTGCTTTAGGGGGGAAGCAATGTCCCTGTCAGCACGTGCCCGCCGGCGTGACGTGGGGAAACCGAGGAAACCTCTGTGCTCATGATTCTACACGTTTTAATTCTCGTAGGTCACTAGTTTGTTAGTTCTAGGAGCTGCTAAGCATGACATGGAGAACCCCATGAAGGCAGCGACCGGTTTGAGACGCACCTGCATTATTAGGGAACGGGTGAGCTACGGGAGGGATATCAGAGGCCTACACGTCCCTCGGAAAACAGAGGCATGCAAGGCCAGGATGCACTCTCTTTGTGTGCGCTTTCATCTTGTGCCTTGGGGGTGTGTGGGCTGATGCTTGGCAGGTGGGTAGTTCACAGTGAGGGCTGGAGACCACACGCTGCAGAAAGACCTGATTATCATATGGTGATAGAACCATAGGCTAGGTTCTCCTGGTCATGCTATATCCAGTGTCATGTTCTGACACAAGATAGTACTGCAGAGCTCAGCTGAACTCAATGCACACAGTGAAGGCACACAGGAGAGACGGCCACAGGCACATGCTCCTGCGTGCTGGCCAAAGAGACGGCTGACTATGCTTAGCGTGAGCAAATGCAGTTTGGTGCCTGGGCTGCGGGGGTGGGGTAGCAAAGACACGACAAGCAGGCATCGCTGCTAACCCAGGATGCTACATTTCTAGAATCGCCTGCTGTTTTATAAGAATTCTTTAATACCAACAATAAAAACCAAAGTAAAACAAGACGAGCAAACAAAACCCATGCGACTCAGCTCGCTCCTCAGCCATGGCTGCCAGCGCCCTCCCCAGTCCATTTTTGCTTTGCTTGCACAGAGCCCCATGCTGCAAACCCTTGAGGTCGGCATGGCACTGAAATGCCATAGAGGCTGAGGAGGCTGGCTGAGCACAAGATGTCAGCCCGTGGACTGAGGAACGTGGTGCCTGGCACAGGGTATACTTTTAGTCTTCCGTGCTGGTTGATGGAGAAGGCAGAGTTAGCAGCTCTTGGTGGAAGAGCAGTGGGGGTTCTTGGCAATCAGACTGAGAAGGCCACAGGTGGCTGGTGATCAGCATCAAGGAAATGTCCCTGGGAGTGGGGGAAGGGCCAGACACGTCTCCCCACTGCTCCTGAGTCCTGCACCTATGCCCCCAAATAAGGGGGGTTTGGTTTTTCTTTTCAGATAAGTGGGAGCCAGACCGGGCTGAGGAAAGCACATGGAGCGAGAATAGCCGTCTTAGGAATGGCCGGTGACTGAGATGTACAGCCAGTAAGTCACATCATGGAAGAAAGAAGCTAGCTGGGTCAGGCTAGATCTGTACCATCCAGCCACAGGACACTCTGCGGAAGATAAAACTGAATCTGTGAAAGACCCAGTGTGAGGACAGAGAGGTGGCCAGCGGAGGCACAGCAAGCTTAGCTCAGATAGGGTCTTCCTGCCTCAGCCCCCTGGGATCACAGGACTGGACCACCAGGTCCAGCTCCACAGTGCACTTACTTTTTAAGGCATCAATTAAAAATGTTTCTGTCTGATGCTATCATGGTGGGACTTTTCTTCGCACTCAGAATGTCTGGTACCAAGAGTGAGCCCCGAGTGGACCACAGGTTTAGGCAGTGGTAATACTGTATTACTGGTCCATCAATCTTAGCTGTATTGATTACATCAGTGAAAAATGTGAAAACCATGAGTGTTGGGTGTGTGTGGGGGGGACCCTATATGCTCTGAATAAAACTTAAAATTGCACTGGAAAAGCAAAATATATTTTTAAAACACAGATACAAAGATGCCTGTTACTCAGAAACCCAAGTTCTGTGCTAAGCCCACCCCACAGCGCTAAGACTTGGCTGTGAACCTTGCCAGGCTCTGCTTGCTTTTCTTGATTGATACCTGACACCTCAAGATCTCACACAGCTTCTCTCTGATGCTGTCCCACACTGCAGCATGGTATGCTTTAAATAGGGTCAAACACTGATGCTTCAGGGTCTACTGAGTTACACGATAATCTTCATTAAGAAGTGGGGAGGGCTGAGGACGTGGAGAAGGAGAGTGGTGCATCCATACACACACACACACACACACACCATACATACACACACACACCACACACACATACATACATCATACACACACACCATACACATACACCACACCCACATACATACACCATACACACACATCATACACACACACCACACCCACATACATACACCATACACACACACACCATATACATACACACCAAACATACACACATACACCACACATACACACATACACCCCATACATATACACCATACAAACACACACCATATATATATATATATATATATATATATATATATATATATATATACACACACACACATTATACACATACACACCATAAACACACAAACCACACACACACCACACACCACATACAATAAATACACATCATACACACACACCACACACACATACACACACATACTCACAACATACAAATATCACACACACCATATATACACATACACACCATACACACGATATATACACACACCCCATACACATACAACCCCTCCACACCCCATAACACACCACCTGCAGATACCCTCTCCACACATACACACATACACACACCATACACACACTCCATATATACCACATACACCCTTTCCACCCCATAACAACACACCACCAGCACACAGATGCCTCCTCCGAACACAACACAATCACACCCCACCCAGAGCAGGAAGCTGACAAGAAATGTCTTGGGCAGCTCTTTATCCCAACACAGTGACCTAGCCGAACGGACAATGGGAGTGAATTCAAGCCTCACAGCACCCTCAATTCTGTGGGCGTCCTCCTACACGGTAGGTACTCCTTACCATGGACAGTGGGCTGCACGACTGCCTGGCTCTGCCACAGTGGAGGCAGCATGGAGGCTGCCTTTTTAGGGGTCGATCTTTTCTTGGGACAGCTATCAGGAACTGAGGTTCTGGGCATGCCTCAGCTGCTGAGATTTTACACTTCTTAAAAACATACACATAGGTATGTTCGGCACACAAATCGTGTGAATCAAAGCAAAAACCTTTTGTATTACAGGCATCCCTAAAAAGTGTGTCCAAATGGAAAAGTCTGAGTCTTAAACAGCGGTAGGAGAGGACCGTGGGCTAGTGCTTCTTAGCTCTCTCGGGTACACTTTCACTGTAGATGCTGCTGTTTAAAAACAGATTTGCCTTTCATGGGTTTAAAGACATGGAATAAGGCCTAGATAGTCTGGCATCTAGGACTGTCATGCACAAAGGAAGTCAGAACAACTGACTGAGGAAACATTCAGTAGAAACATTGTCTGTCGTTTTTTTTTTAAGGTTGTGAGTGACCTGTGTATTACTAAATACCCGTGGTTTATCTCCAACTCAGAGCTTCCCCAGTAACATTCTTTAGAAAGGTGAATGGTCGGTCTGATTACATGGTCATCCCTGGGTGCTTTGCAAAGCTGGACAGGCCCCGAACCAGTTCCAACCAGCTCACCTTCATGCCCTGAATGTTCTTCAGCATGACGTCTCCGATTCTTTGGTAATCTCCTCTGATGTGGGCATTTGAGCGGCCTTCCCTGGGGCAAGAGAGGTAGACACACAGAGTTAGTGATGAAACACCCATTTGACATCTCCCAATCACCCAGCTGGATTCCTCTCTAGTGGTTCCTATGTATTTTTCTTGGGAGCATATACATCGAGTGCTGGAAGATTCTGAATTAGCCCCTGGTTCAGTAGAGCCTTCCTCTTGTATCCCCGTGTGATTCCGGCACTTGGGAGGCTGTGGTAGGAGGATTGTAAACTCAAGGCTAGCCTGAGCTATACAGTAAGATCCTGTCTCAAAAACCAAACCAACAAGATGTTGGGAGCCAACTTTTAGCAGAAAGCGGCTAGATTATCTTTGCAGCCATCTGGAACCATATACCCTGATAAGAGATTTGGTTTTCAATAGCCTACAACAGCTGAAGCACACTCTGATATCCCACATATTTTGTGTTGCTGTTTACTGCCCCCAGCTGCAAGGCGCAGCGTGGTAGCCACACCTGCAAGGCATGCGGTTCACGTGCTGTCCACGTGCTATCCGGGCCATATATGCCTGTAAGGCGCACATGCTATCCAAGCCTGCAAGGCGCACGCTATAGACGCCTGTAAGGCTTATGTCATATCAACACCTGCAAGGCACGTGGTATCCACGCGCCTACAAGGCACGTGGCAAAAGTGTATAAATACCTCAGAATTCTCTTCAATAAAAGAGACTTGAGACTAGGGACGAGAGACTAGAGAAGAGACTTGAGACTTGATCACATCCTGTCTTGTCTCCATTCTTCGTGTCTCCTGCCCCTGCAGCCCCACTCTCTCTCTTGACCAGAGCACTTAGCCCCCAAAGCGTTGAGGCAGAGTGCAGGTTCTCAACAACAAGAGGTCTCCATTTGTCTTTGAAAGATAACCATGGTTGCGTCTGATGGCATTTTTTTCCTTCTACACACAAGTCAGCATAAACAACACTGGCACCAATGGGCTTATACACGCGTTCCATCCTTGGGACTAAGACACTCACAGGGAGCAGGGCAAATCAGGGGCTCTGTCCCCAAGAGAGCTTAATCAAAAGCAATGAGCCTCTTGTAAAGCCCTAAGGAAGCAACACTGTGATGAGGACTCTCAGGAGAACCATTCCTGGAGGAAAAGGGGCAGATGACAGAGACAGGCAGGATGGATGGCCAAGTAGGGTGAGGTAGGGCAGCGTGCCCCACCTCCCACATACAGGCCATAGAGGTGAACCCTTCTCTAGAGTACTAGGACTCAGTCCCTCTGCATGCATTCCCAACTCAGGGCTCAACTAGCAAGAGAAAGCAGTATTTGCTGACTATTTCCCCGGGGACAGTGAGCACAGTATAGGCGCTGACTCAATTTAACCCTCAAAGCAAACTTGAGAGGCAACTGGATCTTTCTCCTTTTATCTCTAGCTGAGGTACACAGACGCATGCTTGTCACGAGGCCACGAGCTTGCACTTGGCCGTGGCAGTTTAGTCTCTAGGGCTACGCTTGTATCACGCCTGTTCACGTCCTCATTTAGCGGTAGGAATGGAGTAATAAGCAAGGCAAACCTCGACCTCCATTGCTAAGGCAACTGACAGGCAAGAGCCAAGCTAACCGAGGAATGGTAAGAACCAGGCACGGGGTATCAGACTGGATGTAAGTGCTGCTCAAAGAGAAAAAGAAAAACAAAACAAGACCCCACAGATGAGGTGTGGGGGGTGGGGGTGGGTGGAGCCGAGGATTACAGAGATCTGAGAGCATCAAGAAGAGATTTCTGTGGGGGGCATGTGAAGCCTTCTCCAGTGGTTGCCTCTATCTGTGGCTCACCAGGGACCTGCAGGGAACCAGAGTGGGGGTAGGCAGGGTGTGTGCCTCATAAATCAGGTTCAGGAGCGGTCACATCTGCAGACTGGAAACGGGGCCACCGCCCTCCTCTGCCCCAGGGCGCTGCAGCACATACTTGCAGGCTCTACTTGAACTACCTGTTCAGACGTGACGTGGAGTGACATGACGGTGCTCGAGAACCAGGAGCACAGAGACCACTGAAGCAGCACAAGGGTGTACCCACTGTACTCCCCAGCCTTCAAGCCTCCCTGCTCCATCCTTCCTCCTGGCTGTCATAACCACCATGCTTCCTCTCCTCTCTAATTAAACCTCGGCTCTGTCTCCCTCAGCCGCCCTCTGCTTACAACATCCTGGAATGGTTCCTGTAGCCCCTTTGCTGCCTCTCTTCTCTGCTCCTCAGGTCCATGAGGAACCACTCTCCCTTTCTGTTGTCTCGTCCTTCATCCGGGTACTCCTGTCCCACTTCCCACAGCTTGAATCCAAGATGCCAACTCTATATGCTACTGTTCTTCAAACCTACTGACTTGGGGTCCGTGTTTCTCAGACCTTCAGATGGCTTGCCAGGGCCACCAGGGATGACTCCTGCAACCGGCTCAGACCCCGGTGCCCCTGGCAATCCTTGGCCTAGTGCTAAGTCCTATAAGTCCTGCTCATTATCCCCTCCCTTGCTGCGAGTTTATGCTGTCTCTGGCATTTGGGGTTATTAAATGTCTAGTGAGTATAACATCTGGCCTTTTGCTGATCCATCTGCTGGTTGATAATTTAATGATGACTGCTCCACCTAAACACTTGACAAAAGGAGGGAACTGACTTCCCAGAAGTTCCTGCCTGAAGGACTCGACCTGAGGGTCAGAGGCGTTCCTGCTGCACCTTCAC
This sequence comes from Arvicanthis niloticus, assembly GCF_011762505.2. Classification (NCBI taxonomy): domain Eukaryota; kingdom Metazoa; phylum Chordata; class Mammalia; order Rodentia; family Muridae; genus Arvicanthis; species Arvicanthis niloticus. The sequence continues at coordinate 3,184,209 of NC_047660.1, forward strand.
TAGGCGCCTCGTTAGAGCTGAAAGGTTCTTTCCTTTCCCACCAGACCAAGAAGATGCTCCATCAAAGGAAGACCCTTCTGCTAAGCCAGAGGGTCAGGCTCTTCACAAAATGACACACACTCACCCAAACATAGGAAGGGCACAACTCACCCTGGAGATTTCCTGGAATCTACATGGATGACCCGGAATTTACAGATACATCAAATGGCACATGTGTGAAAGGTCTACTTGGTTCAAAGAACCAAGTTACTAGCTTCTTCCATGACAGTGGTTTGGGTGGGAGGGGGCGGTTAGATTCAGATTCTATTAAAGCAAGTACTTCCTCATGCATGGCTAAATACCGGCCCAAGACGAAATCAAACCTGCAGAGGGCGAAGGGCAAGAGTGGGCGGCAAACTTAAGTTGCTTCACTCCCTCCATCTTAAGGTGTGATCTCAAACTTGTGGGGATCCTTCTGCCTCAGCTTTCCAGGTAGTAGGATTACAGGGACAAGCCTACGTGTCAGGCACTCGCCTGCCAACTATTTGCTTAAAAAAAATCTACTGTTATTAAAACCTTCAGCAAGAAGAGTGCTGTCAGAGTGCTCTCTCTCTCTCTCTCTCTCTCTCTCTCTCTCTCTCTCTCACACACACACACACACACACACAGTCTACATGCAGCATAAAGCCACATTTATAGGGCATTAGCTCTGGGTGATGTCACAGGAACGGGCTGCAGCCACGCACAGCTCTGCACAGCACAGCACATCTGTCTGCCCTGCCCTCCCAGATCAGACGGAGCCCTGAGGCAGAGGAGTCAAACACCAGGACAAGCCCATGGGACTGGGAACAAACCTCGAAGTCTTGCTGCCTCATGTGGGATTCTCCAGTCGACATAGCTAAGGCATTTATTTTACTAAGAAGAGCCCAAAGGCCATTTTATTATCAAGAACAGGAAGAAGTAATTATAACTTGTCCAGAACATCCTCTGGATCTTAACTCTACAAGAAAAGGGTCCTTGTTTGGAAGGCAGGGCCACGTATTTGTTGTCTGGATAATTACTGCACTGTAACAGCTGAAAATTCTTTTGACAATTTCACTTAGGAAAACCATGATCCACACAATGTGATTAATTTATTTCCAGGAACCTACATGTGACCTCACGTGCAATGTATACAATGCAGACACATCGAGACAAATACCATGCATTTTTTGGGCTTTCTGGTCCTGAATGAACACCTGGACAGCAGACAGACCAGGAAGGAAGGAGAAAGAAAAGGGCATAAAAGCAACGAATAACCAGCGGTCGAGGGACACTCACAGTAAGGCTCCCTGGGCTGGAGGCTTCTGTCCCAGTAGCCCTCACAGGAGACAGACAGATACTGCAGGAACAGGCAGGCAGAGCCTGTCAGAATCAGCAATCCTTGGCTCTCCTGCTCAAACCCCAACCTACGTTCAATACAAGATCCACCCAGAACCTGAAAAGAGGTGTCTCACAGCACGCCTCCCAGACCTCCAGCTAGGGTACATGAGGACTAGTTCTGCGGACCAACTTGGAGACTCACTCTATGTGAGTAACCATGTGTAGATCTAAGCATGCTCATAACCCCAGCCCGCCCCCTCTCTCGTAACAAAAGGTCTACGATAAGGAACGAGCTTCCTGTCTTGGCCTTTGGATTGATGGTGCCTTGGCTGGCGAAGCGGAGAGTGTGAAGGCACTACTGCCAAGCGTGATGGGACGGATCTCCATATGAAGGAGCATACCGACTCCTGAAAGCTGACCTCTGACCTCCATCCATAGACTGTGCCGCGTGCATTTGTGCACACACAGAATTTTTAAAGTAATTTTTAAAAAGTTAACTGAACTCATGGTATTCAAGGGAATGTTCTGTAATGACAAAAAAGTTCTTTTAAGTCTGTTACCCATGAGAGCAGCCATTTCCACACAATAGGTGGTTAGAGATACCGAGTTGCTGAATTTAACTCCTTGTTTGCGTGACTCGGCATGGCCGGGGTACCAGAGGATATGCCTACACGTGAGTGTCTTAGAGGACACGCCTGCGTGTGCATGTCTTGCTTGGTTGTCTTTTTATTCCCACAGTTATCTTGGGTACTGACAATGTAGCAGGAGCATGAGACTCTTCAGGTGTGAGTCACCCGTCAGGGGAGCAGGGAATGAGGTGCATGCGTGTGCACACATGTGCAAGTGTGGACAGGATCATTCAACATGGACCATAGGGGACGTTGCTTGCTTCTTTTGAGAGAGGTTGAGGAACAAAAGCAGCCACTCTGGAGCTGACAGCCTCTCTGCTGAGCTGTGTGGGGTACATCCAAAGGCCTGTGGGATGGCTGTCTGCTGCAGAGGAGGCAGGAACGCAGCCTAGCCAGCCCACAGCCGTGGGAAGGGGTTCCTTTCTAAAGCTGTCCTGAGCAGGCCTGATATTCAGTCTGAGGTCAGAGGAAGAGAACAAATTTAACCTCAAAGCTGTCACCTCGGCAAGTACAGCATCTGGGATGATGGCCAGGGACACCAGAGGGAGGTGTGGAAAGGTCTGCTTGCTCCTCTGAGCTACTGAGAACTAACCCTCCTCACTCCTGCACCTCTGCCTGCTGATCAGGCAGACAGAAACAGAAGGGAAAGGCTCCCGATAATGAGGGGTAGGGTGTTCAGTGTTCAGATCAAAACCCAGTGTTGTGCTACCTAACACATCTGAGGCTTTGTGAAGGTGAGAGAAAGGAATTAGAGACACCATATAGACAGCCCAGACAGGGCAAGGGGAGCCAGCTTGCAGGCACCTCAGCACCATTAGAGTGAGGGGAGCCAGCCTGCAGGCACCTCAGCACCATGAGAGTGAGGGGAGGCAGCTTGCAGGCACCTCAGCACCATTAGAGTGAGGGGAGCCAGCCTGCAGGCACCTCAGCACCATGAGAGTGAGGGGAGGCAGCATGCAGGCACCTCAGCACCATGAGAGTGAGGGGAGGCAGCCTGCAGGCACCTCAGCACCATGAGAGTGAGGGGAGGCAGCCTGCAGGCACCTCAGCACCATGAGAGTGAGGGGAGGCAGCCTGCAGGCACCTCAGCACCATGAGAGTGAGGGGAGGCAGCCTGCAGGCACCTCAGCACCATGAGAGTGAGGGGAGGCAGCCTGCAGGCACCTCAGCACCATGAGAGTGAGGGGAGGCAGCCTGCAGGCAGGGACAGGACCATGAGCAAGGCGCTGTTCCTTTCTCCTCTGGCCCTGCAGGCCCCTGTGATGTTCTTTCTTTTGTGCAAGTGTGACAAACACATCACAGCACTTCCTAATGGAGACTACACACTTGGAGAATCTGTCTCTGGATAGGTTCTCCGTCTACCTTGGAGGTGGGGTAGCAGTGTGTGACATTTTGCAAGTCATCTCAGACATGAAGTTTCAAAGTTGGGTGGAATGTCCACCCATCCCAAGGTGGAGGCTAGGTGGCTTTCTCTGAGTGTGTTTGAACAGCTGAGTAAACAGGCCTTCTCTTTCAAAAGGAAAAGGCGTTTCAGCCATGTCTCAGAACTCATCAAACCAGTTACTGTTTTGAGGAAGGTGTATGTTGGCTTTGGCCAGCCTGACGCAGCCCTCGGGCCTCCATCTTGTGCTTGGGTGTGTTTGCATGGCACAGAGGGACAAGAGTGTTAACAGACTGGGGGTGGGTGAAAAATTCCAGAAAACCTCCTGATGTGAGCTCTGCCTTGGGCTTTCCCACCATCGACAGGTCTACAGTCCCCTGTGGGCCTGCCAGGGGGAAAACCACACAGGCACCAAATCTGAGGAACTCCTGATGCAGAGAAAAGTTTCTACTTTTTTTTCCCCCTTTTAACAGTGATAACTGAAAACAGCAATGGACTGGGCACGGTGGCACCTGATTTAATCCCAGTACTCTGAAGGCAGAGACAGGGGGATTCCCTGTGAGTTTTAGGCCAGGCCAGCCTGATCTACAGAGCTAGTTCCGGGAAAAACCAAAACCAAAACCAAGCCAAACCAAATCAAAACAAAGAAAACCCTCCAAGCCGGAAAATTGCAAGGAATAAAATCTACAGTTTGACAGCAGAACACAACACTGTTGCTTTGTTTCCACGAGAGACAAAGAATGCTCATCTAGAGGGAGAGCGCGAGGCCTGCACAGGAAATCTATCATGTCAGCAAATCTAAGAGTATTTCAAATCCAGTTAACTTTTTAGAAAGCTTAGGTTGGGCCGGGAGATGGTTTAAAGTCAGTGACTGCCAAGCCTGAGGTTTAAGTCCCAGGATCCATGTTATTTTTGTTTTTGTTTTTTTAAAAGCAGGACATGGCTGCTTATGTCTGCCCATCCCAGCACACCTGTGGCAAGATGGGAGGTGCAGGCAGCAGAATCACCCAGAAACATGTAGGTCAGTCAGCCCGGAGTGTACAACAGAAACGGGAGACCCCAGCAAGATGGAAGGTAAGAACCAACCCCCTAAGTTATCCTCTGATCTGCACACACCCACCCTGGCCGGAACCCAACCACACCTACACATCACACATATATACAAAATAAAATAAAATAAAATAATCCAACCCATCATCTTCCTCCTTCCTGTGTGGGGCGTAGTACTTGGAGCTGGCTATCAACACTTGATCTTTAAATGTATGAAACAGTCCTGTGAGGAGACTCTTCCGATTCACAGTTTACAGGTGAGCAAAAGCCACTCAGCCGCGGACAGCTGGGTGTCTACATAAGTGAGCTCCAAGGGATGCCTGGGCTTCATCTGCCTGTGTTAGCCAAGTGTTTTACAACAGCCATTTTGCTTCTTAACTGCCTTAATTAACATGAGCTAGCCTGTGTTTCCCATGTCATCATACATAAAAGCATAAACCCTTACCTAAACTGTCTGTCCGGCTGTCTGTCTGTCTGTCTGTCTGTCTGTCTGTCTATAACTGTGCAAACTCCCTTCTTAATCAACTTGACTGTGGCCCATTATTCTCACTGATACATTCAGGCCATGGCTGCCTGCTTTATGTAGGCATTACTGTTCCATATGTCCTCCAAAGCCAGGCTAGAAGCAGGGTTCTGTGGTTCCCTGGGACACTGAATCCTCCTTTGCAGACCCTTGGCCTAGTACCACCTGTGAGCAAAGCCCAACACACAGGGTCACTTATTACATCAGTCAGCTTCTTGATCCTACCACACAATACCTGAGACAAGTTACTCATAAAGAGAAGAAGGTCTACAGAGCTCAAAGCCTTCCTGGTTAAAGTAGCCCTATGGTGTTGCGCGTTGGGTGGGAAGGTATGTGGCTGCCTGTTGTAACAAGCACTCAGACTGCAAACCAGGAATCTGAGAGGACAGGCCCCATCCCATAATCTCCCTTGTGGCTGCTCATCCCGAAGCTCCACAGATCCTAAGAGCCACTTTCAGGATCAATCCTTTAACAAACAGCACCATAGTCTGTTTCCTTCATGCATGAACTTGTCATGCTTGCACACAGAACAAAGAAGTGCAATTCAATTCACTCTGTGAAATGCAAACCAAAGAATCCTAGGATCAGTATTTACCATGTATTGGGTAGAGGTGTCAGCTGTTCCCCAGAAGCAGTTACCCTAAGAAGTACCAGAGAAATAAAAATTTCAGGGTCTCAACCCCAAAGTCCAAACTAAACAGGGTTGACAGGATCTTAGCAATCTGCATTTTTCAGTCCCTCCATGGCCTTCAGGTATGGCCAGGGATGGAGTCTGCACCATGAATAACTACTTTCTGGAATGGACAGGCGCCCTCTGCTGGAGAGACCTAGAGTTGCAGTTACTCCCCACTAAGGAGTTGCTCTGCTAGGCTTTATTGGAAACTCACTCCCCAACTCGGTCCTCCGGTACAAAGAGGACAACAGCTCACCGGTCTCATCACAGGTCTCAGAGGACTAGCCTACGGGTACCAGACAAGCGTGTCATGTGTTTGAGGCTGAGGTCCCTTTATCTTTTCAGTCATTTTATTTTGAATGGCACACGACCTCATTCCTTCCTTCCAAATGGGAGCCTCAGGTTGAATAATTTGGCCTCAGACTGGCAGCAATCCTCCTGCCTCCATGGGAGGCAACACTGAAGAACACATAGCTCCCTTTGGAAGCCTGTCACTTACACTCAGCTCCTGCTGGAATGGGCCATCGATATCCCCATGTCCCCATCCTCAGCAAGGCTGGGGCCGGGTTAGTAAACACTGCTAACCCCTCCCCCCAAGGGAAGGCCATTTTATACACTAACGCACTCAGGGATTGGAGGGCTCTGCCGCCCCGCACAGTGGTCTTACAAATCAGGCATGGGGCTCGGCTTTAGTTGGAAGTGCCAGAGATAACAGCCTCAGATCATCGGGCTCCTTAGGACCTCACTGTCACTGAATGTCCCCCTCCCCCCACTTCCAATCAGAAAGCAAGGAGGGCACAGCACACATGGTCGCCCTGCAAGAGCATAGGAGAAACCCTTGGCTATTTTTTCCTACATCTTCGAATGCATTTCTGGAAGACAATCAAACCCCCCCCCCCCCCCCCCCCGTGTGTGTGACCACTGTGAGCTCCAAGAGCCTTAAAAAGGACCACAATCTTCTTCTAGAAAAGGTTCTATTTTAGGTGAAGCTACATCAGATTTTCCATTCCACAGTAAACAAAATTTTTCCATTTTTTTTTAAATACTGTCACCTTCGCCCCCCACCTCGAGGCTTTATTTTGTACGTAGCAGAGACTTGAGTATTGTTTTTAACCACTCATTCTTCCGTTGATGGATATTTAGATCACGCTAATGTTTTGGTTCTGTATTGGATGTTTTTGCTCATGTCATTTCATGATATTAAAATATATCCTTATGGGGCTGCAGAGGTGGGTCAGCAGTTAAGAGTACTTGCTGGACAGGCATGGGGACTGGAGTTCAGATCCCAGCACCCAGGTAATGTCAGGGTGGTTCTTACATGTCTCTAACTCCCAGCTCCAAGGGACCCGCCACTGTCTTCTGGCCTCCCTCTGCTGACAGGTGAGCACACCTGTACACACACATGCACATACACTCATGCAAGCATGTGCCTGAGCACACGTGCACATACACACACACAAATAAAACAAATATTTTACAAAATTATATCCTGGGCTATTAAGATGGGTAAAGGCACTTTCCATGTAAGTCTGGTGACCAGCGTTTGACCTCTAGAAGCCACATAAAGGTGACAGGAGTGACCAATCCAGAGTTATCTCTGAATCACATGCACAAGGTAGCATGTTTGTCCACAGATACTATGAACATAGACTGCAATAATAAAACATACTTATATCCTTATAATAAGGTAAAACTATGTGCATATGTGTTGCATAGATTTTATATTTTCAAAATACTCTTTAAAACCTGTTAGATGAAATACAGCATTATTATTATATATATGTGTGTGTACATATATATACATATAAATATATATATACACACTCATGCACACAAATGGACACACATACAATGTATATGTGACTTCACAATAACTACTGTAAGACAAGCAGCAGTGAAATGTTATTTCACAAACACTTCCTGTCCCTCTACTTACCAGCCCACAGTCCCACGTAATTAGCATAAGAAAATGCATTTTGAAGAGTCCTCAGACCAAGGCAAAGACCCACATAGTATTTCAATGGAAAATATTTCAAGGTTGGCTTGCCTCAGACGTTTATCTCTTTTGCTTGTACGGGATAACTCGAGATCAGACAGGGATGGTGACGTGAGAGTGTGGACGGAAACACTGATGGCAAACTGGACTGTACTCACCACAGGGCAAGTCGTTGCTCAATTTCCTTCAGAAAGTTGGTATGGAACTTGTGCAAAGGTTCAAAATTCGGGAATATGAGAGTTTTCAAGGCTTCGGGCATGGAGTCCTCTTTGCTGACTGTGCTCTGAAACCACTGGGAAAGAAACAGCGGGACAAGTCAGAGGTGACTGTGCCCAGAGACCACTGGGCATGGACAGGGACAAGGCAGAGGGATGTCTGCAGAGGCAGCAGGAGGCCATGCACTTTCCCATAGGGTTCTGAGCATTTCTGAGCTGTCAAGGGCAGAGGCTGGCTTTCTTGCTCCCCCCTTCCCACACCACCGGGAAAAGTGCCTATCTTTATACAGTTGCTCTCTCAAATGGTTCCCCATGGCTATGGTTGCTCTCTCAAATGGTTCCCCATGGCTTATTCAAGCCAGAGCCCATCTCTTCAGGGAGGAACTACTTGAATCCAGGCCTCATCCAGGGAAGCTCAGCAGGGAGTAGTGAGTTCAGGATGGTGGGCTAGCCTTTGCTTCATACCTTCAGGAGCGGTCCCCTCTACCCTTCATAAAAATACTGGGCATGAAGATGGCACAGCAGCTGCTGTTACCAACATGAGTGGGAGCTGCGTCCCAGGGTTTGCAGAGCATCAAACACAAATCTCATCCCAACAGTGCGGGGCTCCCTCATCACTGGCTATATTCTTTCTCAAAATCATGGGGTCAAAGCCCCCTGGGAACCCCTCCGTCCCCCTCTCCCACTGCCACTGTGCTTTTAGACTGGACAGGCCTGATGACAGCAGTCAAAGGCAGTCAGTGGTACTTTCTCCACCATGGCACAACTTACTATAGAGATAACCTGACGTTTCCCTCAAGGAAAGACAAGCAGTTATATCCGGTGATGAGCAAAGCACAAAATGTTCTGGCTTAGTGCCCACGGACAGTAGACTTTAATTTTCATCTTCTCGGCTTTAGAAATATCTTTCCCTTGCACTTAAAAACCACAATCATAATTTCTTAAAGAGAACATTTCAAAATAAATACACCATTGACGTTGACTGCCGTAACCCGGGCTCAGGATCGGTAATCCTTACAATTAAAGTCAGAGAGCCTAACATTTACATAACTCCAGTTTCAGGGCAGCAGGTGAACATTAGGTTAACTAAAAACTGCACACACCGAAGCGATGACCTCAAGATCCTTCAGGTACGTGCGTTCTGTGGTGGAGATTTCCTTAGCAATGTAGTACGCCTTGTCGGTTGGGAATCTCTGCAAAATCCACAAGAGAAGCAGACATGGCAATCACGTTTGAGTGGTAGCCTCTGAGAATATGCCCTGGTCACAAGATTCCCTGAGAGGCTCCCTCCTAACAGATAAAACCTTTTGGTAGCTACTATCAAGTCTACATAAGCTTATTTCCTGGCTGCGTGCATGTGCGTGTGTGCGTGCGTGTGTGTGTGTGTGTGTGTGTGTGTGTGTGTGTGTGTGAGGAGGAGTAGCTACAAGAGTGGCTTTTGGTATGTGAGTGTTACCACCAGCTAGAGGACTTAATTAAGAGTTACACAATCTTCTAGGAAACAAGGACATCAGCCTCCTGAGACGTGTGGGCTGGCAGAGTTAGCTTCTTGAGATCTTCTGAGATGGTATTTACAGCGTCAGGGGCCAGATCAAAAGGAGATGGTGATACCAGTGTGTCTCAGTTCCCTGGACCCTGGGTGTCAGGTGATGGCAGCAACCCAAAACAGGCCACCACTGAGGTCTTACGATTTCCTTAAGCAGTAAGTAAAAGGAAGTGCCTTAAGCTAACCATTGCATTCACTTTCCACTAGAGCTTCCGGTTTCCACCTCGGTATGTACATGAAGGAGCTCTAAAGGGATCCTTTGCAAATGTCTGGGGCCCATGTTCATGGAATACCAGAAGATGAGAATAAAGCGTGCACTGGCAGATGGATGCACACGGGGTGATCTACACAGTGGACACAGTCACATGGAGAGGGGAGCACTGACCCACGCCACCTCATGGATGAACCCCACAGAGGGGACACCAGTGAATGAAGCTAGTCAGAGAGACAAAAACAGCAAGCAGTCTGGGTCGGCTGTCGAGGAATGGGGAATTGTTAGTCACCAGGAAAGGTTTTGTTGGGGAATATGCAGAGTGACAGCCGGTCAACTGTGCACTTAGAGCTGGCATGGCTTACTGTGTGGTTATTTGACTACACCCCGTCTTCCCCACGAATCTGCACCTTTCGCCGGCCCTCTTCTTCATCGTCGGTCCTTGGGCATGCTTGGTCGTTCAGGAGCGGGCTGATCAGGGGAGAGGCCTGCTTGTTGTCAGGACTCAGGTTGGGAGACAGGGTCACGTTGGCTGGGGCGGCTCCTCCCTGCGAGTTGATGGACAGCTCTGAAAGGTGAGGGCTACCAGTCAGGGAGCCTGTTTGGGGATGAGAAGTTTTAAAAGAAAGAAAAAAGTAATTTCTTCTGTGATTGGAGGGCTTTTTTTCCCCAACTTTTACGTTGGTCAGTCTTTAGAACATGGCTGCCGCTGGTGAATACCGCCTTGGTTTCCTAAGGTCCCCGCCCTCCACACCAGCTGCCTCAAGAGTTAGGGTACCCAGACAGAGTCCGCCTCACTCAATGCAGCCCTGGTTACACAATTAAAAATAAGACAGAGACCTCTGCACAGATAACAATTATGGGAGCTTAAAAGCATCGCACAATCCTGTTTTCATCTGGTAGCTACCGCCTCTGCTTCTAAAATCCGCTTCAGGAAGACATGGCATCTAGGTCACGTAAGACAGAGGGGAATGGGGTAGGGGTAAAACTAAGCTAGTAGGCATCTAAGCGGCTGGCGGACTCAGGACAGACTACAACACCTTGTGACAATGGGTCGCAGCTAACAGAGGTCAAGCAGCTAATCCCCCACTCTACAGAACAGAAGCAAGCTCCATGTACCTGGTGACGGCAGTCCGTGTCTGCTACTCTTTGGGACAGAAACACTAGCATTACAGGCAATGGTGGTCATTTAAAAATGCAAGCTGGAGGAGGCCATTATCACAGTTCCCCTTTGTGAATCAAAGGTGACAGGTGGTCAGTTAGTCCTCTAGAAAGGGTATCACATCACATAACAACAGGAAAACGTGGGTTACCTACGACAGGCAGCTGTAGACGTTAGATACCGGGCGCTCTCTGCCGACGTGATTTTGCAAATATCTGTCCTTCAACCCCCTGAGTCTACACAAGGTGTTTCAAAACACACTTCTACGTTGTGGTTAGACCTATTGTATTTATGATTCTGATGTAGAGCAAACATAGGCGAACTGTTTCGATTATAAGAAAAGGAAGTCACAGCCTGCCCTCGTGTTCAGTCCTGGTCCTTGCTACCCGGCACCCTGTTAAGGATCTCCGCAGGACAGGTGAAGTGGTTTTCCCTAGAGTTCCCTTCTTCAGCTGTACAGGAGGTACAAGCCAGGAGGGAATCCCCGCCAGTCTCCCTTGCTCCCAGGCTGCCCTGTGAGTGGCGTCAGCAGCAGAGCGGTGACAAGCCACCTTGTCCAGAAGACAACAGAAAGCAGCTGCTGCACCTACTGACAGCTCATCAGTCCAGGGATTCTTGGAAAACAAGACTAGAGCAGCTGAGGGAAGGCTAAAAAGAAGGCTGCATTAAAAAAACAAAAACAAAAAACAAACAAAAAACCCTCTCACATCTTAATAAACCTTATTGAAGCCCTGGTATTAGGCAGAGGCCCCATCACCCCACACACCACCAGATCCCGTAAATCCCGGAGAAAAAGGCCAGAAATCGCTTCACAAATGTCAATTTTATTGACACTAGTGCACAACTGGATACAATGATTAGGAAAGAATGAAAGCTGTTAAATAGAAATAGTGACACACTGGAATTGCATTGTTTCAAGATACTACACTAGTCTTTAAAAAAAAAAGTCACAGAAAAATGTTACCACTACAAATAGAAGTTAGAAAAGAGAAAATTCTGGCAGTTTGTGTCAAGATTGAAACATTCCATGCATTTGTGAGTGGCTGAGTTGAATTGAGAGTCGTTTTGATTTATCCACCAGTCATCTAGCTTAATGTGGGCTTACCGTCAGCTCTCACGAGATCGGGTGGGCCGGTTATAAGTGACGGCATGCTGGGCCTTGGGGCTGCAGTGGTGGCGTGGCACAGAAAAAGCATTCACCTCTCTGAGAGAGTTGGAGCCAAGGATAAAAAGTTGTTAGAAAGCTAGCTTCAAGTGGGGCATGCTGCAAGGAGATGGTTACCGGCAGGCTGTGAAGAGTTTCCAGCGACAGAGTGCAAGCTGCCTGCCACACGAGGAGAAAGTAAGGTGCACACATTCAGAGACAACCACACCACCCTCCACAGGTAAAGGTAAGGTCCTGTCTCAACTGCCCCGCCCCCTCCCCCGCAAGGCTTGCAGTTAGCTAGCTGACTGGGCAGGTCGGAAGTGTAAGCAACAGACTGAGTCTGACAGAAGTGATGCCCTGACACCTTTTAAAGGATAGAGTTGGTTAGGCTTGGAAGAATTCTCACTGGACTACCTCAGAGAGATAGTGGGAGGCTGCTCTCTCTAGTTGGCCAAGGGATAGAAAAGGCTGGAGAAAGTTTAGGTCTGCCCGCAGGGTTTTCTACACACGTGGTCTAACCCTGTCTGATTGCCTCATGGGGGTTTGGGGGGCGGGGGAGGATAACCAAGTTGGGGTGGTTAATTTCCTTTTCCAAAGAGGCCCTTGGGTCTGTTCATGAAAGGAAGAGGGCTGGGTGTGTAAACTTTCAGACCAAGACTCGGATAAACACCGACACTCTGACCTAAGAATCTGTCGGCGAGGCTAAGGAAGGTGACGCCCAAGTTTCTGAAGCTGGGCCTATGGAGACAAGGCCCTGTCCTTGGGGCTTTGACACCTTACAGGTGATAGAGTACCCAAATGAAGCTGTCACAGTTTGCCACTCTGCAATCAATGAGACAAGCTGGCAAGAGCAGAAAGCAGATCTGGCAGCTCAGTGCCCACACTGGCAGGTGTGGAGGGTGTGTCTAAAGCAAGCCAGGGTTCAAGGGTATGGCGACTACACAGAATTGGGTTCCGTGTCTCCAAGCGGAGAGAATTCACGCTTGCTGAGCCCACCAGCAGTCTTGAAGGCACAGCCCCAGGTGGTGGGAGCAAAGAGAAGGAACCTGTCAGGCACCTTGGCCCTTACGCTGTGGAATGACTGATGCTTGGGCTTTTGTTTATCACAAACAAACCACTTTTTTTTTCCTGATGACAAATGAAAATAAGCAGATTTCTTCATCAGGGACCCTACGAGGATGCACCTGGACAGTAAGGCAAGAGGTAGGAAGAGATTTAATAATTAGGGGAAAAGATCAACTGCTCAAGGGACCTCTGGAAATTTCAAATGGCTTTATAAAATACTGTTCCCTACTTGTAAAAGTTGCCGTGCATTTCCTCAGGCCCTCAGGTTAGCAGCTCCCCAGTCCTTTGTCTCTCTGCCCAGTGATTTCTTCCTCTCCCACTAACCTTTATGAAGAGGTCTGCGTTTACTGCAGCCCGGTGGGCCAGCAATCCCCCACCCACGCTGCTCTAAGGGCACACAGCTCTGGTAGCTACCTTTTCAAACCTAAGTAGACACTTTGTTGTCCCACAAATAATTATGGGACTTCAAACTGGCCCTGCTGTTTTTAAGGATTTCAGTCTATCACCCATCCCAGAGCCTGCCTTTACAGATCTATCATTTTCATTTAGAAGACATTCATAATTCTCTCCTGGCCCACAAGAGGCTGAGCTCAGAGACTCAGGACAGGCTCTTCATCAGAGATGAAATGGCCTAGGGGAAGCTGGTGCTTCTAGAAGCAACCCAGCTTCCTGCCTCTTGTCCTCTTTGAGGACTGGTCCAAGATTCCTAGTAATGATCTGCTTCTTCAGTTCTGGGAAGAGAGAGAGAAAAAAAATCCAACCTATTTCTCAGGTAATTAAAATGGCAGTTCACATGCTTCTAGACCTGTTCTGCTTTGTAAACTAAGCAGTAAGTTGATTAGTGTCTAATTTTTAACTTGATAGGTATTTTGTGTGGATTCTTTTCCTGTAAAAAAAGAGAAGTAGAAAACCTGATGATTTAAAAAGTAGAAAATTGTTGTTTGATAAATATTAAAACGAGAACGTGGATGGCGCTGGTAATTTCTACTTTCAAAATCTCTTCACTATTCTCCTGAATAAACTGACTTCTTTTGCAAGTTTTTAGATGCTACAATCCTATCTTTTGTTACCTGGCTCTAAAATATAGATTTTACCTATGTGCCCTGAATGTGTTCTAGAGGCATACATAGGAGAGACAGAAGAAATGCAGGGCTCTTTTTAAACTCATGACTTCCCACTAAGAAAGAAGATAATGAATCTGGATGGAGATCATCTATTCTGAACACCTAAGGAAATCACCACCACACTGAGCCAGAGGTGGGCCCCCGCCCAACAGACTCTATGCCAGTAGCTGGAATGGCAAGGTTCCCTCATGGAAGACTGAAGTCATGGTTTACCAGGGCTAGAGATGGTGTTCTCTTCATGATATCTTAGGTGACTGAGGCAGGCTACATGCTCTTCTCAGAACCAGTGTCCTTTTAAGAGAAGCTCAAGAGGCACTAAGTACCCACCTGACATCTCGTCACTAAGCCATTCAGACAAGCAACAGCAATGGCAGACTTGCAGGCAGGCAGGCAGACAGACAGACAGACAGACAGGCTTCACTCAGGGTCAAATGGCAGAGCGCACACAAGGCTTACTTATAGGGCAAAGATAAAGGAGAACCCTGCTTTATTTGAAGATGGCGTTGAACTTGTGAACTTGGTGTCACTGTGGAGACGAGAAACATGGACTCTAGTGTACCGTCTTGTAGGAAGGACAAAGCTTCAGCCATCGGTGGGAAAGGACAATTACATCAAACAGGTTTTTGCTTGTTAACAGCAGGGTGCCCGTTGGGATGAGGTCTGAAAGCCCCTTGAGTTTAGAGTAACATGAGATATTAGTACCATGCGAACATTTGACATGAGTTTGTTCTTCCATGCTCAGTGACCAAACTCATGGTTATCAGAGAGGACAGAGAGCGTCCGGGTGACGGGAATCCATGCTGTGCAGACGCTCTGCACTGAAGCACAGTGAGGAAGTGAACGCAGATCGCATCTGAGGAGCATACCTTGTGGGTGCCCACTGAAAGGACAAAGGGCTTGCCCAGTGGAGACACCAGCTAGGGCTGGCTTCCTTCACAGACCACTCCCCACTCCCGCCCACCAAAGCCAACCAACATCAGGTGTTTTACTCCCATTGGAAATAGGAAAGTCCAGCCTGTGGTAGGCTGGCTGTGTGAGCTCCCAACCTAAGCTGCTGTCTCAGATGCACTCTGTCCCCCTTTACAGTAAACCTGTTCTCCTCCAAGGTCTTGCCCAACCCCCACAGCACCTTATACAATACAGGGCCTTGAGAGAAGATGAGGCCACAAAAGCCAAGTCTACACTTCTCCCGGCACCTGCGTGAACATGTTTCAGTCTGTCAAAGTGCCTCAGAGTGAGCAGGACTGTTGTGTTCTACAAAGGGTATTCCAGGTACAAATTGGTACTGAGACAAGGTTTTGGGCTATTTTAAAGGGAGGATGTCAAGCAGTGCTCCAGCAGTGCGGGGGACAGAAGGTATGCCATGCTCCGAGGATCAAGACAGAATGTTCAAAACAGAGCGTCTTCTCCCAGGTAGGTACATGCTGACAAAACTGTGTACAGTGGAACAACGGAAAGAATGTCTCTTAAATTTATTAAACAAATGACAAAAATGAGAATGAAGTCCCCAGCCTCTTCTACTTGAGAATGAATTCAGTGCATTAGAAAATATTAATACAACATATTATTACCTCAAGGATTAAATGCACACACAGAGAGAACGGGAAGAAACTGTGTTAAAATCGTGTTAAGATTCGGTTAGTGAGGTTCGCAGCAATTTTCCAAGGCGGGAAGACATGAGAGCAAGAGATGGATGACCCCTCATCCCCTCCAGGTGCTCCTGGAGAGAGCGGTCATTCTCAGTAACTGAAGAACTAAGTGTGGACTTTCTGCAACACTGCAGGTAGGGGGCCAAGGCCTTGCTTCTCACAAAGGGCACTGGAAGCCAGGGGAAAGGGAGTTGAGGGGGCAGTTACATGAGACAGACGTTCATCGCAAGGGATGACAGACTGGTCAGTACTGTGCCACACGCTACTAAATGACCCCTGTGCTGTGTCCTACCTAAGGGACAGCTGACCACCCAGATTCAGCCTGGTGTAGACCCAGTACCTCAAAGCTCCCTGTACCCACTGCCACCTCCGGACTCTGTAAGTGCCTTGGCCAAGTGCTCTGCCTTCTGCCATTTCCCACCACTGTTCAGTATTCTGAAATGGCCCGGCCTGGCCCCAGCAGGGAACTGTAGTGCCGCCTGGCACCAATGTGCACAGCCACAGCACCAACCCTTGCTTTGCTGAGTTGCCCTTTCAAACTCTGTCCCAAGCACTGTAGGGCAGGTTTCCCGTATCAACAGCCGTCATCTGGAGTCATTGAAGAGCAGCTAACCTGACCAGAGTCCTTAGGAAGGCTGCCTTCCCCATGAAGCTACTGTCCAGTCCTAGAGCCACAAGCATGCAGGGAGCCCCCTTCCAGCCTATGCCCATGGCCACCATGGGCTCAACGTAGTCACCCTGAACAAAGCAAAGCCCAGGCTGCTTGCAGAGCTCCCGAAAATTTTAAGCTCTTCCATAGCTTCTTTCTGGTCAGGTATTCGACTGTTTTCATGAAGAGCAACAAGCCTCTCAGTGAGAGGGTTCACCTATAGCTTTCTGAGAGCACTATTCTGTTCACCTCATGAAGACCTTTTTCCAACAGACCTACCCCTTCCTTGTCCCTGCCACAGCTGGCTGACTTACAAATCCACACTTTCAACCCTCGCTCCCAGGAAACATACCCAGAAGTCTCTCTAGGCTACAAAAGGAAGAACCACACAGCTTCCTGTCCAATCGGTGGCAACCAGGCACCGATTATGATCTAAGCTGACTCCATGTCTGAATCATGATGGAATTTTAAAAAATGTTTTTCACTATTACCTCATGAGTTAAAGGAAAACTGGTATTATGGGGCGTGCTAATTTTGGCCTCAAGGGCAGGCCTTTGTGTTAGCCACCAGTACCTGGTACTCAGTCCCCAGTGAGTTCATTTCCCTGTTTGCAGTTTCAGCTCATCACACAGGAAAGGGGTGGATTAAACCAGCAAGGAGAGAACAGTGCCAGTCAGTTCTTTGGTGTCACCAAAGTCAATGTCTTTAGTTAGCTCCTGCTCAGAGGGGTTCACTAACCATGCCTTTCCCTCTGTGTGTTTGTTTGGCCAGTGTGAAGCTACAGAGTCTGTCCTTCAAGTTTAAAGAAACTGGCTCAATGTAAGGATGATTACGAAAACTCTTACGCTTCGTTCACAGAATTCAGCAACAGCAGAACAGACTTGGGCCATACCATGTGATGGAGGGATGCCTTGGAGAAACTCAAAGGAGTGATGCAGACAGATGAGAGAGGGGACCAGGAAACAGCTTGCCACGAAGTGTAACAGTGGCTCTTAAAATTCTAGCTAACCCAAGGGCTCAGGCAAAGCTAAGTGATCAAGATGGAAGCACACAGAGTAAAACTGAACCTAACTGTATGCTGAGTCCTGTAACTCGGAGGCTCACTCAGGGAGGGCTGCAGCTGTGGCAAGCGCAGTTCTGCTCACAGAGGACAAAAAGCATTTTAAGTGGAGAAAGCAGAGTAAACGCATGTGGTCAGATGAAAAAGGAAAAGCAAACAAAATGGACCTCTAAGCATGTTTACCATCGTTTTACCAATGTTAAAAATGTTTCCTATCTGGATTTTAATCCTCCTTTAAAAAATGCTTGGCAACGCACAACCAAGGTTATACTCTGAGGCCAATGCACCCCTTCAACTCAGAGCGGGCCAGGGGCTGACTTCATTGCATCTTGGTGGTTTTGTTTGTTTGTTTGTTTGCATGACTTGGTTTAAATCTTCAAAGAGGTTCTTGAGGAGAAGAAAGTATTATTACTCAGATTTTAAGCTCAGGGCCAAACAGCACAAGGAGAAAGCTGGAGGTGTAAGACATTCCTGAATGTGAATCACATATGTAGGAAAGAATCTGGCCATGAGCTTCCTCTAATTAAATGCCTGTCTAATAAAACACTATCGATGGCATCCAGATGACTGTTGCAGGGGCTGAAGCAGTTCAGATCAGGCTCTGGAACTCATTAAATGCATTTCTTCATGCTAAAGGAATCTCTTGCCTTTTCAGTTTGCTCTTAACAAAGACCCACATGGAAAACCAAGTAAGAATCTGTATCTATATCTATATTCCAAAATAAAATCCAAAAAACATCATAATGTTAAGGGGTCCTAGAGCAGCTGTGGGGTGCTTTAAAATCTGAGTTTCTCTGTCTTCCATCCCTGGCCATAAGACACTGTTTTACAGAGCAGCATTGAGTAGGCAAGGTCCCAAGGCCCATGTTCCTTCTTCAGTCCAGAGTCCTGCACCTTGTCTGCTGCTGAGGAGAGACTGGCAGTTCTCAAGAAGCCCTCTGATCTCTGCTTTTCGATTTCACAGCCAACCCTATCACTGGCCTTCCTCACCTTAGTTCAATGTCACACAAACTTAGATCCTTTGTGAGTCCCAGATGGAGACTGTGGGCTTTGGAAGCCCTGGAGCCTGAGGGCCACATGGTCAGAGCATGGGAGGTTCTGGGAAGGCTTGGTGCTTTCTGAGCTTTGCACAGGGACAGTGGGGGACAATTCATCACCTCAGCAACCCTGCTACACTCAGCTCACTGCAGGCTCGCACCTTTTCTGACTAACTTCTGTAATCTTCTGACGTGGAGGACAAGCTCCTGTAAGGACAGCTAGTGACTACTCTCAGCATGACAGGATGTGGAGCCTCGAAACAAACCTGCCCCCAGTTCTTTTGGGCACTATTAATTTGCTGGGACTGTCAGTTTCTTAAATACTAGCTAAGGAGCAGAAGTTAAATTGCTTGGTTGGCACAAAACCAATCAGGATAAAACTGTGCTACAGCACAGGAGAAAACAGGTGACAGGCAATCACATTACAAGGCTAAAAGAGTTCACTCCTATTTAGTTATCAGACTTCTGTATAAGCAGCAGTAAGAAAAAGTCCTTTAGAGAGGCCACAGTCACAGTTAAAACAACCAAGCTGGACTCAGCTCAGTTCCCGCCTGACCAAGCTTTCCTATGGCAAACTGACAGCTTTTCCCAAGACCAGACAAAATATTCAGAAACATGTTAAAACTGCAAACATCCTGCAGCATGAAGAACAGCTAATCACTTATAATTGTCTTTGTCATCCAGGGTTTTCACATCTAATTCTAGTTAGAAATGCAGACAAGCATCTCCAGAATTAAGATGTGGAGCCTTAAAGGTCCCGAGTGAGGAAAGAGCTGAAGTCAAGCAGCTTTGGGGGGGGAGGAGGTATGGGGGGATGGGCGCAGCTCTGTGACACAGGCACAACACTGGCTGCGGAGCAAAGTCACTGAACTAACTCCACAGGAATGAGCTCGCTCACCCACTGTGAAGGCTTGGTAGTGACTGCTGATGCCTCTGTAGAGCGTACAAGACATCTAAGGCAAGGTGTGAGTGGACTGCTTCAGTGAACAACTGCCAACCACTATCCAGTCAGTTTGATCCACCAATCACCCACCGAGTCAGCTGGCCAAGAATAACCAAACACACTTGCGTAAATATGGAGTCTCTCAACATTTGAAACGTGGCCTCTCAACATTCCTGCTGACAAGATTCTCTGAGATCCATAAGGCAAGCTCTGCCTCACTTCCTGAACAAGCCCAGCTTCCTGCCTGTGATCCAGCCACAGAAGGCTCCTCAGGACACCCACATAGCACATAGCGCATAGTGGCAGCTCAGCAAGGATGTTACCCTCTTTACAACTCTTTGCAAAGTTTTGTGGTTCAGAGCTGAAAATTTTGTTTTATGGTTAAAAAGTATCAAAGACTGAAAAATACAAATGGAGGCTTTTGTGTATTCTACACTCTCCAGCAACCAAGGCAATGACTTGGCTAACATTCTCACTACCTTCCAAGAGACTCTTCTGGGCCATCATGGCTGAGAGAGAAAGGAGGCTGGCTGCAACCACAGAGCCGCCTGCGAAGGCCAAGCTGGAGCCCTGGCCAACAGATCCAACCTCTTGGCTGAGACTCAGGTATCACTCACTTTGACAACGGCTCAGGTAACGCCAGAGCACAGTTAGGGAAAACACACAGTGTGAGTTAAAACCCCAGCTCCTTGATCTGCAGTGGCGAAAGGCGGGGTGTCAGGCAGAGCCCTCCATGATTTTAAAAGAAGTCATAGAAATACCAAGGTGTCTGTGTTCCCAGCGGGGTTACTGTTCATAAGGACATATAAAACCCAGAGCAGTGTTGAAGCAGAGCAGCTTGTGACTGACAGGCAGGCACATGGTTGGCTAACCTGCTGGAGACAACAGTGCCCCTGGTGAGGTGTTCACTTCTCCTTACCTTACCACTCAGCAGCATTTCTGGTTCACCAAGAGATTTTGAGTCCTTAAAGAACTAATGACTTGATCCAGCAATGAAAACCCAACTAAAGCGGCAATCCCAGGTGAATGGCTATTCCTAGAGATGGGACAGCTTTTACAGCGGTTCACAGGAAGCCCAGGAAGCCAGAAGGACACCAGACTCTTCCCACTAAAATATCCACTATTCTTGAGTATGATTTTACTGACACAATCTCAGCTAGCAATCAACTTCCACCTGGACTCGGACTTGTCCATGCCTCTTTATAGGGCCCAGAAAACACTTCCACTTTTAAAGAGGGGACAGACAGTTAAAACACTTTTCTGTGATTTCAGGGACATTTCAGTCAAAACCCTGCACACACAACTGCACGCACAGAAAATTACCATGTAAATATAATATACACTGTCCACACTACTGGATTCATAATAAGGTATTACTTACTGCCTTCGACCAGTAAAACAAATCCCCAGTAACTTGTTAGGGCTTGCTGTACACCTGTACCATGCTTTCTAAAAGGCAAGCCACTTGTGTTAAGTTTTGTGTTCGTTAAAGGTCTGGGGAGTCAGGCATGAGCCATAAATATGTGCCCGTACCAAACGTCACCACCTAACAAACATAGACTAAAAACAAACAAGTCACTAGAGCAGACCCTCTCTGTGGATTTGTGACAGACTCCCTGTAATCAACAGCTGACCACCTGCCTGCCAGGCTCCTCACTCATGCTCCCCTTCCTCCTCACCGGGGCGCAGGCCCTGCAAACCCATCTCACCCTTCCTTTTGAGTGGTGAACTCAGGCTTGTTGAGTGACCGAGCGACGGGGACTTCCTTGAAGGGCTCACCATGGCAGAGTCTGAATCACTAGATTCATTCCTGCTGCTAGAGGAACACTCTGTCACCTGCAGAGGTGCCAGTTGGCCCACTGCACTCTCTGTGTGCACAGCCTGCCCAGGGGCGACCTCCAAGGTGGGTCCTGTGAGTTGGGTCCCATTGGCTAGCATCACACCTTGGAAAGTGGCCATGTGGGCCAACCCTTCTTCCTCCTGGTCATCAAGTCTCTCTATGGCCTCTGGGGTGGGGGCTGCCTGGCTAAGGATAAGTGGATCTGTCTCCGACTTGTTGTATCTGCTAGGAAGATTCCTCAAGTATGGCCTCTGAAGGGTGGGGGAACAGTTTTCGTATGGAGGACCCTGCTTTGGAACAGTATCTTCTCCCATACTCTTCTCCCTAAGGTCATGTCCATTTTCAGAAACATAGCCTTGGGACCCAGTCCTGTCCCAACTCATATCTGGACTGGAGCTTCTGCTGCAGGGGGACAGTGGGGTGGCCAGGGGGCTGTGGCCAGTGGAAGCCCTGAACATTTCATCTATCAGGGAGCTATGTCTTGGGAGCCCAGGGCTCCCACTCAGATCAAAGGTAATATCTGCTGAATCATCATCAAGGAACTCTCTAGAAGGAGGTCGGGAGGACTTTATAGAGGGAGGGGAAGCCCTGTGCCTAGTCTCTGCTCGCCTTTCATCCCTGGACAGTAGATAAACACCACTGGTCAAATCACCTTCATAGTTGTCATTTGTTTGGGACCGTGACTGAGACCCTGGTTCTCTGAGAAGGTCGTATTCACTATCTACATCACTACAGTCAATGAAGGGAATGGAATTGCTACTGCCTCCAGCAGCCCGGGATGCTGGACCTGTGCTTGGCTGCGGGGGCTGAGGGTTACTTGGCCGGACGCCATCCTTGCCACCCTCTTCCTCATCCTCTTCCTCGGGCGGCACCACGGCGGCTCCATCCACAGCTTTGCTCCCTGGAGAGCTCTTAGAGAGGGCGGGGCTTTGGTGGGATCCCGACTCCAAGGTACAAACTTGTGTTTCCTTCGCTTGTTGGCAGCTCTGGCCACCGGGAGACTCGGTACCTTCTCTGAACGTAAGGCTGGCGCTCTGTGGAGACTGGGTAGGGAGAACAGGAAAAGCATGGAGGGAGATGGTTATACTAGAGTGGAGAAGAGGCAGAGAAGTTGGCTTTAATTGGAAAGTGTCTCCTCAGCTAGAAGGAATGGCACTACAGACGCCATGGTTGCCTCCCCAGGATGCAACCTGTGCTCAGGCAAAAGTGGAACTCGTGATCTACAGGGCGCCTTCGGGGTACAGATGTGCTCAAGCTGGGTCCCCAGAACATAAGTTAAAC
The DNA here is from genome assembly GCF_011762505.2 of Arvicanthis niloticus. Lineage (NCBI taxonomy): Eukaryota > Metazoa > Chordata > Mammalia > Rodentia > Muridae > Arvicanthis > Arvicanthis niloticus. Next base: position 3,206,731 of record NC_047660.1, read on the forward strand.
TGACTTTGCTTTCCGTGACCCTCATCTCAGGTGGGCATTCCAGAGTGTCCATGCGTCAGATGGCCTTTTCAGTCTATGAAAGCTTCCCTAGCAAGGGCCAATGGGATGGCAGAGAAGCCCATGATGGCCATATGACAGAGACCCCAGAAAAGTCACAGACATCTGCATTTGAGAGAAAGGGTAACATGGCGGGTAAATGGCTGGTGCTGAAGTCACATAACGGAAGCACCTTCGTACTCTTTCTCAAACAAATTCTTCATCTCTGAGAGAAATGTTGAGACCAACTTCCTGAGCCACCAACCATGGGTCGGGAGCTCTTGCCACTGTCAGAGCAAGAGGACAATTTTTCCTGCTGTTACGAGTCCACTGCTCCACACCACATACGTCCTTGGGACTCTGTCAGCAGAGCTAAGAAGTGGGGCCTTCCAAGCAGGAACTCGGCCAAGTATCTGCCTACCCAGTCTCCATTAGTTACACAGCAGACACGGACCACCATGTATGTCTCAATCCCCAAACTCATGAGGTTCAGAATTAAAAGATAAAGCAGGGGGTTGGGGATTTAGCTCAGTGGTAGAGCACTTGTCTAGCAAGCACAAGACCCTGGGTTCGGTCCTCAGCTCTTGAAAAAAAAAAAAAAAAAAAAAAAAGATAAAGCAGTAGCTGACCGCAAGCTCGTCCCAAGGCTCAGTGAGGAGCCCAGAGCCAGCTCAGGACTGCCTGTGCCAAATCCCAGAGGTAAAGAAGACAGGACTAGAAAGTAGAGTGGGCAAGCACAAAGCACAAGAATCGAAGGAAAGACCCACGGTTGTCCATGACCACCACTGACCTGTTTTGGCACTTCTGAATTCCGTGCTGTGGGCTGTGAGACAAGGCTCCTAGTGGAATGGATCTTGCTGTGTTTTCTGAAGGAAATCACACAAGACAGCTAAAGTCAGGACAGCTTTGATTAAATTAAGCATTTTGGGTACTTCAAGCATGAAGATACCTGTACTGGCTGGTTTTGTGTGTCAACTTGACACAGCTGGAGTTATCACAGAGAAAGGAGCCTCCCTTGAGGAAATGCCTCCATGAAATTCAGCTGTAAGGCATTTTCTCAATTAGTGATCAAAGGAGGGAGGGCCCAGCCCACGGTGAGTGGTGCCATCCTTGGGCTGGTGGTCCTGGGTTCTATAAAAAAGTACCCAAAGCTTTCTTTGTCAATGTTACAGACACACAATATTTTCCAAACACCGGTGTGGAAAACACTATGTTCTCCTCAGAATCCTGTTCTAGCTGCTGAAGGACTGAGAATGACTGAGCACTGCCTGCTGGCTAAAGAGAAAGTCAAAGAGGGAGGAGGAGCCACCAGGCATCAAAGGCTCTGCTCTGCAAGCTAACAATGTATCCATTTGTACACTCCCTTCAGTGTTTTCTAGATCAGATCTATGACAGGGATCATGACCAAAGACTATCTTACTCTTACACAATGTAGCACCGGGAGAAAAAGGATCCCAGTAAGGGCCTCAGGGGACTACAGTGCAATCAGCACAGGCCCTTTATCTTGTCCCCTACCCGAGAACAGGCAGTGCAGACTTTCAAGTACTGAACTCATGAGATGGTATAACCCCACCCCAGTGTACACACATCTTCTCTTCACATGGGAAGGCCCCAGGGTGTCTATATGGACAATCACAGCTACCTCCTGCATGGTCTTCAACATGGCAACGGCTAATCATCTAAGAAAAATCAGGGAATTATCATCTTCGGGAAGACAGGCTGTTTCTGGTGAGCTAGTAAGTTGGAGTCATAGGCAAAAGCCACCCAGCATCACATTTCTGGGTATAGGACACGAGAGACCATACCAGACTTATTTCAACAAAATTAGGATAAAGCATCAAAATGACCTGAACATCTATTCACAGGGAGTGGGCCCGATAAAACGCAGAGTGCTCTGATTCGCTGGAGCTCCACGAGGACAGGTCAAATGTACTCACAGCACCTCAGGAGCTCAGTACGAGACAAGGTTCTAATGCCTGTTTCCTGGATATGGGCTACAGCAGTTTTACCAGCAGTGTGTCAGCATTTATAGAAATGAAAATTCACACACCTACAGCAATCCCCCATACACATAAGTATCTTTTAATAAGTCAGTACTGAACTCCAAAAGAAACATAAATCGAGAAGTTTCTTTTAGAAAAAGAGGGAGGAAAATTAAAAAAAAAAAAAAAAAAAAAAAAGGTTTATCCACTAGTCACTGTAGCAACACATAAAAATAACCCAAGAATTAAGTATGCCAAAATACTGATACAGGTTGGGCATCCTTTACCTTGAAGTTTGGAACATAAGTAATTGGATTTTGGAATACTTGCACTTACAAACATGGTACCTTAGAGATAGGATCCTAATCTGAACATGAAATTTGTTTCCCATCTACTTTACACACATAGCTCAGAGGCTATTTTATGTAATATTTATAATGTACATTTTTGGCTGGGATCATTTCAATCCCACAGATTTCCAGGTCAGTGCAGATGAACCTGCAGTTGTTAATGCCAAGTTGGGAGAGTGTAAGTGTCGGCTATACTTCATCTCTATGCAAGGGTAAATGTTCACGAAGAGCAGAAGAGGATTAAAGACAAACACCCGAGGCTTAGGTGGGGTCCTGTGCTATTTGCTCTATGTGTTAGAGTCTCAGGGTCTCCCTGTTTAAGTAGGAAATAAAAGACCACTGACCATGCAGAGCCAGGGTGAAGCAAGGGGCTCTCAACGGTGCCTGGCAAATATCAGGACACAAGCATCTGCCACCAACAGTAACAGCAACAAATCCTGCCGCTTCTCTCCCAACCAGAAACACTTGAAAGCCACATCTCAAAGTGTGTAAGGATTCCTTGAGGACCAGAACAGGCTTTCGAAGTGTGTTATCTCTGCTCTGGGCCCCCTCAGCCCTCTATCAGCACTTCCTCCCTCTTCTGTCATTGTGCCCTCAGGACATCTCGAGTAAGGAGCCAGGGTCCTAACGCTGAGCAGTTGACTGTGCAGTTGAGTGCAACTTGCCCTAGGCTGGGTAAGGACACATAAGACACTCTGAGAGAATGATGCTGGCTCAACAGACTCTCTTACCTTTCAAACTGCACTTTCTTGTGGCCGCCTTCTTTGACATAGTCAAGAACTTGCTTCTGAGTCCGACCACTGAAAGGAAGAACACAAACGTAAAGAGAGGTGTCATTGGGTGCTTGGCTCTCGGCCAGGTTACAAGAAAAGCAATCCTGAGGGAGCCTTGGAGTTTTCTGTCAATTTGATTTCTGGATATTTTCCTTATATGCAACAGAGAAGACAGTCAATTAAATAAACCCACTTGAAAACCACGGTTGGTTGTGAAGCTGCCGTCCCAGGAGTCTAGTCTGCACAGTCTGTGAGGATGGGGAAGTTAGTTCTCTGTGTATACTCAGGCCAGTGTTTCTTACACAGTGGAATATCAGCACTGTTTGAAAAGTGACTGCTAACACAAACCTAGGCACCAGTCTGTGATGCAATACCTAAGACACTCACTCTCATAAATAAACTTCTTTCTGCACGAGAGTGGCTGGGGGACTGGCTCAGTGGAACAGCACTTGCCTGGAATGTGCAAGGTGCCCGGGTTCAAGTCTCAGAACCATTAAAATAAAACTGACACAAGAAGTTACAGGTGATCGATGAGGAGAGAGTTAGTGACTATGATTGTTCCGTTTGCTTTCCCTCAAGACAGGGGTTCTTCGTGCAGCCCTGGCTGTTCTGGAGCTTGCTATGTAGACCAGGCTGGCCTCCAACTCATCGCTCTGCCTCTGCCTCCCAAGTGCTGGGATAAAAGGCATGCACCACCACCACCAGCCAGCAAATCTGTTTTCTTAGGGTGCAACCTCTTCAGGTTCTAGTAGATGATCCTATACCCGAGCACAGATGGGCAGTGCCACGTGGACACAATGGGCTTAAATCAGAGTATGAGAGGCTGGGAAGGAAAAGTGGTGGCGCACAGAAGAAACTGGAGGGGAAAAGGGCAGAGAATGGGTTCGAACAAAACACACTGTATCCATGTTCGAAAGCCTTTCTTTTTTTTTTTTTTTTTTTTTTTTTTTGGTTTTTCGAGACAGGGTTTCTCTGTGTAGCCCTGGCTGTCCTGTAACTCACTCTGTAGACCAGGCTGTCCTCGAACTCAGAAATCCGCCTGTCTCTGCCTCCCAAGTGCTGGGATTAAAGGCGTGCGCCACCACCGCCCAGCAGCCATGTTCGAAAGCCTTAAACGATTAAAAAAAAAAATTCATCTGGACACTGTGCTGGGATCTGACCAAGACTGGCAGATGGCTAAGTGGTTCTCAAAGGTTCAAACAGAACTAGAAAGACAGGGCGGAGCCGGCTGGGATAAGCAAGCCAGCACCTCCATTGGCCGAAACCCCGACCACGGTTTGTCTTATGGATATGCTGTGAATCACAACAGGTATGATAGAGGACGCCTTAGAAAAATGTTCTCATGAAGAGCAAATGGGCTTGTGAAGGCCCCGCCCCCCACCATACCTGAACCGGAAGGATGACCCTCGGCTGAAGAGAACAGGCTTTGGCTTGGGCTTGGGTTCTTCAAAGAGTCTGAAGAAGGCATGGTGCTCCACGCATATTTTCCAGAAGGACTTGCAGAAGTCTCGACCGGCCATCAGGAACTCCAAGGTGTCCTGGTAGGAACTCTGAAAGGAGTAAAGACAGCTTTTGTTTCCCCAGCACTGCTCATAATCTTTCTGATGAAATAGGAAAAAAAAAAAAAACCTAACTAAAACGAATTTGTCCACTAGGATTGTAATTGTGTGTCTTGTTATATGACCATTAAATCGAGGAGTGAGCAAAATATGCTTGTTCCTAAGGCTGAGGCAGGGAGCTTTCCAGACTCCTTCTCTTTAGATCTTACAGGAACAAACGGGATCTAAACAGGCACGCAGCCTCGGTGGGGTGGTAACACTTCTTAGCAGGTCCATCCATAAACACTGCGTTTTCATGGCTTCTCTTGCCTCCTTAAAAATAGTCCAAGTATTAACACACCCCTTCCTTAAAACATCTAAACCAGGCCTGTTCTGCTGTTTTCTTCCTCATGGCTCCTGTCCAGGTGAACTTTTAATTCCATTAAAAAAAAAAAAAAAAAAAAAAAAAAAGCAGATAGTACAGGTCTCTAGGTGGCCCCAAGAGTCACAGGGGAATGAAATTTTTTCCCTCCTGGGGTACTGAGGTATTAATGACCCTCAGCTGGCAAACTTATGTCTTTTGATTCTGGAAGAAACATAGTAACTTTCTACTCAGTGTTTCCAATTTCAGTGGCCAGGTTATAGAAACAAAAGTCACCAGAGTCCTTAACATTCCCAGCAGCTCTATTTTGGGGCCATCAAGAGTTTACACAAACTCAGAGTGTGTGCTGTAGTTTTTCCCGTATCAACTGGCTTTCCGGAACTGTAACTTCATTTTCCCACAGCAAATCACTTATTGGGGGAGGGGTTGCTTCCACTCAATCCACACTGCGGCTGAACTGTGAGCCCTGGTCATCCCTGTGGGACAAGGACTCAGGTCCAGATAGGACAGGTATCAGGGATGTACCATTCCTCCCGTGTGGCTTTTGGTAGGCAAAGAAGACCCTATTTTCTTCCCGGAACCCATCCCAAGTGGGCAACACCCTTGGGGGTTCTATTCTGGGAAGACATTTTTGGCCCATGAGAATGAGCTCCCATGACTGTGTAATGGCAACAGCAGGAGCTAACTACATCTAAGCAGGTGAGGAGATGCCAGGAATATGGCGGAACACTGGGGTCCCAAGGCACAGCCACAGGCTAGACATTCGGCCACAACACAGCGCAAGTTATTTGTTTGGAAGAGACATGGTCTCTTTAGGTAAGCACCTGTGTGCCTTTTTTATCCTCCCACCCCAGAACCCACCGTGACAGCAAAAGCATATTCCCAAGCTTCTGGATACACAATCCTCCCAGAGCACCTTTACAGGCCAGCTGCTGGGCAACCTCTGCTGAATGCAGATCTCAACCCGCAGGCAAAGCCCACTCCATTCACAACTCAGCTAGTCCCACACGTACGTTCACGTCAGGTCTGAGCTTGATAAGAAAGCGCTTCCGCTTGAAGCTCAGCTTCCGCACCTTGGCCCAGTTGAAAGCATTGATCTTCGTGAAGCCCTAAGGAAGGAGAGCAGCCCGTGAGCCAGGCCAGGTGTGTGCACACAGGAACCACAGACGGAGGGCTGAGGGTTAGTCAATCATTCAGGGGCAAGCCTTGGATGGAAGACTCTCAGGCTCTGTGTCTACTGGATGCCAGACACTCATACAGTGTTATTTCTCACTAATTAAAGAACTCGACATTCAGGCCATGCACGCCTTCATGTAGGTAATAAAAAGATAAATAAAAGTAAAACCATGACAACTACCACAACTTTAGATGGCATCTCATCAGACCATACACAAAGCTCAGGGAGACAGATTTATTATCTTCATTTTACAGAAGGAAACCATAACATGTATATGCAAATGTACAGAGAGCCGATGCATGTCATCCCTAGAGCCATGTCATCCCCAGAGCAGTAGGATGGGGCAATGAGACAAGGCCTTCAAGACTGATACCCCAGCACTTTCTTCTCACACAACTAATTCTCAATAGTCTGATCATATTAAACACAAGCCAAGAATGCGAATTCAATCATGGTACTTCTTTCCCGTCTTTATGACTTTCAGAAATGCTTAAATGTTTGGTTTGGAAATTTAATGGTCATAAATAAACACTGGGTTTTATTGTTCCTTAAAATCATGTATTTGTGAATTATCTGTTGAGGTTAAAAACCTCTGTGGGGTGTGGTTCCTTCTCGGGTATCATCCTGCTCCTCAAAATGATCTTCCTATATCAGGTATAAGACTCAAGCCCCGAATTTTAGGGGCATGAGTATGTAATATTTAATTTGTGCCATCAATTGATTCTACGTAGAAGAACTGCTATAACTTGTGTGTGTGTGTGTGTGTGTGTGTGTGTGTGTGTATGCTTGAAAGTGTGTGTATGCTTGAGTGTGTGTTTGTGTGTGTTTATATGTGTGTATATGCTTGAGCGTGTGTGTATACTTGAGAGTGTATGTATGGTAAGGGATATAGAGACTGTGGGGCTGGAGCATCCTAGAAGTGTGTGCTGTTTGGAACTTTAGTTCATCAAACGGCAACTGTGCAAACCTTTCTCCTATCTGTTAAGCAGCTCGGGTTGTTTTGCTTAACAGAGAAGGGTTTTTACCAATACAAGAATGCTCATCATTGTAGTTTCACAAGATTCAAATATCTATGCAAATGAACCTACCAAGGTGCACTTTTTAACTACAGCCAGGTCTGCAAATCATACTTGAAGGAAGCTAGGATAGGAAAAGCATTGGTCAAATAAAGCCACCCCACAGCCAGGGACAGAGAGCAGGCACTCTGAAGAGCAAGGGTCGCATGCCCTTAAGAATGGCACAGGTTAAAAACCCAAGCACAGAGTCTGTCTTGCTGCAAAGGGGTCGTGCATGTAGGGCTATTCTTTCTGAAAAGCACGTGTGCTTTTAGAGTTGGGTATAGCAAAGTCCCACATAAGCTGGTCGAACACAAGTTAATTTGAAAGGAAAAAAACCAAAAGGATCAAATTTTAACTAAGTGTCAAGATGTCGCCTCTGAAAGTGGAAGGCATTTACCTGGGATCTGAGGTCATTGCTCCTGGACACTGTGCTCTCAGTACAGGCCCACTGGGAGTCATCGCTTCTATAGATCTATAAGATCTAGTAAACCCAACAAAGCTCTCATGTATAGTCTCCAAGCAGGACAAGGAGGAATGCAGAAACAACCAGACAAACAAAACACCTGAAGAAAGGCCTGGAGTGGTAACTTTAAATTGAAGGTATCTACTAGACGCCTTAGCCTGCCACCCACGTGAACCTGGGTAGGAAAGCCCATTCACCTCCCTCCCTCCCCAAGGGAAAGACAATGTGTTCCCCACACCTGAAACACTAGAATTCCAGTGTTGGCGACAGCCAGGTTGATCTTGGTGCCTTCCCTGTCCTTGGCAGGGTGTAACCGGATACCGTACATCTCCAGTCTACGGGCCACCTCCAGGAGCTGGAAATCTGACTCTGCCGGGGTTTGTCCACTGACAAAGTAAGGAGGGAAGAGAAAGGCCAGGGGAGTTGAATCCCCCATGTCTATTACTTTGAGATCGAGCAGCTTCTCCTGGGAAATAAAAAGCCACAGGCTGCACGATCAGATGACACCCACCTCCACCTGCTAACGCCAGAGCCACACAGTGAGGACAAAAGCCCTATTACTGGGTAACACAAAACCCTGAGGTCTATCTCCAGCCCAGCCAGCTCCTCAGAATCTCAGTTTCCTCTGGGTCACTAAAAGTGAAACACCTCTGTGTGAAGCAAGTTTTCAGCCAGTTGAAGTAAGCTGAACTCCAGAGCAGAGCCAAGCTGTGCTTCTTCTGTTGCCAGGTGCAAATGCCTGCCTCTGAGCCACAGTGGGAAGGAGGGCGCCGAGTGTCCTTTGAAGACGTTCTCCCGATCAAAGCCAAGGCCAAAAACTGGGGCTATCACAAAAGTTCTGAAGTGTCCCCATAGTTAACACTATCCCTGGTTTAACACACCTCCCATGCTCTGTCAGGATGACTGTCCACTGGCCTGCAAGCCTTACCCTCTCCTTTATGCTCCTGGGTAACTCTGTCTCACAGCTAGGATCTCAACCACTTGTCTTTTTTTTTAAGAGTTCAGAATGGACCACAACACCCCAGTGAAACTCTGCACTCCTTCCTTCAGCCTTTGTTACGTGTCACATAACACAGAGGTGTGTGTACAGGAGCTCATGTACCTCCCTGTACCGGACCGGGAGGCAGAGGGCAGCTGCTGGGGAGCAACAGGAATCCATGCACAACTCACATGTGGCTGTGGTGGAACTCCACGATTTTGTCTTCTAGTGCATCCTGTTGAGGTACGTACTTATTTTTTGCTAAGTGTTCTCTGTCCAAAGCTTCATCGAAATCCCCAATCTCCGCTACAAAGAAACAAAGAAAAAATGGGCCACATAGGATGAACTCTTCAGAATGTGTTACAATCCCTGGGCAGCAAGTACAAAGCTGACAGGTGACATCAGGTGAGCACAGCAGGTGGGGCCGGAATGAGGCCTCCACCTCGAAGCAGGATGTGACCATGGTTCACAATTAGAGCCACGTTGGAAGGTGACAGCTACTCCTCCTTCATGCTGGTAGTTATGAAGGAAACTTCAGACTTATCCATCTTTTAGTTATGCACACTTTGGTTTCTTTTCTGTCTTAATGTTATCAGGACACATGTAATCACCAGAAGGGAACAGTATGGCGTTGGATACAGTATTCGATGCATAGGGACACTGTAGCAACTCTCCTGCTACCCTGTGGGTTCCTCTTTCCTCTGCCTTTCTCCACACCTTTCTTCTGCCCTTTCAACCCCCTAACACTAGATAGGATAGAAAAAAAAAGGATAGAGGGAAAAGGAAAGAGATCCCTGAGTAAAATCAGGGATCTGAATGGGGGACGACATGACTGTCGGGTTACTTCCTGCTGATTCAGGGTGTCAAGTTCCTTGGGGCAAGCTGATCTTCACAGCCAGGATATCTAATTTCTTCTTTGTGCATGACTACTTAACAAACCATGACCACCAACAAACAACCAATACTTCACCTCACCGCTCAGAGTCCCAGCATTTATATACCCTCTGAAAAGTTCCCAGAATTCTAAACATCATACAATCACACAAACTATCTGCAGCTGGCAAAATCACAGCCCTGCTAGAGCCTGAGGCAAATCACAGTCAGCTGCTGTGGGCAATCTGGAGCAGCCCTATATCCCACACCTGGGGTTAAAATAAAAACATATATTAATAATATATCTCTGTGTGTGTGTGTTTTTAAATCAAAACTCCAAAATTGTTACTGCAGAAGTGATCAGGTCATTGACCATCAACTCAGAATTCATCATTTCTTTTCTGAGGCACAAATCCTGTCTAACAGTGGCTTGGAGGTATGCAGCTGTCAGCCACATCTCTCCAGTGTGCTACGGGGCACTGGGAGTAATTCCTCTCTGTCTTCCCTTCTCAGTAGTAAACCCTACACATGTGGGTGATTGCTGGATGACTCAGTGTCAATGGACCTAGGAATTAACTGGTGAAACTCTTACATGGAATAGCCAGTCATGTAAAAACCCGAATTGTTATCATCGAGGAGATGTCAGTGGGAGGAAAAGTAAACAATTTAACAATTGTTGTTGTTTTACCTTAAGAGTTTATCAAATTTCTTGTATTGTCTAGAAATAACAGGTGAGACTGTAACTGCATAGATTTTTTTTCATCCACAGGTGACACCATGTGCTTTCTTGTGCAACCTCAGCACATGTCTGGCAATGAACTTGCTGTACTCTGCACTCGTCAGGCCCTAGCTTTCAAAGAACACCTGTGCCTTAAGAGCGCCACTGAGTGCAGGTCTGGCAGGCTCCTGGGAGGCATGTCATTCCTGTGCATCCCATTACCTGTGTAACGTAACGAGCTACCAGAAAATAGTATAATGACCTCCATGCTAAGGGGAGCAACAGTGTGGTTGCTATAAGAGCCACCTTTTGTTCCATCATGCAAAACAGCATGCCACATCCGGTTTATTCACCCACTGTCCTCAAGCCTGGACTCTATGCTGCTCCACACCACACTGAGACTGCCTGTCTTGCACTAAGCTGTGTAAAATCATCCAGCGACACCTGGATGAACGTCACTTACTGGCTTCCTCTGCCCTGACGGGTGGGTGACGGTGTTTCCTAGCTACCCTTTCTGGATTGAATTCTCATTCCATCACAGAGAACAGTGCACAAAGCTGAAGGCTGCCCTGGCCTACAGACATTGTTATCAGCTGCCTGAATGGGAGCTTTGATTTCTTTCTACAGTTTCTTCTATCTGGTCTCGAGAAAGCACAATTGATTCCTGTTATTCAAGATAGATATGGGGCTGGAGAGATGACTTAGTGGTTAAGAACACTTACTACTCTTGCAGAGGACCTGGGCTCAGATCCCAGATCTCACACGGCAGCTTGCAGGCACCTTTAACTCAGTTCCAAGGAACCCTATGCGGTCCTGGTGGTGCCTCTGTGGGTACCCAGCCTATGGTGTACAAGCACACATGAAGGCAAACACTCATAAAATAAAAATAAACAGAGGCTGGAGAGATGGCCCAGTGGCTAAGAACACTCTTTGTTCTTCCAGACGATCTAAGTTCAGATCTCACATCAGGAGGCTCACCAACCACCTATAACTCCAGCTAGACTTATGCCCTCTTTTGGCATCTATGGGTACCTACACACATGTGACATACACATAAATACATGCAAATGTAAAAAAATACAGGATAATCACGATTTACAAAGTCTCAGTGAACAAAGAATCAGCAATCACTGCTTGCTGCTCTGAAGGGAAATCTGGAGCCAGACTCCTGAAAGAACAAGACGTTTGCATAGATCGACTGTTTCTTCCACACGGCTCTACTTTCGGATGTGCTGGTTAATACACACCGCTGATTCAGGCACACACAGCCATGTCCACGTGCAGCTGATGCACCACAGGGATCTCCTCTACCACACAACACACATCACAGTATGCTTCAGCCCTTCAGCGGCATGTGAGGGGCGAGGCATACAGCAGTCACCAACAACAGCAGAAAGATTAGACATCGGGAAGCAAAGGCAGAACTTCTCTTGTTGGGCCTCAGTGGGCACAAGGGCAGGAGGTGAAGCAGATTCTTCACTGCCCTACATGCCTCTGCAAAGGGCACTGAAGGCACATGCTGATCTGGGGATAAATTTTAGTGACTGGAAAAGTCTGACATGAGACTATGAGAGCAATGAAGCTAGGTTCTAAGTTTTGTAGGAGACTTAAGTGAAACCCCACAACAGCTTTATCCTAACACTAAGGATTCAGGTCCAGAGATGAACACTAAATCCAAGAACTGGACAAAGCAGACATGGTGAGCTTGTCCATTGGTCACCTAAGCTTCTCTTTGTGAGATGCTGAGGTAACACTCTATATTTGTCCTTAAAAAAAAAAAAAAATCAAATATCACCAGAACACAGAAGTCCTAGGTTCTAAGTTAATGTTTAAGGATATGACCTACGGGGGCATCCATGGTAATAGCAAAAACAACACAGATGTTCCTTCTGTGACTCCTCATCAGTCAGACCGTTGTGCCGATTCCAACCCGATTCCCAAAGGAACTGCAAAGAACTTACATTGTACAATGTGCGAGATCAAAAGAGCCGCGCTGGTGTCGTTACACGTCAGCCTGCCTTGAGCCAAGTCCTGCTTCACCTGCAGGGCGAAGAGGTACCTGTAAAGATCAACAGAGACGGAGGTCACGCAAAGGAGCTGCAGGGTCGGTGTTCAAAGTAGGCTTCCTCTTGCAGGTCTGAATACATAGTAAGAAACTAAAGAAAGGTTGAAAGCCTATAGAATCATTACGGGCACTGAAGGGAACAGTGTGCTTAGAACTGCCCTCTTAAATACGAGACCTTGAAGGGGCCTCCAAAGCCAAACCTGGGACAACTTGGCCACAACGAAAATGATTAAAATGAACTGGAGCATACTGGATTATATTTATGAATTGATAACGACTTATGAGTCCACAGTAGTTGAGGGTCAGTGAAGAAGAACGAAAGAATTGAACATGTCACATTCTACAGCCCAAAGCTAAGTCACGCCTGGTGCATTAGTGGCGCGAAGGCTGTGAAGCCTGCTTCCCAGGAGCAGGAACTCATGCCTGCAACTGTAAACCTGGCCGAAAGCCTGTGGCCTGTGGAGTCACAGGCCCTAGAAGGGAAGTCACTACTGTTCTCTTGTTAAATGGCTGTGTCATAAAATGCTTCCTAAATATTTACGTTTATACCCAGAGTCCCCTCTGCCTTGGCAGGCAGCACTAACTGGGCCCAGTGAGGTTTTTTTTTCTTTTCTTTTTTGTTTTTACAGAATTATTTATTTTATGTATACGAGTACAGTGTCACTGTCTTCAGACACACCAGAAGAGGGCATCGGGTCCCATTGCAGATGGTTATGAGTCACCATGTGGTTGCTGGGTATTGAACTCAGGACCTCTGGTAGGGCAGCCATTGCTCTTAATTACTGAGCCATCTCTCCTGTTCTTTTGTTTGTTTGGTTTGTTTTTTTTTTTGCCAACCCAAAACAAAAACAAAACCAGAAAAACCAAGAGGACAGGAGGAGGGAAGGCAGTGCATTAGGACACCGTCAGAGTACACAGGAGACCTAGGGTAGATATGATGAAGATACATTGTATACATGCATGTATATAGGTGTGCATGTATGTATTCATGTATGTATAACAACAACACACATAAAAAAGGTGATAGCTGAAGACAAATTAGTATTAGGATGGACACAGAGTCAAACCAGACTTGACAGGATCCAAGAGGGAATAACAGGAACAGAAACCCCACTCTCAACAACCTCTAATGAAAAAAAAAAAAAAAAAAAAAAAAAACATTTAGGAAGCCAGATGTTAAGAACATCATTTCCTAATGGCGGGATTTGAGTGTTGCCTCCTCTTTCTAACGCATAATCTCAGCATTATGTTAGTGATGTGCAGAACATACCATTTAGAGTAGATTCTGGTCAAAAATGTTTAATTGCATCCACAGAGATCTTAGAACGAATTTCCAGTCCTTAAGAACAGCCAAGTTTGGAAGAATAAGCAGAACAGCAAGACGAGGCAACACGACAAACCTAGGAGGCGTGGTGTTTTGTGGTCCAAGAATAAAAACTGAAGAGCCAGGCTGGACTGGGAGAGGTGCAGGGTGAGTCCCATCAGCATAAGAGGTCAGTAAGCGATAGTAGCCTCAGATGGCCTGGAATTCACTATGCAGACTGGGCTAGCCTTGGACTTACAGAGATCTGCTTGCCTCTGCCTCCCAAGTGCTAAGATTAGGACATGCACTGCCACATTCCTACAGTTACGACACTGTAAAACAGAAGACTGTTGTATTACATTTTTATGGTGCTGGGATGGAACCTCAGGTCTCATACGTGGTGGGTGTGATGTCTGCATGAGAATGTCCCCCACAGTCTGAGATGTTAGAATATTTGGCTACCAGTTCACAGTGTCACCATTTCATGGTGCTGCTAGGGAGGTTCAGGAGATGTGGCTTTGTGGAGGGATTATGTCCCTGGGGGGGGGGGGGGGTTGAGGGTTTAAAGACTCCTGACTTTTCAAGTTCACCATTTTGGCTTCCTGCTTGTGATTTGAGACGTGAGCTCTGAGCTGGCTGTTCAGCCACCACCAGCAAACTGTAGGCTCTGCTTGGCCACCATGGCCTGTAACCACCTGGAGTCATGAGCCCAGATGAACTCTTCTGTAAGCCTCCCTGGTCACTGGTCACAGTCATGATCACGGTGCTTTTTTACATCAATAGAAGAATAACTGAATCCCTACACGAGTATTCTGCTACTCAGCTACACGCTCAGCGTTGTGTTGTTTATGGGTTTCATTCTTTTTTTTTTTTTAAAGATTTTATTTATTTTATGTATATGTGTTCATTGTAGCTGTTTTCAGACACATCAGAAGAGGGCATCTGATCCCACTGCAGATGGGTGTGAGCCACCATGTGGTTGCTGGGAATTGAACTCAGGACCTCTGGAAGAGCAGTCAGTGCTCTTAACCACTGAGCTATCTCTCCAGCCCTGTGGGTTTCATTCTTAAAGAAGACAAAGGCTGTCAACAGCACCTACCAGAGGTTTCCGTAAGAACTAGTGAGATTCAGTGTTGAGCCCACCAGGCTCGCCATGAATGATGAACTGATCTGAGCCCATAGTTACACAGACAGCAGTGGTTAAACTCAGCGGGCTCTCCACCTCATTCATACACACAGAACCAACCAACTAACCCAATGATGTGAATGTGGAAAAGGCACCCGGGGTTGTGGGTCGACAGTAGGTCGGGTGAGTGAGGGGAGAGGAGAGTGGTCAGAATGGGCGTCACGTACAAGTGTTAAAGTATCAAAGAAGAGATTTATCAGACAGGAGAATCCATGGGAGGAAGTAACTGTGACAATTCAATCACAAATATTAATGTTAAAAAATGATAAACAATCTTCTTTAAATTGGTTAAGACAGTTCATTATTAACAACTAAGAATGCAATAAAATCAAAAAAGAATAAAAAGAGTGGTCATTGTGTAGCAGGCAGAAAATAAATCACACAACACTGGGGAGCTGGCAGCCAACAGTGGTGACCTTTGTAACCCACCTCCTTAGCAAGTGTTCTGCTCTATGTATGTGCCCACCACCTGCTGCCCACCTCTCACTTGAAAACCAAAGGGAAGGAAAGTGGAAACAAGAACCAACCAGCTCAGGAGCACAGAGTTTCCTGGGGGAAAGACCAGCCTCACTGTTCTGGATTGGGCAGTGGTAACTACTCACCGAATCCAAGACTTCATAGAGCCATGAGCCTTAATTCTGAACTAGGAGGGTTTTATGTTTTGAAAGCATTGCATTTTGAATAATTTATAAACTCAAACACAGGGTGCTGTGTCCACAGAGCAATGTTCTGGGACATTATTTCCGGCCAGAGTCTAACAGGCTTGCGAGTATTGGGTGACAACCTCCAGAGGCCTCTGTGACAACAGAGAGCTTTGGAAGTGTATACACGTATGTGGGGGACACATGCTTTTCTTCTGCCTATGCTCAGTCTCTGTTCCCAGGCTGGGGTAACATGAGAAACAGCTTCCTGGACTGACACCATGGCCTTTCCTAACCACAGGAGCTGTGAGCAAAGAACGTACTGGCTGTTCTTGCTTCCAGAGACTTAGCAACACCTTCGGTGTTAGAAATAGAAGCAATTTCAATCAATCCCATGGGAGGCAGGGCTAACTCTTACTCAGAAGGCACTAAATGCAGTCAAATGTAAACAGCAGCACAAAATGCTTCCAGTGTGAACAGCCAGAGGACCTTTGCTCCAGAGACTACAGGCCCACATCTCACACACATAATCCCCCTGCCTCTAACTCCGCAAAACATCGACCACTTGATTTGTTTCATTTGGAAGGTCTTCACAGTCTTTCTATTCTAAGTAAAATCAATTTAGTTTCCCTGCCAGTCAATGGGGACTTTTGCAGGTGGTCTGTAACAGAATTCTGGTAGAATCTTTTGGCTGAGAACAGGAACTGATCCTACTGAAGACAGACACAGGGAAACAGGGAAATCCAAGGGTGGCTCCATTCATCAGCACAAGAGAATTAATTCTGAGCTTTGCCACAAGGAAAGCTGGAGGCAGGGTGGGGTGACGGGAGAGATGGCTCCGTGGTTAAGAGCACTTGCTGCTCCACGGAGGCCTTGGTCCAGATCCTAGCATCCACAAAGCAGCTCACAATCTTAACTCCATTCCGGGTGACCTGATGTCCTCTACTGGCCTCTGAGGGGTATTAGGCACACATGTGGTAATCCATGCAAAACACTCATACATATAAATTATCTTTAAATGAGAGACAAAAAGAAAAGCTAGGAATTTCTTATACAAAGAGCCCCTGGTGACTGTTGTCAACATGTACCCCCAAGTCAGGTCCTTTCTCTCTTTGAAGCCTGAGCGCTAGTGTCCATACCACTGACTGCGTTCAATGTCCAGACCAATAAATAGAAAGGAATAAAGCTTCCATTGAGCTGTAAAGTGCAGCTTAGTCTTCTATATAAAAACCGGGTGGCCTGCCATTCCTGGAGGACCCACATCCTAACTGCAAACCTAGCCTGACTTACGTCCTGCTAAGCAGGCAGCTCTGCTGTGTGCTAGGCTCCTGTCTGCATGTCCTCCCCTAAAGCCCTGTCACAGCCCCGTGTCCTGACACCTCTCCTTACCATTCGGCAAGGCAAGTGTCTAAAACCTCAATAGTTACCATCATGGTATTTCTGATTACGCAGGAATTTGAGAGCGTGGGAGACTCAATACAGTGGGTTCCATGGACGTCAAACTGTGTTGGGGACAATAATGGGGCTATATAGAAATCTCAGACTTATTTTGTTTAACATCAAGCCAAAAGAATGGGATTTCTGAAAAAGCACATCTTCAGATATTCGTTTATGCTGAAAACCAAAAACAAAAGCAGAAAATAAAACCCGCTGCATCCACCCAGCAGGTTCATCAGTCTTAACGGGTAAGTCGGCAAAACAACAAAACTCCTGAAACTAAAGACAGAGGCGCACTAAAGTTAAAGAGGCAAATTGTCTGTAAAATAAGAGCCTTGGATGGGAAGACCAGACTCCTGCCTCTTTCTAAGAAGGAAAGGGCCCAATGACGGGCAAAACACACTGCCAACCGACCACAGCTGGGGCTGGCCCTAGATTTATGCCACTGCTGTTCCTGCCGTAGAAGCCAGGATATGGAAGCCAGCGAAGTCACTGCCCTGGGGTGTCATTAGCTCTGGGTGTCCTGTGACGTGGGTTCTCAGCCCTGGCTGATGCTCTATCTATGGTTCCCGGGAGGTTGGTGGCTCAGGCCCTCTCAGGATACTTCCAACTCAGTCACTTGATTGTGGGTGAGTGGGGGTAGGTGGGGGACACTCATTCATAAAACCTGAATTTGTGTGAAGGCCCTTGGTTAATACTTCTCTGTAGAGATAGGAGACACATGTGTGGTATCCTTCTCGAGACTGCCATGTCACCTCCCCATAACAGAAAAAAAACTTTTTTTTTTTTTTTTTTTTTTTTTTTTGGCTTTTTGAGACAGGGTTTCTCTGTAGAGCCCTGGCTGTCCTGGAACTCATTCTGTACTTAACTCAGCCTGAACTCAGGCTGGCCTCAAACTCAGAAATCCACCTGCCTCTGCCTCCCAAGTGCTGGGATTAAAGGCGTGCGCCACCACTGCCCAGCTAAGATGCATTCTTTTAAAATAAAATCAATCCCCCCCCCTCCGTGTGTGTGTGTGTGTGTGCACCACATGTGTAAAGCTTCCCATTGAAGCCAGAAGCGGGCATCAGATCTCCTGGTGCTAGAGTTACAGGTGGCTGCGAGCTGCCCAGTGGGTGGGAATGGAGTCCTGATCCTCTGAAGCACTCTTACCAGAATTCAGAATCCGTTTCACAAAGGAGACCCTAAAAGTGACTCAGATTGTAATGGACGGAAAATGACTAAAAAGCTTTAAGGCCACCTCACTTCATAATCAATCGTGGCTGTAAAGAACCCAGGCTAAAGCAAGACACGGTCTCTTCTCCTTTGTCTTGTAGGTACAGACAGAAGGGAGAAGGGTAGAACCTGTAAGTACTTAAGAGCTACAGTCAAATAAACCCTATGGACATGTTTAGTCAACTAGAGACTAGTGTGCACTCTCCCTCTATACACTCTAGTGAAAACACCCGCTGACAACCACTCACCTGGTGAGTTCTTCCTGGAGCTGTGTGTGGTCAGGAGGGAAGAATTTCACAACAAACTTAACAACAACGTGCTTCGGTCCTGAAAAGAACAACACCGGTAAGGTGTGTGGAGACTGCAGCTTATCACCTCAAGGTTTCCAGTGTCCGGCCGCCACCGCCACCACCGCCACCACCACCATCACCACCACCACCCCATCCAGAACAAAGTGTTTTTGGTTTGTTGTTTTTGTTTTTTTCAAGACAAGGCTTCTCCTTGTAGCTCTGGCTGTCCTGGAACCCCTCTGTAGATCAGGCTAGCCTGGAACTCGCAGAGATCTGCCTGCCTCTGCCTCCTAGGTCCTGATTTATCTGTTTGTTTGTGTGTTCATTTAATGCACTGGTGTTTTGCCTGTGTGAGGGTCCCAGACCTCCTGGAACTGGGGTTGCAGAGAGTTGTGAGTTACCACTGGGTCCTGGGAATTAAAGCCAGATTCTCTGGAAGAGCAGCCAGTGCTCTTAACCACTGTTTTAAAATCAATCAGCTGTATTGTATTTAAATCTACCAGCTGTTTTTGGTTTGTTGGTTGGTTGTTTTAACAGAGGATCTCACTATGTAGCTCCAGCTGGCTTCACAGTCACGGAGACCTGCCTGCCTCTGACTCCTGGGAGCTGGGATTAAAGGCAGGTGACACTGATTGCAGACCAGCTACCTTTATCCACAGGTAGACTCAGGTCATCTGAAGGGGGGATAATGAGACTAAAGCATTCATAGAGTTTAGGGTATGTAGCTGTCTACAAAGCATGGCTGCCACCATCTTATCAAACGTGTCTTAGCTCTGAGCCATGCAGAGAAACTACAGATGAACTGGGGCCCTGTTTATGTCATTGTCCACCACGGCCTTTATAATCTCATGCACATTTCCAAGGATCTACAACAAAATCAGGAAGCAGTTGGGGACTGGAAGAGCCTGATGGAGAAAGCCGAACAGAGTATAATGTAGTGATCTACAAGGCGAGACTTCAGATTGTTGGTGAGCGTGACAGCCTCAGAGGGGCTGCCATCGGGAAGGAACGCAACAGGTCAGTGGTGCAGTGACTGACAGGAGTGAGGAACAGCCCAGGTTAAACCTGGGGCCTCCGTGTCTGCCAAGCACATCCTAGATGCTGAGGTAGTCTGTCTGTCTGTCTGTCTGTCTGTCTGTCTGTCTCTCTCACACACACACACACACACTGATTGATTTCAAGACATAATTTTTGTGATCACATGTTCAAGTTTAGAAAGAAAACGTAAAAACAATGTACTCTAAAGTGAGGGTATCAGCTGTGTACAAATTATGAAAAAAGACAAGGCATGGAGGCTGGAGGAATGGCTCAGTGGTTAGAGCACTGGCTGCTCTAACAGAGGATCTGGGTTTGATTCCCAGCACCTACACAGCGGCTCAGAACTTTACTCCCACGTGATCTGGCACCCTCTTCTGGCCTACTTGAGCACTGCATGCACATGGTGCAAACCACATATACATCTTTTTTTTTTTTTTTTTTTTTTCCTTTTAAGCCAAAGCATAAAAACGCTGAGGCTAAGGATCCTGAGATATTGCCAAATTAACCCTAAAAAATGAGGGGAAATGGTGGCACCAGCTCCAAAGGCAGCCTGGAGTTCAGGAAGAGGTGGAATGCACGGCATGAGGCAAGAGGGGAAGTGCATCCTTTCATGTCAGTCAGACACTGGCTGGTACGAACCGTGATGGGATGAGAGAGAGAGGCCACTGCCTTCTCTATACTCAGGAGGCTGTTCAGGTCCAGAGGAACCCAAAGCTAGGACAACACTGGTGCCAATGCCAAGTGATAGCCTTGTCACATAGGACCAGTCACAATGTATGGAAGAGACACTGAGGTTGTAACAGGCCTGATCCAGTTATGACTTTGCAACCATGGCTGCTGTCCTACCACAAGGGGGCTCCTCATGCATCCTTGCAAGAATAAGTGACAATCTTCTGGATTCACAGAGAGAAGCATGAACATGTAGGTCCTGGTTACCTGCACTGGGCAGGCACAGGGGCTGCTCTCGGCAGTGTGCCCCACCCCCCTCCCCTTACGATATCCCGGGAACATCAGGGAACATTAAGGGAATGAGGGCCTCTCATTACTTAGTGTGAGTCATTGCTTAATGACTGGAGATCAGCAGCAGATGTAACTGTAGGAGGCCTCACAGACACTTTGTTGCACATCTTTACTTCCACAGGAACCGACAGGAGTGGCCTAGAGGCCTTTCTTAATCAGAGAAAAGTGAGCTAAGACACATGGTGAGAGCTTCAGATGCAACTGAAGCCTGCAGTTCTGGTCTCACTGCCTCGGATCTGGGCCATCTGGGACAACTTTTAAGAACACAGCTTATCTCCAAGCAGAGAAAATGATAAGCTGGTGCATGGGGCCGGAGTGAAGACAAGCTTCCTCTTTCCTATTGTTGTCATGGGCCCCTGACACTCTCAGTTCTAATGTGCAGGCCGGATTCACATTAGAGCTCTGCTCGATCATCAGATACGTGCGCGCACACACACACACACACACACACCCAACACTATACACACTCAGACACATACACATATACCACAAACTCACACACTCACAGACACATACATACCATTTCTACATAATACACACACACTCATAGACACATACACACCACACATACACTCAGACACATACATACCACACATACACACCACACAAACACTCACATAACCACACATATACTCACAGACACATACATACCATATATACATACCACACATGCCCTCACACAGACAACACACAAACACACACACACTCTGATAGACACGTAGCCTACACACCACATGCCCATACACATACACACTAACAGACACATACATACCGCACATACACACACACTGACACATACATACCACAGACACACCACACAGACATACACTGACACAAACATACCACACACACAACCACACACACATACTCAGACACATACCATATATACATACCACATACACACTCACAGACATATATATATATACAACCACAGACACACACGCACACACATGTGCACACACTCACACAGACACACATCAAGCACACATGATACATCACACTCACAAATACACACTTTCTCCTCAGATAATGCTAGTATTCTGATTTCATAAGTTCTGAAAAGGGAGAGTAGAAAACCTCAAGTCTATTCAAGAATAGACGGCTCCACCCTTCCTCCGAGCACAGAACAGTAAAAACAGCAACAGCACAGAAGAAGCTCATTTATTCCGGGGTTTAATAGCAGGCATTAGTCATTAATCAAGATGATATTTGATTTCTAAGAGAGGTTTTGATTACCAAAGGATTATGTATGAAAACGGTGGAAGTTGGTTATTTTAATAGTCTGTGGATTAGTGGGTGATGACAAGCTGTCACCAGGGAACAAGGAATGTGTATCTCTAGGGATTCATGCCACAGACAAAAAGACACCTCCACAGGAATCACCTGGCCTTACAACTGTTACAGGGAGCATGAAGCATACTTACTTCGAATCTGCTTCACAATGGGCTTCAGGAGATCCAGCCACACCTAAGGAGGGAAAGAGCAAATGGGGACAAACCGTCAGCAAGAACGGGCAAGGGTCTCGAGACCGTTTCAAGCTACGGAAAGAAAAGTATTTTTGAGAATCTGAGGTTGTGGGCATTTTTTTTCTTCTAGATTGGTACATTTAACAGTGTCACCTCCTTTAAAATCTTTTATTGTGGGAGTGCGGGGTGTGTGTGTGTGTGTGTGTGGTGTGTGTGGTGTGTGGTATGTATGTATTATTTTCTGTGTACGAGCGTTTTACCTGTGTGTATGTCTGGCATACATACATATGTGCAGTGATCCTAGAAGCCAGAAGAAGGTGTTGGATCCCTTAGGACTGGAGTTATAGATTATTGTGAGCCATCTTGTGCATGCTGGGTACTGAGCCTAGGTGCTCTGCTGCAGGCCCTGCTAACTCCTTCTGTAGAATGTGCTAGTGTACATCCTGCAGATACTATGACCATTAAAACCTTTTTAAGGGGCTGGAGATGGCTCAGTGGATAAGAACACTGGCTGCTCCTTTGGAAGACCTGGGTTCAATCCCCAACACCTACAAGGCTCTTACAACTGTCAGTAACTCCAGTTCCAGGGGATCCGACACCTTCTTCTGGCTTCTGTGTGCACTACATGGACGTGGTACTCTTACATACATGTAGGCAAAACCACTTATATACGTGTAACATGTAAAAATATCCTTTCTTACGTTCAGATGAATGTTTAAGAGGGCTGGACAGTCAACAGTAGAATGCACACTCAGAGCAATGGAGAAGAGTTAAAAAATTAAAAACTTAAAAAAAAATTTCAGGGTTGCTGAGATGATTCAGGAGGTAAGAGCTCCAGCAGACCCAGGTTCAGTTCCCGGTGCCACGTGAGGCAGCTGCCAACCGTCTGTAACCCCAGCTCCAGGGGATCTGGTGTGCCTGGCCTCCATGAACACCTGCACTCATGCGCACATAGCCACACGCAGACACACACCTACATATGTTTAAAAGCAATAAAAATAAACATTTTTAAAAAACTAAAACTTTATCTTATTTGTGCTTTTATCATATTTACTTATTCTGAAGATATTAACAAATGAGCAGTTAATGAATGGTCACATAGTGGCTGGATGAAATATGTATGCTTCTCTCATATATATATATATATATATATATATATATATATATACACATGTATGTATATATGATAAATACAGATATTATATATTTCTGTATGTCTCCATATATGGTTACCTATACACAAAATATAAAATCCTTGAGTGACAAGAGAGGAGAACTAAGTACTTACAGATTGTCACACATCACAGGCTATCTACTATCACACATGTTATCTACATACACACATGTTATCATACTTCACACACTACCTAAAGTTATCTACCCCTCAAAGCAAGCCAGAGGGACTCCTGGTATCCAGGAGAGAAACCTGAGCTGTGGGTGGTACAGGGTCCATCCCAGATGAACAGAACTGGGTTCACTCACCCCAGGTCCTAGCTCTTTCTCACTTCTATGCTCCCTGCACAGAGTTCAGATCAGAGAAAGAAGAGCTGGCCTCGTTAAAAAAAAAAAAAAAAAAAAAAAAAAAAAAAAAACCCAAAAAACAAAAAACAAAACAACACACAAGTTAAGCACATAGTCTGTGCATTGCTTTTGAAAACCTGTCCTTGAATTGTTGGTCAGTTAAAAGGAATTATGTTTGCACATAGGACAGAAGAAAGGTTAAAATCCTCACGGTGAGAGGAAAGCAAGAGACAGACGTGGCCTGTGTGAAATGATGTTGGGAATGACAGGTATTACAAAGAGAAAATTTCAAAGACAAAGAAGAAAATGCTGACAGTGAGGAATGACTTGTGCTGGAAACGCAAATCACAACCAGGAAATACCACCTCAAGCACTAAACACACTACGCTACATGTGCGGGGTATGTGCAAGTGTCTGCGCGAGCATGTATGTCTGCCTGTGCGCGTGTGTGTGTGCCTGTGTCTGCATGTGTGTGTGCATGTGCATGTGTGAGCATGTATGTCTGCCTATGTGTGTGCCTGTGTCTGTGTCTGCATGTGTGTGTTTGCATGTGTATGTTTGCATGTGTGTGTTTGCATGTGTGTGTGCATGTGTTTATGCATGTGTGTGCGAGCATGTATGTCTGCCTGTGCATGCGTGTGTTTGCACATACATTCATTTGTGTTTGTGTGGGTATGTCCACGCATGTGTGTGTGCCTTTACATGTGTGTGTGGATGTGTGTGCATGTGTATGTGTGCATGTCATCACTGAAGATGGCCAGGGCACAACTCTTATTTACAGGTGGTGTGTTGGCACAGCTGTGCTGCAGGTGCTGCAGCAGGTATCTGAAGGTGTCCCTTCTCCTCCTCCTCCATCTGGTCACCTGTGTCTGTAAACATGTATTTGTGCATACAAAATGTATATCCAATGAATGCTAACTTTAACATTTTTATGACAGTGATAAAATTTTTACAATCGCTTGAATAAAGCAAGTAAATGAAACAATGGATTTCTACGTGACGTGTTATTAGGCAGGACTGACAATGATGCTCTTCAATGAGTGTGTCTGAGACGGTCTCACTCTGCTGACCTGGCCAGCATGACTCACTAGCTAGTCTTGGCTGGTCTCACGAATAGAACAATTCAGTTATCAAAGCAGCGAGGTCGTTATAAAGGAGGAGGTTTGGTTCCTACTGCATCAGTCTTTCTGCCTTCTTATCTAAAAACCAATGGGACTTCTTGATAAGCTGGATATGATCGCTAAAGGGACACATGCACACACACACACACATGCACACACACACACACACACAAGTACACATGTACGCACGCATACACACATGCACACATATACACATACACGCACACATACACACATGTGCACACACATACATAATCCTCCCCCCTGCACACACACACACACACACACACACACGCACCCGAGCACGCGAAGACCAACATCAGTTGTCATCCTTTATCACAAGCTCCACTTTTTTTTTGGAGACAGTTTCTCTCATAGAAGGAATCTGGAGCTCACCAATCTGCCTAGCTGACTGTTCAATGAGTTCCAGGAATCTGACTGTCCCCCCATCTCCAACCCCACTTCAGAGCTAGAGTTACTGACAGCTCAGCTGCTCCCTGTTCCCCATAGGTGCTAGAAATCTGAATTTAGGTCTTCATGCCTGTGTGACTGAGCCATCTCCAATCCAGAAAAGCCTTCAGGACATATTGGGGGTAACAATATCTGGCTCACAGGAAGCCAGGAATAGTATAGACTCCCACCAGCCAGGCTAGCAAAGCCCACGGTTCTGTGGGCCTCCAGACAGTCAGGAGGAGGCCGACTTTAGAAGCAACCCACCTAACCAGTTTTAGATTTAAAGACTAAATGTCCAAGTGGTTTCCTAGTAACTGCATCCCAGAACAAGCTCAACAGAGTACATGAGAAGACAAAGGCAGAGAGCATCACGGGGCCAAGTTCATACTACCCAACATTCAACTGACAACCATGGTCACCAGGTACAGAATCAGAAAAAGGAGGCCCACGGGAAGATAAAATCTCAACCCAAACTAGCCCAGGACCCAGAGGTGACAGAGGCAGCAGGGAAAAAAAAAAAGACAATTTCTAAATACTTATCCACTTAGAACATAGAGATGGAGTGGTGTGAGAGGACCGGCTAACCTCTCAGAGGGAAAACATTGTATGAGGTTAAACAAAACAAGCAAAACCTGTGGGTGGACAAATGCCAGGTCAGACAGGAATCCAGAAGACAAGCACCCCACAGCTGCCCCATGTTTAACCTGGCAGGCAGGGGCTGTTACAGGCTGTTCCGTCTGCACCACCACCACCTTAAACGTGGCCGTGATCGTGCTACCATTACGTGGTGACAACGTCTGGGCCACTGGCTTTCTCAGCTCTGCTGTCAACCCAGGAATGCTAGTATGTGCGGCCTGTAGCCACCGGAAATGCCGCTAGGACGTGTTTATATCCTTCTGGTGTACATGTAAACTACTTACCGAGATGGGTCATGTCCTGGGCCATGAGCCAACTATTTTTAAAAGTGTTGTGTTATATAAACTACATTCCTCGGCCATTATGAAATTAATTAAAAAACCCAACAAATCAAAAATGAGGGAAACTGTATGTTCACAATGAACTAACTTCTAGAAAGAAAAATCAAAGAGAAATTTGAAAGTATTTTTAAATTGAATGAGAAATGTCCACATACCAAGTCAAAAGTCATGGCACGACATACGAAAACATGTAGATTTCAAAACAATCCTCTGAATGGGTGGGGAGGCTCAGGCCTGTAATCCCCAACACTGTAAAGGTTGAGAACAGAACATTTCAAGGCCAGCTAGGGCTACAAAGACAGACCTTGTTTCAAAAATAATAAACACACAAATTCGTTAGTACAAAACTTATATGCCTTCTGTTTGCATTCTGTCTAAACTCCACCCCCACAGTTACCTGGCAACAGCCAGGTAGGCCTGACCCACTATAAAAGGGGCTGCTTGCCCCCTCTTCTCCCTCTTGATCTCTTGATCCCTCTGTCCCTTCACTCCTTCTCCCTCCCCCTCCCCTTCTCTCCACATGGTCATGGCCAGCCTCTACTTCTCTCCTCTCCCTCTCCCTCTCCCTCTCCCTCTCCCTCTCCCTCTCCCTCTCCCTCTCCCTCTCCCTCTCCCTCTCCCTCTCCCTCTCCCTCCCCCTCCCCCTCCCCCTCTCCCTCCCTCTCCCCCTCCCCCTCCCCCTCTCCCTCTCTGCCTCTACTACCCTCTTAACTCCCCTCCCCATGCCCTGAATAAACTCTATTCTATACTATACCGTTGTGTGGCTGGTCCTTCAGGGGGAAGAGATGCCTCAGCATGGGCCCGCTGAGACATCCCCTTGCCCCACACCTCCACAGAACATACTCTCTTTATCTCTTTATCTCTTTATAAACACATCACCTTCCACAGTTGATTGTTTAGTGAAGCGGGTTTCAAAGTTGAGTGTCAAAATTATCCTAAGGGCTTTTTTTTTTTTAAATTCCTTTGTACAAAGGCCCCTCCCCCACCTTAAATGAGACAGGATCTCACTGTGTAGCTCTGCCTGGCCTGTAGCAATCTGTACAGATCAGAGTGGCCTTGAACTCACACAGATCAACCTGGGATCAAAGGTGTATGCCACCAGGCCTGCTCGCTCAAAGATGGGAAGTAGACTCAAGACCTTGTACAAGCAAGACAAGAGCTAGACCCTAAGTCCTTGAGATGAGTTCAGATGTGTTGACTAGGTGGTTCTTGAGCTCCTAGACTCAGGGACGTCCCTGCATTGGCCTCCCAAGTGCTAGAACTACAGGCAAGCGCCATTGTACCTGGCCATGAACTTTCTAAAATACACACGCTTGGACTCTCCCTGAGTTCCTGATCCAGGGTAAGCCTGAGTGTATGCATCTGCAGCTAGTTTCTGCAGATGCCAATACATCCTGCTGCTCTGGGGATTGCAATGGAGAATCCAGGCCTCTGTGCACACATTTCCAGATCTCTTGCTCAGTGTGCTGTCTGGAGCTATCAAAGTGCAGACACTTGCAAAACTCAAATGAGATCACAGGGATTTATAACCAAATTTCCACCTGCCAATCATTCCTACCTGTTCACTCCATAACCTTTCTTCATGTCAGATACTCTCAACCGTGTTTACCCTCTTCCCACCAAATGAGGAGAATCCTGGCTAATGGCCTGTCAAAACTAGCATCCAGCCCAGGACTGTGATCTGGCTAAATTAACTGACTTTCTTTCAAGCTAGGTGAGTACCACATCAAGCACCCAACACAGACCTGCTACAGGAAACTGAGCACACTTGGACCATACATTACAGTGTTCACACTAACTTACAAGAACAGCTTTAAATAAAAAAGACAAGGCAGAGCTACATGTAAGCTAAAGCACAAAGTCCATGATGGCACAGGCTCTGCCTATGCAGCTGTGGACCAAGCACATTTAAACAGATCTTGCTGTTCCAGATCCATGCAAAAATGAAGTTTTACAATAAAGGCAAGGTTTAACATTATAAAGACATGCCTGAGTCCGGGGGTGCAAGGGACGGGGCAGGGGTTACCTGGATGGTTAGAAACCTTAACCCTGAGATTCTTATTTTTAATCAATTAACTAATATGGTGGGATGCTGCTCAAAGCCTTGTGCATGCTACACTCTACCATTAGGATACATCCCCAGCAGCCAAATCTGCCCTTAAAAAAAAAAATCTTTATTTTTATGTATGTGAGTTCCCTGTCACTCTCTTCACACACACCAGAAGAGGGCATCGGATCCCATTACAGATGGTTGTGAGCCACCATGTGGTTGCTGGGAATTGAACTCAGGAGCTCTGGAAGAGTAGCCAGTGCTCTTAACCACTGAGCCATCTCTCCCGTCCCCAAATCTGCTTTTTAAAGATGGAGTCAGCCATGGGCCTCAGCCACAGCTCTCATAAAATAGCAAGTATTATCTTTTATCTATTTGTAAGTCACTTGTTTAATTATCATTACCTTTCAAATGTTCACTTTAACAGATGTTATTTGGCTATGATGGATTTTCTATTTCTGAAAATGTGCCAGGAAACCTCGGCAGGAGCTAGTCCTGGCCGCTAAGCAAATTCTGAAGTATGTAATACTGGCTTGCAGAGAGCCTCACCACCTGGGCCTGTCACTCTGGGACCACCTGTTGGCACACAGGGTCAGACCCTGCTGTGGTGACAGAGCTGACCTGTTCTCTCCTCGCCCCTAGCTTACCACAGGCTCTGGGTATCTGTGTCCTGAGCTATTTTTAGTCCATCACCTGGCATGTTCCTCACAGAGCCTCATCGTGCCTCAGAGTAAGCCCCCAGGGAAGAAGCAAGGTGAGGAAGGTGACTATTCATAAATAAAGGACAGCCAGCAGGGACAGCTGTCATACCAAATGACTTTAGTTTCTGACTTAAAACCCATCAAAAGCACACTTGCCACAGGCAACATTTTCCTCCCAGCTAGAAGGGACACCGGAAACAAACAGGCTTTTCCCATGAATACCCAATCAGGCAGACTCATCAGGCCTAGAAACAATGTCTCATTAAAGACTGGTGGGTTAGCCCGAGGCATTTCCGAGTTATGACCCAAGGATAGATAGAATCCAAGAGCGCTAAGTGCCTACTATGTGCCAGGTGCCTTCCTGGGCTCATTCTATCACCAGGGGAATAAATGTTATCCACCCAGCTCTCTGGGCTGGATGGAGTGGCTCCTTCACATAAGGAGGTCTAGGGTCAGACAACAAAGGTAACCAGCAGAACACAGTGCTCGGGCTAAGCAGGCCTGAGGTGGGGATCACGGCTCCCAGCCTCATTGTGAAGGGCTGGGTAAGAATCTCCTTGAACCTGCCTGCTGAGGTTTCTGCATGAGAGAACACCTACCCAAGGGGAATAGAACCAAGCAGGCACTGGCGACTGTGGTGCACGAGTCAAATCTGGACTGTGGCCCGTTTTGATATAGTCCTGGAGCAAATAGGCTAACAGCTTTAAGTGTGTGTGTTGGTTGGGGGTGGGGTGGGGGGGGAAACCAATTTAATTAAAAATTACACCTCATGATATGCAAAAGCCATATGATACAAACTCTCATGGTCATCATATATGGGTTTTCCTCCATGTATGTGTGTGCAGATATACTATGTGTGTGTACAGGTGCACTATATGTGTGTGTGCAGGTGTATTGTCTATATACAGGTATACTATGTGTGTATATAGGTACACTGTGTGTGTGCACAGGTACACTATGTGTGTGTATGCAGGTGTACCATTTATGTGTGCAGGTGCACCATGTGTGTGCAAAGGTGTACTATGGGTGTGTACAGATGAACTATGTGTGTGCACAGGTGCACAGGTGCATGATGTATGCACGCAGGTGTACTATGTGTGCGCTCAGGTGAACTATGTGTGTATGCAGGTACACTGTGTGTGTGTACAGGTGCACTGTGTGTACGTGTATGTACTATGTGTGTGCAGGTACACCGTGTGTGTGTGTGTACAGGTACACTGTGTGTGCGTAGGTGCACAAGCACACGGTGGACAGAGGAATACCTTAGGTAGTCTGAGGAAGCCTTCAGGACCATTGTCTACCTTACTTCTGAGACCAAGTCTCTCACTGGCTTAGAACTCACCCATCAGGCGAGGCTGGCTGGCAACACTCAGGATCTGCCCATCTTGCCTCTGTAAGTGATGTTATTCTTGCTCATGCCATCTGTAGCTCTATCTCTGCTGCCGTGATAGGTCTCCTATCAGACTGGCCAGGTTCTGCCGGACGCTCCTGGCTATCAGGTATCCACTTCAGTGTCCACTATTAACAAAACTACCTTTTACCAGCCTCCAACCCATATACCAGTCAGCTAGCACATCAGGTAGAAAGTCAAGATCAACAGCACTTCCGGCACAGACCACACAATATATGTTTTTAAGGCTGATAAAGACTTCTATGCTCTACACAGAGATTCTTCAGGGACAGAGAGTGTCTGGACCAGGGAGCAGCAGAAGGTAAACTCACAAGGAGCATGTGACAAGCTCTGCTGACTAACAAGGTACAGGACAAGTTCTCTAACTGATAACTTAATAATTAGCATTTGCTTCTGCATAACCTTGAAAACCACGTCTTAAGACTACAGCAAGCCTTCATTTTCCTTTCTAGGAAAAAGTACGTTCTGGGTCGGAGGTATGGGCGAGCGGTAGAGGGTTTACCTAGCCTATGCTTGGCCCTGGGTTTGACAAGATTCTGAGGAGAAGAGAGAGGGAGGGGAGAACAGTGCCTGACTTGAGCATTTAAAACACCAAGAAGAGAGGGAAAAGGGCTGAGTGGGATTTCAAATTGCCTGAACTCAACACCTTCTCACCCAGAGTCAAAAAAGTCACAGTCCTGGTCTGGCAGGTACTCTGAGGAAAAAAGTTCC